>NC_058409.1:76966295-77286510 GCF_002201575.2 Neomonachus schauinslandi | reverse complement strand
ATATATATATATATATATATATATATATATATATATATATATATATAAAATGGAAGGATTAGGAAGATTTGTGTCATTATAAGGTATTCATGCTACCCATGAAGTAGTATAGTGTTATTTGAAGGTGGACTTGGATTAGTTGTAAATGTATATTATAAATTCTGGGACAGTCACTAAAAAAATTAAGAAGAAGTTTAATTGATATGCTAAGAAAGAAGAGAAAAATGAATCACATAACCTATTCAATTAAAACCAAAAAAGGCAGAAAAAGTGTGAAGGACAAAAATAATAACAAAGAACAAAAGTAAAAAATAGAGAATAACAAATATGGTAGATTCTAATCCATCTACATCAATAATCACTTTAAATGTCAATGGTCTAAATATACTACCTAAAAGACAGAGATTATCAGGGTGGACCAAAAAACAGACCCAACTATATGTTTTATAAAAGAAACCCAATTTAAATATAAAGACACATGTAAATTAAAAGTAAAGGGATGGAGAAAGATATACCATCATAACACTAATCAAAAGAAAGCAGGAGTAGCAATCATAATTTCAAGACAGAAACTTCAGGGAAAGGAAAGTTATCAGGAATAAAGAGGAGCATTACATAATTGTAAGGGGTCAGTACTCCAAGAAAACATAACAATCCTTAACATGCATGTGCCTAACAAAAGAGAATCAAAATACATGAGGCAAATACTGATAAAACCACAAGGAGAAAAAGATGAATCCACTATTATGGTTGGAAGCTTTAACACCCTTCTATCAGAAATTGACAGATCTAACAGCTAGAAAATAGTAAGAAAATAGTTAAACTCAACAATACCATCAATCAACTGGATATAATTGACATCCAACAACAGCAGAATACATATGCTTCTCAAGCTCACATGAAACATGCACCAAGATAGACCACATTCTGAGCCATAAAATACACCTTCTTAAATTTAAAAGAACAGAACATATTATGCAATGTCTGGTCTCAGACTACAATGGAATTATCTAGAAATAACAGAAAGATAGCTGTAAATTCCCAAAATACTTGGAGACTAAACTACACACACCTAAATAATACATGGATCAAAGGAGAAATCTCAAGAGAAATTGAAAAATGTTTTGAGTTAAATGTAAATGAAAACATCTTATCAAAATCTGTGGGACGTAATGAAAAGCAGTGCTTAGAGGGAAGTTTACAACATTTAATAAATATATTAGAAAGGAAGAAACATCTAAAACCAATCATCTAAGTTTCAACCTGAAAAACCAGAAAAAAACAAAGCAAATCAAATCCAAAGTAGCAGAAGAAATAACAAAAATTAAAGCAGAAATCAATTACACTGAAAATAGGAAATCAATAAAGAAAATTAACCCAAAGCAGATTCTTTGAAAAGATCAATATAATTAATAAGCCTCTAGTCAGGCTAACTAAGAAAAAAAAAGGGGGGGGGTAGAAAACACACAAATTACTAATATAAGAAATGAAATAGGGGACATCACTATCCCATGGACATTAAAAGGATAATGAAGGAATATTGTGAATAACTCTATGCCCACAACTTTGATAACCGAGATGAAATGGACCAATTCCTTGAAAGACACAATCTACCAAAAGTCAAACAAGAAGAAATAGACAAACTGAATAGTCCCTCATCCACTTAAAAAATTTAAAAAATTAATAAGCTTCCACACAGAAAGCATCAGGCCCAGATGGTTTCACTGGTGAAATTTACCAGATACTTAAGAAAGAAATTATAATAATTCTCTATAATCTCTTCTGGAAGATAGAAGAAGGAATACTTCCTAACTCATTTTATAAGCATTTTCCTAATACCAAAATCAGACAAAGATATTACAAGAAAAGTACAGACCAGTATCTCTCATGAACACCAATGCAAAAATCAACAAAATATTAGCAAATTGAATCCAATAATGTATAAAAAGAATTATACACCACAACCAAATGGAATTTATCCCAAGTAATACAAGGCAGTTTCAACATTCAAAAATCAATTAATGTAATTCAGCACAACCACAGGCTAAAGAAGAAAAATCATATGATCATATTAATAGGTGCAAAGAGGGATTTAACAAAATCCAACACCAATTCATGATTTTAAAAAAAACCTCTTAGGAAACTAAGAATAGAGTGAAATTTCCTCAGCTTAATAAAGAACATCTACAAAAAATCTACAGCCAGCATCATACCTAATAATGAGGAACTTGAAGCTTTCCAGCTAAGATTAGGAACAAGGCAAGAAACTCCCTTCTCACCACTGCTTTTCAGTATCGTACCAGAAGTTCTAACAAATGCAACAAAACAATAAAAGGAAATAAAAGGTAAACCAAATGGGAAGGAAGAAATAAAACTGTCTTTGTTCACAAATGACATGATCATCTATGTAGAAAATCTGAAGAAATCAATAACAACAAAAAACTTCTCACGCTAATAAGTGAGTATAGCAAGGCTGAAGAATACAATAAAAGTCAATCACTTTCCTATACACTAACAATTAACAAGTGGAATCTGACATTAAAAACACATCATCTATATTAACACCCCAGAAGAGGAAATATTTAGGTATCAATCTAATAAAATATGTGCAAGATCCATATGAGAAAAATGATAAAACTCTGATGAAAGATATCAAAGAAGAACTAAATAAGTGGAAAGAAACTCCATTTGCATAGATAGGAAGACTCGATATGGTCAAGAAGGTCAGTCATCCCAACTTGGCCTATAGATTCAACATAATTCCAATTAAAATTCCAGCAAATTACTTTGTGGATATCAACAAATTGTTTCTAAAGAGTACATGGAGAGCCAAAAGACTCAGGATAGTCAACTCAATATTGAAGAACAAAATTGTAAGACTAAAACTATCCAACCTTAAGACTTACTGTAAAGCCACAGTAATCAAAACAATGTGGTATTGGTAAAACAATAGACAAATAGATCAATGAAAAAAAATAGAGAACCCACAAATAAACACACATAAATACTGTAAACTGATCTTTGACAAAGGAGCAGAGACAGTCTTTTCAACAGACAGCACTGGAATAACTGAGTATCCACATGCAAAAAAAAAAAAAAAAAAGAATCTAGATACAGACCTTACACTCTTTTCAAAAGTTATTTCAAAATGAATCACAGGGCGCCTGGGTGGCTCAGTTGGTTAAGCGACTGCCTTCGGCTCAGGTCATGATCCTGGAGTCCCTGGATCGAGTCCCGCATCGGGCTCCCTGCTCGGCAGGGAGTCTGCTTCTCCCTCTGACCCTCCTCCCTCTCATGCTCTCTGTATCTCATTCTCTCTGTCTCAAATAAATAAATAAAATCTTTAAAAAAAAAAATGAATCACAGATTTAAATGTAAAACACAAAGCTAATAAACTCCTAGAAGATAACACAGAGAAAAACTTAGATGACCTTGGGTAAGGCAATGACTTTATAGATACCACACCAAAGAAACAAATCATACAAAAAATAATTGGAAAACTGGGCTTCATTAAAAGTAAAAACTTTTGCTCTGAAAAAGGCAATGTCAAGAGAATGAAAAGACAAGCCACAGACAGGGAGAAAATATTTGCAAAATGATAAATCTGATAAATGACTGTTGTCTGAAATATACCAAAAAAAAAAAACAACCTTAAAACTCAATAATATGAAAGCAAACAACCAGATTAAAAGAACTGGCCAAAGACCTGAACAGACACCTCACCGAAGGAGATATACAGATGGCAAATAAGCATACGAAAAAGTGGTCAACATCAGGGCACCTGGGTGGTTCAGCCATTAAGCGTCTGCCTTCGGCTCAGATCATGATCCTGGGGTCCTGGGATGGAGCCCCACATAGGGCTCCCTGCCCTGCGGGAAGCCTCTTCTCCCTCTCC
Organism: Neomonachus schauinslandi; assembly: GCF_002201575.2. Lineage (NCBI taxonomy): Eukaryota > Metazoa > Chordata > Mammalia > Carnivora > Phocidae > Neomonachus > Neomonachus schauinslandi. The sequence continues at coordinate 77,282,615 of NC_058409.1, read as the reverse complement.
CACTCTCCCTGCTTGTGTTCCCTCTCTCGCTGTGTCTCTCTCTGTCAAATAAATAAATAAAATCTTAAAAAAAAGAAAAAAAGAAAAAGTGCTCAACATCATGTCAGAGAATTTCAGATTAAAATGTTGATGGAGCACCTGGGTGGCTCAGTCAGTTAAGTGTCTGCTTTCAGCTCAGGTCATGATCCCAGGGTCCTGGGCCCAGATCCCTGCTCAATGGGGAGCCTGCTTCTCCCTCTGTCTGTTGCTCCCCCTGCTTGTGCTCTCTCTGTCAAATAAATAAATAAAATCTTTAAAAATAAATAAATAAATAAAATATTGAGATATGACTACATGCATACTAGAATGGTCCAAATTCAGAATACTGATAACACCAAATGCTGACGAGGATGTGGAGCAACAGGAACTCTCACCTATTCCTTATGGGAATGCAAAATGGTACAGTCACTGTGAAAGATGGTTTGGTGGTTTCTTACAGAAGTAAACATACTCTTACTATACAATCCAGCAATTGTGCTCCTTGGTAGTTAATGAAAGAATGTGAAAACTTATAGCCACAAAAACCCTGCACACAAACGTTCATAGCACCTTTATTCGCAATTGCCAAAACTTGGAAGCCACCAAGATGTCTGTCAGCAGGTAAATGGATAAATAAACTGTGGTACATCCAGACAATGGAATATTATTCTGGGCTAAAAGTAATATCAAGCCATGAAAAGACATGGAGGAAACTGAAATTCATATTATTAAGTGAAAGAAGTCAATTTGAAAAGGCTGCATACCGCATATTCCAACTTTACAACATTCTGGAAGAGTTCAGGCACACAGATCAATTCTGGCTCTATCATCTACCTAGCTATTTGCCTCTAGTCAAGTGACTTAATCTCTCATTTCCTTAAGTTACTCATCCATGAAATGGGGCTAATAAGTGCCTCCCTCATGGGCTTGTTGTGAAAATTAAAGAAAATAATGCATCTAAATTGATTAGCACTGTGCCAGGCAGAAAAGCAGCGCTCACCAAAACTCTCATGTACGAGAAGCATCCTGTAGTACACTGTAAAAAATATTTTAAAAATAAAGCATAATGAATGCTCTCCAGGAGTTCATAATCTAGAAGAATCTACCAAAATATAGTGACATTAGTTCATAATAAATTCTGTCATAATGAAAAATGTGATTTAATCAGGAGTTAAGGGCTTTAAAAGGAAATTCCACTTCAATCTATTGTAAAAATAGAAACCTTCAGGCACTATGACAAGTTTGAAGACTGTCTCAGATATTTTGTGACCATATAGTCCTCTGCAGAGCTCAAATCCTGGTATTAGTCAGCTTTATAGCTTTGATGAACATCACAAACAGGAAGCCACTAAATGCTTCATCAGGGCTATATTTGGTGCTGGTTTAGCCCTTACTTAGACTACCTTATTCCGTATTGATCCTCTTACCTCAGAAATGATATGACTATCCTTGGGGAAGTAAAAATATACAGAGCTGTGTGAGCTAAGCTTAGCTCCAGGATTTATGTCTGCAAAATATGAAATGCTAAATAGGCAAGGAAGCTCAAGAACATATTTTCATCAAAAAGGCATAGAGACTTGTAGTCTCTGCTATACAAATAACTCCCTAGCAACCATACTGGAAATATGACCACAAAAAAAGGCAATGTATTAGAGTTGTTGATACAATTAAAAATATAGACACACTTGACCCAAAGCCCACTGAAACCTCCTACAAGCTTCACTGGACGTAAGAGAATTTAGTACAGGGAGATTATTAAGGTTAAGACCGTCCCTTCATCCCAAACCAGCTATCGTAATTATACTTCAACAATAACAGTTTTTTTGGTGTGACTCTGAGGATGATTTATAGTGAGGTTCTGATTTAGTTACTTGGGATAATTTTAAGCTTCACATGGCAGAAGCGTATGAAAGGTAGAATTTTACGGAATTTAATGAGTAAAGCAGTTGTCAAAGAATCACTATCAAGGCTTCTGAAACAATACAATTTAATGCAGTGTCTAATCATACCTTTTGAACTAAACCAGAAATTCTGATTTTATAAATATTAACAGTTAAAAAATTATTTAAATGATATTCATAACACCGTTTCTCACACTTTATGTATGCTAAGTCATTTTTTAAAAGCAAAGCAGAGAATAATGGCATATTTACTTCCCATCATAATTCAAATAAATGTAATTTTTAAATCCAGAATTGCCTAAGGGGCAAATTTTCAATTTCTATTTTTGCAGAAAATCCATTTGTACAGAATATCTGGGGTTCCAAAACATTCTTTAAAAATAAAATATTACACACTGTTTTATCGGTTTTCAACATTGAGCTTCAAGGTCTGTTCTGTACAAGCTGGAACACATTTGTGGTTGCAGAATGGGATGTAAATGTTAATCTTGACAATGTAAAAACAGAAGTGTAGCTGATGGGGGAAGGGTGTTGAAATAGGAAATAAAAAGTGAGAAAAGAGTAGGAGTTCTACTACTTCGATGTACTCATTTTAGAAAGCAAGGAATCAAACAATCCTGCACCCAAACTGAGTTTTCTGATATTATTTAAAAATTACAAAGGTTTAGAAAGAACAAAAATAATATTAATAACAAATTTTAGTATGGGAGATGGAGATGGACAATGGGAGTCATTACCTCAACTTTCTTAATAGGAAGTCTATGGATGCAGTTTATTGATGTATGGAAGAACACAGGAAAAGCACATGCTCTCAAGTTATCAAGGTAGTCTTCAAAAGAGATTTAAAAGGTAAAAGCTAAAAGATTTTGCCTTTGGGGAGAATAATTAGGAATGGAGAATTATGGGTGAGAAGCTTACTTTTCATCATAAACTCATCTATATTATTTAATTATTTACCATGTGCATGTTTTTTTAAAAAAAACTAATTTTTATTTTATTAAAATATTTATTAAATAATTTATTAAAAATACTGCTATATATGTCTACTGGCATTACTTATTAATTTTTAAAGAAAAATACTTAAAATGCAGTATTAGGTAACTTTAAAAGCAAACGTTCATCATAAATTGCCACGATACAATAAAAAATGCTTTATTCTGAGAAACATGGTATTTTCTAATTTACTAACATTTTCCCAATAAAAGAGGTCTATGATAGAAAACACTAATCCTACTTAACAGCTGACACCCCACTCAGCAGTGTAACAGAAAGAGGAATGAAGAATGTCTACATGTCTAGGCACTGTCAGGAATATGAGTGTGACATTGGGAAAGGTGCATCACTTAATACGTTGGGGACTTAATTTCATTTTTCACTGAATGACGGACTTAGGGAAAAAAGGCCTTGAAGTTTGCTTCCAGCTCTATATTATACCATCTTCAACAAAGCAGTGCATTTTATGTGACTACAATCAAAGATTTCAAAAATTAAAAAATATCTTTGAAGTCAGTCAGTCTTACTCCCTCATGCTGCAGAGAAAAAAGTGAGGTCTCATGACACTTCTAGAACCACAGGATCTAAGGGTGGTAGAATCAGAATGAGAACCCAGATCCAAATTCCCATGCTGCCAAGTGTATCTTCTGTACTGGTCTGCTTGGGTTTCCATGATAATATGCCATAGACTGGGTAGCTGACACAATACAAATGTATTTTTGCACAGTTCTGGAACCTCGAAGTATGAGATCAGGGTGTCAGCATGGTCAGGTTCTACTGAGGTCTCGCTTCCCAGCTTTCAGAGGGTAGCCTTCTCACTGCATGCTCAGATGGCCTTTCCTCCATGCAGAAGCACAGAGAGAATCTCTTTCTCTTCCTCTTCCTCTTCTTATACAACCACTAATCCTATCAAATGAGGATACCACCCTCGTGACCTCATTTCACCTTTCTCCAAATCCAGTCGCGTTGGGGGTCAAGGCTTCAACATATTCATTTTAGGGGAACCCAGTTCAGTTCATAATGTCTTCTTTCATAAAATGGATGGCACAACTTTTTCATATCGTTCCGTCCTGCCAAGATAACACAACTTTTGTCTCTGTATTTCAACCTTTCAATATGAGGGAAATAATACTTGGATATAAAAAAAGGTTTGACATTGTTTCTCATTTCTCAGTGATGACTTGTTTGAGAAACTAACTACATAAAGATTTGCATGTGATACATCTCCACATCAAAGTATAAATTCAAAGACACAAATGTAAAGGTGCTAAGCTATCCTGTGATAACTTTCCATAGTACTTACCATTAGTTACTCTAACCTAGTCTGCTTATGTAGTCCTTGCTCAGCAAAATTCCCAAGGGTAAAAACTACAGACTCATACGCATTAAAGCTAATGGATTTCTAGAAAGAAAATGTTTTGTTCTCAGTTGGACATTTTTTCTTTGCAGTACAGTATCACAAAAAAATACCCCACAACTTACGTTCAAATTGATAGAGACAAACAATGCATTCACGGTCTGAGTGAGGTAAGGGTTATATTTTCAGTTCTGAATTAAGGAAAAGAGCTTGTTTGTTAAAGACAAAAAGCATATACAGTCATTGAAATGGAGAAATAAAGAGCCCAGGAGGGGAAACTCAGTTTTGGAGGAAACTGCTACTTAAAGTACATGTCTAGAAATGGGAAGAGACACATGAAACCCATGAAGCTACAGAGAGCGATGTGTTTAGTAAAAACGTAAAAACATACCTAAGAGAAAAGGGTGCACACTGTAGATCCAGGAGGAAATACTTTAGGAGGGGTTTTAGAGACAAAGGGCCAAGGTCAAGGAGATTTATATGACTTCATCTTTACAGATTATGTGAGAGGACAATATAGTCATAACAATAAAACCTCCTTTCCTCAGCCTCCCTACCCTATAACCACTTCCGACAGCTGAGCCTGTCAGCCCTCCTTTGATCCCAGAGCGCCCAGGGCAGATACTTTTACTATAACCCTCATACATCGTCTTGTGCTGCTTTTCCAAGTGTGGTTCTCACACCATCTGCATCAGACTCACCTCCACCATTGCCCAGCCCACCCACCCCTACATGTTTATTAAAAATACAAATTCTTTGGGGGTGGGGTGGGAGGGATGGGGTGACTGGATGATAGACACTGGGGAGGGTATGTGCTCTGGTAAGCGCTGTGAATTGGGCAAGACTGTTGAATCTCAGATCTGTACCTCTGAAACAAATAATGCAATATATATTAAGAAAAAAAAAAAGAAGAAGAAGAAGAAGGTAGCGGGAGGGGAAGAATGAAGCGGGGGAAATCGGAGGGGTAGACGAACCATGAGAGACGATGGACTCTGAAAAGCAAACTGAGGGTTCTAGAGGGGAGGGGGGTGGGAGGATGGGTTAGCCTGGTGGTGGGTATTGAGGAGGGCACATTCTGCATGGAGCACTGGGTGTTGTGCACAAACAATGAATCATGGAACACTTCATCTAAAACTAATGATGTAATGTATGGGGATTAACATAAGAATTTAAAAAAAAGAAATTAAAAAAAAAATACAAATTCTTTGGTAGCTCTATAGAATACATCTAAGGATGTGCTCAGCAATCTGCATTTTTTTCTTGCCTTCCAGTTGATTATTCTGTACCCTATCTTCTAAAAAGCACTGCTATCTTTTAACTGTTAGCTTGTCTCTCACCAAACCATAAGCACTTTTGATGACCAGTACTGTGATTCATCTGTCTCTTTATTGCCTTTGCCATGTTGCCTGGGACCCTGAGGAGCACCTTTTAGTAAGCAGAAGGTAGGGAAATGGAACTCACCAAATGGCTGACCAAATCTAAAGAATGGGATTAAATCTTCAAAACGGAAATGAAATAAGCAACAAATTATGTTGAGTTCCACAGAATTAACTCAATACTTCACTACTGTTCCTGAAACATTTACTAATCTTGCTTCATGGGAAACCAAGCGACGGTTAGTTCAGACTCAAACAAGTTTTGTCTCCTAAGTGTGGTGACTCAGAAAAGACTCAGTGGTGGCCTTTTCTGGATGCCAGTGAGTAGTAGTTGGGGTGATTGTCAGTGGAGAAACTGAGAGGCTCCTCACTTCGAGGAAGTTCAGAGAAGGACTTGCAGCCGAAGCTGAGGTTGAGAAGAAAGCCACATGAGAAGCAAGGTATCAAAATGAAGCATCTCGGACTCACACAGGAAGCCACACACCAGAGGTTGACCCTGCCTTTGAGTTGATTCCTACCTTGCAACCATATCTCAGAAAGTAGAGATGAGGACTGGAGGTGACTTGTCCAAAAAGAACACTGGGATGACAGGTGGTCAGTAGCAAAATAAAAGGTGAATAATAAGATCTTGATTTAAAGCTGTGAAGTCTTGACTCCCACCCGAATATGTAGGAGCTGGGGAGGAGGGTTAGACTGGGCAACGTGTCTCCCCATAAAAGAACGTTCAGACTTGTAGAACCAGAATATGCTACCTGCCCAAGGAGACAAGCTGTAAAATATAACAGAGACACTAGATCATGTCCAGCTTAAGTGGTCAGGTCTGTCTGTGGGCCAATCTAATTACGGTACCAACATCAAAAAGGAGTATATTTCAAATGAGATTTCAGGGGAAAACATCTTTAAACTCATTTTCTCCTTGTTGTGAGTTGTACAAGTGGAAAATATTTAGCCCTTTACACAAGGAAAAGTGTCAGCCTCCGGTACATTCTGTGTATGATGATGCTTAAACCCAAAGCAAAAGGCAGCTGAGAGCTGATGAGCAGTTAGAGTGGAACTGGCTAGAGGGAGGTCTCTTACATCTAAGTAGCAGACAACTCGTGGAGAAAACTACCCAACCTTGCCTTCTGATGACCTGGCATTCCTTTCCATGACTCTATTCTGATCCTGCTCACAATTCCATGATAGTTACCTTCAAACCAACTGTATAAGCCCTGACCCCAACCGCTCCCCCTATCACTTGAATCTGGTCGCCTCATATGGTACTTCACAGAAAAAAATAAGATGCCAATAATTAGAGCTTCTTCACCTTCCTGTTTGCCCTCTTCACCACCCAGGAAAGGAAATTATCCATACGCAACCTCACCTCCTCTTCCTCATTTCAGTGGGAGGTCAGGAACGTGTCCCTAGCCCCATCCACGCCTGTATTCTTCACCTGGCTTCTGGGTTCCTTACCCTCACAGCCATTCAGGCACTTGGCCTCAATTATTACCAACTTCTCTTCTGTTTGTTTCATCTGTTTCCAAGGATATTCCCCCTCAGACATACTTGCGTTCTGATCTTATTAAAAAAAAAAATTGTTTATTTCAATCCATCATAGTCAGACTTTTTTTTTAGTATTATCTTTTTTAATTTAATTTAATTTTGTTATGTTATGTTAGTCACCATACAGACTTTTTTAAAGAATAATCTACACTTGCTGTATCCAAATTCTAACCTGTCTGCTCCTCAACTCCTTATTGCACTATATCCCATCCTCTGAATCCATCTCTTCACTGGAATTGCTCTTACCAAGGTGTCTGATCACTCAGAACCACCAAACCCAGGAGTTACTCCTTAGCCTTGACGTCAGGGGAGCACTCGGCACTGCTAGCCATTCCTTCCTTCTGACTCACTACTCCCTCAGGTCTGTGATGTCTCTCTCTGTCTCTTCCTCGTGTGCATGCATTCTACTCCTGCCTATCTGGATGAGCCCTCCCAGTCCCCTTAGAAGGCTTGGCTTCTGTATCTCTATGAACTTTTCCCCAGAGTCCTAATCTTGGTCATCTTTTCTTACACTCTACCTCCCTCCCGGGGCCTCATCCATGTGACCATCTGGCTATATTCCAATGACTCCCCACCTCCATCAAGAACCTTCCTCTGAGTTCCAAAACCATATACTTATGACACCTCAGATTCAGTATGTCCAAGCCTAAAATAACCCTCTCTCCCTATGCCCCTTTACCCCACATCTATTCTGTTGTCCAGATTTCCTACCTTGCTTAAGTGCACAATCATTGCCCTTGTCATATAATAAATCGGGAAGCTCTTTGTTTTTCAAAAATATTTAAAATTGCCATCTTATACATGGTACCCAAAGTCAATTATACTGGTTTCTAAATGGAGTCACATATTCTGCAGTAAGCAATATTTTATATATTTTATCTATTGGTATCCAGAGCAATGGCATGTTTTTTTTTTTCCAGTCATCTGCCTACTAGCTATTTGGGGGAAAATATGCATGGCTCAAAAGAGCAAACAGATTAAAGTAACATATCTACTAGTTTATCAATACAGTCACAGTGTAGAAATGCTATATTTTATGAGAGTAGTACATGTGATGAGGTTTTCAAGTTATTGGGTGTGGTCTTGGTAACTTGAATTATTTTGTAATTATTTTATATAATAAACTGTATTATAACTTTTCCACACTGCATAAATTAATTTAGGATCAACATTTCCCCCCAGTATTTTCTTCTGAACATTATCCATCTTACAGAAAAATTGAAATAATTGAATTATGAATACCTATATACCTATATTCTACTCTATCACTTGTGCTATATTTGCTTTATCACATATCATTCCATCTAGCCTTCTATCAATCCATCTTATTTCAAAGTAGGCTGTAGACATCTGTACACTTCACTCCTAAATACTTGAGCATGACTATTAGTCACTACAGTTATTTTCTTTTTTTTTTAAACATTTAGATTTTTTTTTAAGATTTTATTTATTTATTTGACAGAGACAGAGACAGCGAGAGCAGGAACACAAGCAGGGGGAGTGGGAGAGGGAGAAGCAGGCCTCCTGCTGAGCAGGGAGCCCGATGTGGGACTCGATCCCAGGACTCTGGGATCATGACCTGAGCCGAAGGCAGCCGCTTAACGACTGAGCCACCAAGGCGCCCAGTCACTACAGTTATTTTGAGGAAGGGGATTTCCATATATTGCATGCACAAATCTTCAGTGGTACTCAAATAACTACTCATCCTCGTCTCCTCCTTCTTCATCCTCACTCCTCTCCTATCCAGTCACCCTCCACATTTCTCAACTCCCTTCCCTCTCCCCCAGGCCACGGTTTTAGTTCATACCTTTGTCATTTCTCATCTGGATTACTGAAAAGTCATCCAGTATCTTTCAGTTTTAATTCATTCCTGTAGCACTGTCAAGGTGATTTTTTTCAAACCGAAAATCTGATGTCCTTTTCTGTTTAAATTCCATCAATGATTCTACCCCCAAATATTTAGGGGAAACTTTAGGATAAAATCTAATCTCCTGAGCACAGTATACCAGGGTCTGACCTCGTCTATTTCTCTGGCCTCATTTTTTGCCATTTCCCCACCTTCCCTAACCTGTTCCCAGCTCCTTCTCACATAAATACTAGTCACCAAAGATATAAAATTCTTTGCAGTGTTTCATGCACCCTCATGCTTCGTACCTTCTTCCATGCTTTCCTTTCTTCGTTCAGCTACTCCTTATTCACTCTTCCCGACTCGGTCCGGGCATCACTTCCTCCACCGAGCCCTGCATGTCCACCCTCTACCCCCACCACAGACTTAGCTGATGCCCCTCTCAGGTTTTCCTAAACATCATGTAGACATACATATTTGCCTTAAATTGGTGCCCTACTGTTAGCTTGTCAGTCATCCCAACCAGTCTGTAGTTTCTTAAGGGCAGGGAGCACATCCTGCTTCTGGAATCCTTCGGTTCCAGAAATAAATGCTCAATAAATGTTGATGGAAGCAAAGCAGACAGGAGGAAGGCTGGGGTATTTACGAGATGTTTGAGAATATTTAGCATTCAAGGTGAATGGAGGGATAGTGCTAATTCAAGAAAACATTTAATATAAATTTCAAACCAAAGGGCCCACTTTAGCCTACATCAGCACTTGCCTATGACCTCAGGCAACATATAGGTAAGAATAAGATCATGAGCCAGTTGTTATCTTTTTCAAATTTTTCATTGCAGTAAAATACATAAAACATTAAACTTATCCTCTTAATCACTTTTCAGTGTGCAGTTCAGTAGTGTTAAGTGCACTCACCTTGTTGTGCACATGCCACTTCTAATTATATAAATGCAAGATTATATCTTTCTTTGTAAAAAGGACAAATAAAGGCATTAAGAAAGCTCTGACTCAAGGCGGCTAGATTCTTTCCTCAAGTACATGTAGCAGCTATGCAGAAGCTGCCCTAAGTCTGTACCACTAATTACCAGGCAGGAGGTTCTAGAGCTGAAGGCAAAACTATCAAATCACAGTAATTGGAGGGTGTTTTCTTCAAAAGGACAAGTGCATCAGACTCCATTTCTGGTGTTAAGAATCCCATGGGCTTCACACCTGACAGTGATAGCAGGTCTACTTTAAACCTGATCCTGATTATCCAATTGTCTATACACTAGGTGATTTTAGAGATGCAATAGAGACCCAAACCATGCCATTAGTTAAACAGCATATTATCCCACATTTTACCCAAGGAAATGAATCTTCATCTAGCCCTAAATTTCTCTGGACTGGACTATTTGGCAATCCTCCATAGCAGAAGAATAAGAAGAGATAAGAAATGTGAAATACATTGACAGTATCTGAATTCAGGCAGTTGATAGATTCATTGCACCAATTCTAACATAGTCATTTCACAGCATGGAGCGAGTTAGTATCCACTAGAAGCCAGACCAAGTGTATTACCCAACAATGCAAAGCTTTGTGCCGCACAAGGGACTTAGAAAAGAAGGCAAAATGAATCAGTCCACAGCTACTTATTGAGGCTCTAATATGGACCAGCAGTGTGTTAAACACTATAGCATTAAAATTAGCATACTTGTCTCCCATGCTTCAGAAATAAAACTTTCAAACCACAGAAAATCTGATTATAAGTAATATAAACCAGCAAGTAAAAATTAGAATATTCATGTCTCCATAACTTGGAGGTTTAAATCGAGGGTACAGTGACTACAAAGGTCATCTCCAAGAAAGGAAGAAACTGATCAATTTGGGATGGTTACTCATAATTGGATGATAACGATTTTCACAATTAATTGATTACCTTTCTTGGTCTGGGATATATTTTGATTCTAAGAAACAGGATATTTCAACCACTCTTAAGCAAATAGTGGTACTTACTAAAAAGATGCATGGGTATTTCACTGATCCCAGATGGCAGAAAATATCCCTAAGCCACACCAGGCAAGGAAAGAAGAAAGAACATGGTAGTTAGGAACTGTGATGACAGTCACCATGGCCTTAGAAGATAAGAAGTTCCCATCTCCTCATCTGTTGCTTTGTCTCCTTTATTCTTCTCCTTCTCTGCAGATAAGGCTTCTCTACCTTGGGATGCACATGGCCCAAATAGGATACACACATCCAAAACCCTGTTTTTCTATCACCTCATCTCCAACAGGGATGAACTAAAGTCTCTGAACCTAATTGCAAATTCTTAAGTGGAGAAACTGATGAGAATACCTTAGGCCAAGTCTCTACTCCCTGATGTTTGTTACCTATGACTTTTTTAGAAGACTCTACTTCCTAGGACTCCAAATGTGATGCCATATCATGATGTCTACCCATAGGGTTGCCAAAATGCCTCATCACTTACAAAAGCATTCTGATTCATTCAGTAACCAAGTGAACCAAGTTATAGAAACGTGAAGTGAAAATATTTGGTTCCAAATTCTTGAGTTATCAGATCAATATTACTGGTTTTCATCCCACCCAACAAAAAGCACATGCACTTTTTTTTTTAAGTGAAGAGTTCCAAGCATATCCTTAGGATATTTAATTTCTATTATGCTTTTTTTTTTTCTTTTTTTCCCCACAAAAGTTAAACTCATCTTTACTTCCTGGAAAAAGTAGTCTGTGTAGTTGTTCTCATCATCCGTGTGGGAGCCTCTATCTGGAAGGCTAAGCATTTATTGACTTCAAAGACGGTGGCAACAACCAGACAGAGCATATAAACCACCATTTCTCACCACAGATGCTTTGTGTTAGAGGATAGGAGCTGTGCTTAGAACAAATGCCAGAGGCACTGAAGTACCAATTACTAACTATTTAAGGACAATGCCATCTCCAGAATGGAATAAGGCTCACAATCATGAAAAAAAGTTGATTCTGTCGCAATAGTTAAGTACTTCCACACTCTCTCTAGCAAGCCTTTATAATCTGCATTAATCACAAGTTTTTTGGGGGATTCTTGTCTAGGGATAAGCTTAAACCATTAATTAAGTCACTGCATGTGTGATGCTGGAGTTGTTCTCTCCTTGTTTATAATACATACTTGTCTACTGGTCTGAATGAGGAGAATGGGACACAGATGCCCAAGCTCCCTGCCTCTGAAAAACCCAGACTGTGGGGTGCTGCCTTGTTAGGGGCTGAATTGTGTCTCCCCAACTCCAACTTCATATCTTGAAGTCCTAACCCCCAGGACCTCAGAGTGTGACTATCTTTGGAGACAGAGTCCTTAAAGAGGTAATTAAGTTAAAATAGGACTGACAGGGCAGGACCTAATCCAATCTGACTGATGTCTTTATAAGAAGAGGACATTTGGACACACAAAGAAAAGTCTGAGCTCCAGGGATGCCAGAGCATGAAGAAGAGACCAGGTGAGGACACAATGAGGTGGCCATCTACAAGCCAAGGACAGAGGCCTCAAAGAAACTAAACCTGCTGATACCTTGATATTAGAATAACAGCCTCCAAAGCTGTGAGAAAATAAATTTCTACTTGTTAAGCCACCCAGACTGTAGTATTTTGTTATGGCAGCCCTAGGAGACTAATATGCTCCTCCCTGAGAGGATTCTTCAAGATGACCTGTTCACAAATTTAATTGTATGTGACCCCAACTTAGTCTGTTTTTTTATACTAGATATGGAGAGAAGCCTTAAGAGATGTTCCCACAACACAGGGCTCTCATTTCCTCAGGGTATCAACTGACTGGGACAAATAGCAGCTACCTTCTTTATATGAGAGAGACATTTCTTGATTTCACACAGTCCCCCATATTACCTACTGTCATATACCCAATTGTTGCATGCATTTATAATGTCTATCTGACCTCTGTAAGCATCCAAGCCCCTGGGATGGTTTGCTCAGAATTAGGCTGCAGAAGTCACAGTGTTTCTATCAATGTGCAGAGACATTGATCAGGCATACCAGGGAGACCAGGCTACAACAGGCCCATTAAAAGCATTTCCTCTAAAGCCAGTTGACATTGATTTTTCTTGGATACACCTCTGAGGACATAACAGAGTCACAGAATCAAAAAACAGTACTCTGGCCATTGCTATCACAAAAGTAGAGTTACCTTGTATACATACCAGCGAACAAAAAGTGAGGCTATCCTTTCCTTTTTTTATCATCTAAGGGGCGCCTGGGTGGCTCAGTCAGTAGAGTGTCCAACTCTTGATTTTGGCTTGGGTTGTGATCTTGGGGTAGTGAGATTGGGCCCCAAGTGAGGCTCCGTGCTGAGTGTGGAGCCTGCTTGGGATTCTCTCTCTCTCTCCCTCTGCCCCTCCCCATACCCTCATTCTTTATCTTTCTCTCTCTCAAAAAAAAAAATATATATATATACACATATATATACAAATGTATATATATATATATACAAATATATATGCAAATGTATATATATATATATATGGTTATTATGTGTCCAAAGGGAGATACTATGGTTTAGTATGAATCAGGGATTTGAGTTGTTGCAGGACTTTTTAGTCAAGAATTGAAAAGATTAATTTTGTCCCAGATAAGTTTGGTCAAAAGGTTGTTCTTTGCCAGCTTGTGATGCCATCCAGCAACACTTTAGTTAGTCCTCAGCTCATTTATAGATGGTGGGAATAATCACTAGTGCCTCCAGAGATACTCTGTGAGCCCCACCTACTCTCATGGTCAAGGAGAATCCCCAGAGAAAGCCCAGATTGTGCTAGGGATGCACAGAACAGAGGCAGGAATCTCTCCGCCTGTCTCTCCCTAGCCCTCTCCTTCTCCCTCGCATTCATTCCTTCCCTCCTCCTAAAGCAGACTGAAAAGATATTTGGCGGGAGGGGTTCCCCAGCAACCAGAGTTCAAGGGCAGCTGCTTTGGGAGGAGGCTCAGGACTTCCTCAGAACTCACCACGGAATCTCACCGGCACAGGCATTGCTTAGCAATAAAGACTCCAAAGAAAAGAGCCAGCATCTCAGTACTGACCTGTGCTTCCCCATAAACTAAGGATGCCAAAGGTTCATTTGTTCAAATGGCCAAATATTAATCCAGTGGCCTGCCTGGACAGAAGCTAAACCTCACTTCCAAGAACCTACACAATAGCCTCTTCCACATATATCCACTCACCACCATTCTCACACACAACCACCACCACCACCACACACCACCAACCACCACACACACACAGTCACTACTCAAAACACACACACCAACAGATACCATCCACACACAACACTAATCAACACACACACACATACACACAAACACATACATCGCAAGAGGCACATTACAAAAACCCATTGCAAAAATGCAGCTCTCATAAATGAGTCAAAAGGAATGTGAAAAACAAGAAGCATCAACAAAATCATCTCAATTCTGTTCTTTCTGTTTCAGAATCTCCACCTCTGATTTACGCTAACCCAGACTTTAACATTGACTTCTGAAGGGAAATGTCTAGTACCTTTGATAACCATTTCTTCCATCTTTCCCCTATTTTCTGGCCTGATATTTCCTGAATCTAAGTCCATTTAGGCAGGAGGATCTGTTGTAGTAGTCTTTGCTCAGTGTGTCCTCATGAAATAAAGGCAGAGCGTACATTGTCACTAAGTAGCAGATCACATTCTCTCACCGTGCCTGCCCTCTTGCCCAAAAGCAATGAAAGCTTCTTTACTAATGGAATAATCCAGTGGAAGGTAATCAAGCCACTTTGGAAGGGCCTGTATTATGTGCACTATGGGATGTGGGGGGAGGGGGTGTTTATAGTGTTTTCAGAAAAAAAAAATTAGACATATGCCCTCATCTAATTTGTAAAGAGATTATCCAAAAGCAGTCCATTTATGATTATACTAAGCCTAATGTGCTAGCAGATGACTGTGAGCCCCCTTTTCCCCTTCTGCTGCCTACTCATTCTCGGTTTTACTGCTCATTACCTTCTTCATCAATGTGTAAGACAGAAAGGTCATGGTGATATGTATGTCAATCCCTTTTGTTTTATCTTTGTAGCTCTGCAAAAAAAATTTCCAAGAGGAATAAGCTGGAACACATATGAGACATAAGGATCACCTGAGGAGTTTTATTAACCCTGTGCTCTTTGCCCCCCAATTTGTACAGCTAATGTACTTGGTTGTATAAACCTCCACATGAGATAAATGTGCCTAATTTCTCCATCCTTGGCTCAGTATAAGAAATGCTCCAAAAGCAACTTGGCAAATGAAAGTAATCAATAAAAGCCACTACGAAGGTCTTGTTAACCCAAACTATGATCTGTTCCATAGTCTTCTGTCAAGTTCTAAGTCATCCACACCAAAGTTCTCAAAGCACAATGTCTCTGGTAGGATTTGACATAAAAGAGAAGTGCATGGGAGAAAGGGGAACCCTCCTACACTGTTGGTGGGAATGCAAGCTGGTGCAGCCATTCTGGAAAACAGTACGGAAGTTCCTCAAAAAGTCGAAAATAGAGCTACCCTACAACCCAGCAATTGCACTACTGGGTATTTACCCTAAAGATACAAATGTAGTGATCTGAAGGGGCATGTGCACCCCAATGTTTATAGCACCAATGTCCACAATAGCCAAACTATGGAAAGAGTGCAGATGTCCATAAACAGATGAATGGATAAAGAAGATGTGGTATATATATACAATGGAATATTAGGCAGCCATCAAAAAATGAAATCTTGCCATTTGCAACGATGTGAATAGAACTAGAGGGTATTATGCTAAATGAAATAAGTCAATCAGAGAAAGACAAGTGTCATATGATCTCACTGATATATGGAATTTGAGAAACAAGGCAGAGGATCTTAGGGGAAGGGAGGGGAAAATGAAACAAGATGAAATCAGAGAGGGAGACAAACCATAAGAGACTCAATCTCAGGAAACAAACTGAGGGTTGCTGGAGTTGATGGGGGTGGGAGGGATGGGGTGGCTGGGTGATGGACATTGGGGAGGGTATGTGCTATGGTGAGTGCTGTGAATTGTGTAAGACTGATGAATCACAGACCTGTATCCCTGAAACAAATAATACGTTATATGTTTAAAAAAAGAGAGAGAGAGAAGTGCATGTCTGACTCCATAATGCCATAATTACACATAAAACTGTTGTCAGTCGTGGCCACTGATAAACTCTATCTGACATAAAGAAAGCCACCTGAATTTTATGAATTTCAGTAAATGCAACTATAATAGATTCATTGCCCAACTTCAGCATGGCGTGAATGAGAGTTGTACATATGGGATTTTCAAACTGTTCAAGGAGAATTTTAACATTCCAGTGTTTGAGAGTGATTAATGATCAATTAATGACTAATACAATCAGTACAATTAATTAATGATTCATACAATCAGTAGTATATTACACATTGTATAAATAGACAGGCTGAAGGGTATTAATGTTAATTGAGGATACTTTGCGCTTACATACATAGACATTTCATTGTTAGGTGCATAATCAATTGAGCTGTATTTTATAGAGTGTATTAATTGCCAATTATTGTCAATGATACTTATTCCATTGTTCAAATATAAAGCATTCAAACTAATCCCTGCAGAATTTCCCAAGGCTCTGTTCTTTGTTTCAATAAATATTTGCCTTCTCTATAGTGTAATACTTTGGAAATTATCTCAAGCTTGATCAAGAATATTGACTCTAATTCACCTACAACCTAAAAAAAAACAAAATGTTAGTATTTTCTTAATTTTGTAAGGCCACTATATTATCACTCAGTTATGAGTAATTGTTGCTTGTGGTATAATGACTTCACTCTAAATGGCATGGGAAAAACAGCTTTTTTTTTTTTTTTTCTGTCTTCAGAGATCATCAGAAGTCAAAATGTACAATGGTTGGGGAGTTCAGGATTTAGGAATATGTGGAAGGGAGCTTGCTATCTCAGGCTTTTTCTAAGAATGTATTCTGATTCTGATGATTCTAGCTAAACTTGGATAAGGAAAGTTAGAAAACACTAATGAATAGATTTACTTCATGCACTAGGTCAATATCTGAAATTAGGTTTTCATCCACTCAAAGTAATGATTTAATGTGTATTAATAGCCACTGGTTAGATTTATCAAGAATTAATGCTAATGAACCAGCAAGCAGTTCTATACAAACAAAAAAGCCAGCACTCATATCTTGCAGTATAGAATCCCACTGGTAATAATTTATTAATGAGAAAAATAATAAAAACATCTAACATTAGTTGAACTCTTTCTAAGTTCCAGACACTATTCTAAGTGGATTATCTCATTGAATCCTCAAAAACAACTCCATGTTGTAAAATTGAGACATATAGGGGTTCAGTAGCATGTTCAAGGTCACAGTTGTTATGGGGCCTAACTAAAATATTCTCACTCCAGATCCCCTATTTTAAACTAGCATGTTATATAGCCTGTAAACTGAATTATAAATCACATCTCTACATAGCTATGCCTGAAACTGTTTTATATCAGCTCCATAAGGACAAATTCTCATGCTGCTGTTAGTTTTCTTTCCTTCTGCTCTTCAACATTCACAGAGCATGGATGATATGCAATCACATTCTGACTTTCCTAACTCTTTTCGCACCCGGAGCACAATTCTTTATTTTACAGCGTGAATTAGAAAACAGCAACATATACAAGGCTACATAGGATCAGGGTGCAAAACAAAGTATCACCTCACATAAGCCACATCAACTCGGGAATTAAGGTTAACTAATTCTGACCGGGTCAGAAAAATAGAAAGGAAAATGGAGTCAGGATGTTTATAGTCTTACTTTCTTCCCCTTGGATGACTCATGTCACCTCAACCTCACCTCAGATATAACCTGTGCATACCCCAGTCTATTCATCATCCTGTGCCCACCACTAAACCTTTTTCAATGAAAGGACCTATAACACACTTCTCCCTCAAAGCCACCAAACCATTCTTTGCCATCAATTTCAAACCTCTCAAAGTGTCATTCTCCCTGTAAATCCACTCAAAATCGATCACTGAAAAGCTATAGCCCAGCTATTCCTCATCCTGGATGTTGACGTTCAATGGCTACTTCTTCCAAATTCTAACCAATTTGGTTAGAATTATAAAATTATTATATCCACCTACATAGATACCCCTCAAATGCACATATCCTCAGATTTATGTTTGTTACAAATACTGTCTTTATTAGATTTACATATGGTCCAATATCTTTCAAAAGTATCTTCTCATTCAATACCTACAAAACCATATTACTACAATATGAGGGTGGGAATCGTCAAAATTTGTTAGTATAAAGAAATCCTCATAATAAAAATATTTGACACCTTTGATTGAGAAGCACATAGACTAACTTATGAGTTAAATTTGTTGATTATTTTAAAATATGGTAGTCCCCACACCCCTTAACCATGAGGGATACATTTCAAAACACCCAGTAGTGTTGAAGATAGTGTTGAAATGAAGATAGTACCTTACCCTATATATACTACATTTTTTCTTATACATACATATGATAAAGTATAATTTATAAATCAGGCATAGTAAGAGATTAATAATAATAAAATAGAACAATTACAACAATATACTGTAATAAAATTACATGAATGTGGTCTCTCTCAAAATATCTTATGGTTGCCTTATAAATACACAGAACACCTTTTGGATCCATGAGCAGCGCCATGGCGGTCGGCAAGAACAAGCGCCTTATGAAAGGCGGCAAAAAGGGAGCCAAGAAGAAAGTGGTTGATCCATTTTCTAAGAAAGATTGGTATGATGTGAAAGCACCAGCTACGTTCAACATAAGAAATATTGGAAAAACATTAGTCACAAGAACTCAAGGAACCAAAATCACATTTGATGGCCTCAAGGGTCGTGTTTTTGAAGTGAGCCTTGCTGATCTGCAGAATGATGAAGCTGCATTTAGAAAATTCAAGCTAATTACTGAGGATGTTCAGGGCAAAAACTGCCTGACTAATTTCCATGGCATGGATCTTACCCGTGACAAAATGTGCTCCATGGTCAAAAAATGGCAGACCATGATTGAAGCTCGTGTTGATGTCAAGACTACCGATGGTTATTTGCTTCATCTGTTTTGTGTTGGTTTTACTAAAAAACGTAATAATCAGATTTGGAAGACGTCTTATGCTCAGCACCAACAGGTCCGTCAAATTCAGAAAAAGATGATGGAAATCATGACCCAAGAGGAGCAAACAAATGACTTGAAAGAAGTGGTCAATAAATTGATTCCAGACAGCATCGGAAAAGATATAGAAAGGCTTATCAGTCTATTTATCCACTCTATGATGTCTTCATTAGAAAAGTAAAAATGCTTAAGAAGCCCAAGTTTGAATTGGGAAAGCTCATGGAGCTTCAAGGTGAAGGTAGTAGTTCTGGAAAAGCTACTGGGGATGAGACCGGTGCTAAAGTTGAACGAGCTGATGGATATGAGCCATCAGTCCAAGAATCTGTTTAAAATTCAGACATTTAATGGTGACAAATAAAAAATCTTATTTGTGATGTTTAAAATAAATACATACATACATACATACATACACACAGAACAAACTGATGGTTGCCAGAGGGAAGGCAGGGGAGTTGGAGAATGGACGAAATGGGTAAAGGGCAGTGAAAGGTACAGGCTTCCAGTCGTAGAATGAACAAGTCATGGGAATAAAAGGCACAGCATAGGGAATATGGTCAATAACACCATAATAATGTTGTCTGGTGACAAATGGTAGCTACACTTGTGAGCACAGCATAACGTATGGAGAAGTTGAATCACTATGTTGTACACCTGAAACTAATGTTATATTGTGTATCAGCTATACTCAAAAATTTTTTAAAATATTTTATTATCCTGTGTTCATCCTTCTTCTTGTGATGATGTGAGATGATAAAATATCTATGTGATGAAATGAAGGTGAATGATGTAGGCTTGCCATGTCTCCTTAGGCTACTATTGACCTGACAATTCATCAGAAAAAGAATCATCTGCTTCCTGATTGCAGATGCTGAAGGTAACCTGAAACTGCAGAAAGGGAAGCCACAGATGGGGTTGGCGGGAAGGGGGGGGGTTGCCTATGGTATTTCACATATGTAATGTTACTTATTCAAAAATTCCATTCTTTGACAAAAACTACATTTCAAGCTTGCTTATTTATGCTAGATCTCCAACCTCTTTGGAAACACGAGTCCACTGATCCTTCTAGTGTCCATCCATCAGCAGCACATTAGGATCTCTCTCTTTTCTTCACATATCCAGCTTAGGTTTCAGGGTCCCTTGTTACAGAAAAATCCCCGTTGACATTTGGAACTCTTTTGCTCTGCTGTCCTTATATCTCACTGGTGTGGCAACATCCCCCTCCGGATGAACCCAACTATTTTCTTTCTCCGTTCCTGCCATGAGTGGCTGAGCACTGCTAGAGGAAGTCCACCACCAGGGCAGACTAACATCACTATGAACTAATAGGACCGACCTCAGAAAGGTGGTCACCCCTATCTGACCTCCCTAATGATGTTTCTCAAACCACCTCATTTGAAATCTCTAAAATGACTACTTACAGGCTCCTGGCTGGCTCCACTGGTAGAGCATGTGACTTTTGGTCTCAGGGTTATCATTTCAAGCCCCACATTGGTTAAAGAAATTACTTAAAAATAAAATCTTTTTTAAAAAATAAAAAATAAATAAAATAAAATGACTACTTAAAATGCCCTCATTTTTCCTCAAACCTCCAACTTTCCCATTCTTAATTTTCCTCCCTCTTTCCTCCAAGAAATGATGTATCCTTCTACTTCACAGAAGAAATGGAGACTGTCTCTCGCTCAACATGTCGACTTCTGCACACTTCCCATTCACCTTGTAGCAAAGAGAAACTACGCCTCTCCTCTTTGAGAACCAACTCTCTTCCTCGGTTTTTATTTATTATCCTAAAAAGATATTCCTTCAGGATTATGATAGCATTGAATTTCATCTCCTCTGAGCTTCACAGGAAATTTATATAATTGACTTTTTCTTATCCTTCTTGTATTTTCAAATCTTATATACATACACACAATCTGAATCCATCTTTCCCCATGGACTTTATCCAGAGTCAAATCCCTGGCAATCAATTAATCAATCAATAGCCTCCACTGGCCCTTCTATCACAGTTTAGATACCATTTCTTTTTTTTTTTAAGATTTTATTTATTTATTGGAGAGATAGAGGAAGAGAGAGCAAGCAGGGGAAGGAGCAGAGGGAGAGGGACAAGCAGACTCCATGCTGAGTGCCCAGCCTGATGGGGGTTCCGTGAGGGGCTCCATCTCAGGACCCTGAGATCATGACCTGAGCTGAGACCAAGAGTTAAACACTA
Organism: Neomonachus schauinslandi; assembly: GCF_002201575.2. Taxonomy (NCBI): domain Eukaryota; kingdom Metazoa; phylum Chordata; class Mammalia; order Carnivora; family Phocidae; genus Neomonachus; species Neomonachus schauinslandi. The sequence continues at coordinate 77,261,208 of NC_058409.1, read as the reverse complement.
ACCAACTGAGCCACCCAGGTGCCCTGATACTACTTGTATCCCCTTCTCCCTTTACATCCCACTCACTCTTTACCTAAATAACTCTTGCTAAGTTCCCTAATGGCTTTTAATATCTAAACCCAAAGGATGTTCATTTTGGATCCTCATCATCTACAATTTATCAGTAGTTCTGAGAAGGTTGACCTCTCCCTCATGGTTTTTGAGACAGAATCACATCTAGTTTTCTTGCAACCTCTCTACTTCTCTGTGTTCTTTCTCCTTCTTCAAAGTCATTAAATGGAATTTTTCTATGTCCTCTTTTCTTCTCAGTCTGTGTTCTTAGGAATTTTATTCAATAGGAATTTAGTTATCAACCATAAGCTAGTGCCTCCCAAATTTACTTCTCCAGTCCGTTCATTTTTTCATTTATTCTATAAGAATTTATTAAATGCCTACAATATGCCAGTCACTTGGGATAAGAGGGTGAATGAACTCAGACTTTTCTGAGTTTAAGACCCATAAAAAAAAAAAAAGACCCATATATTCAACTGCCTACTATTATCTCCACTTGAATGCCTCAAAGGCATCTCAAATTAACACATGTTAAACCAAACACATTATCTCCTCAAGTCTAATCCTCTTCCCAAGTACTTATTGGCACCACCTGTCAACCAGTTGTTCAAGCTCAAAACCTAGGAGTCTTCTTCAGTTTTCCCTGATCCTTCACCCCCTTCAGGCCCATTTCATTGTTACCTTCTAAATACATCTTGATTCCATCCACTTGACTCTCTATCTCTACCCTCAACTCCTAATCCCGCGTACCATTATCACTTAACTATACCAACTCCTATAAACCCCCAACTGGCTTCCCTGGTTCTGCTTCTCCTCCTTCCAATTTTAAAAACACAGACTTGATATTATGATCCATAACCTCTCTCCCCACACCACCACATTCGGCCCTCTTTCACTTCTTTAAACACACCATGCTCCATCCTACTACAGGGATTTTGCAATGCTATTCCTTTGCAAAGGACTGTTCCCCCAATCCTCCTCTCCTATGCACCTGCTTAAATCTACCCACACATCAAATTTTAGTATGCTTCTCAGTTCTTCTGTGAACTAAACCCCACATTATGCTAGGTTCTCTACTGTATGCTCTCGTGGTCACCTCCCTTCTTAGCACTTATCACAGTTGCAATTTTACATTTACTTGCATGTGATTTTTGAAATTAATATAGGTCTTCTCCAATAGATTGGAAGCATAATGATGACAGAGGCTATTTAATTTTTGCTCTCCATTAATTGTTCAGCTCTCTTATAGTACCTATCACATGTTAGGTTTTCAATAAAGACTTGTTACATGAATGAATGAATGAATGAATGAATGAATAAAAAAAAAACCAAGTCATTCAAAATCCCATTACCCCAAATCAGGCAGTTATATTTTTGTGTATTCTTTTCCAATAATTTTTATGTAAGCATGTTTTGAGATTTTTATAATTTGGATAGAAACTGTATCCACAATTTCAATTTTAATACTTACATCAAACCCCAAGAGTTTTCTGAAATTATAAGCTATTCTTCAAAAACCACTTTTGGGGCTCCTGGGTGGCTTAGTTGGTTAAGTGTCTGCCTTCAGCTCAGGTCATGATCCCAGGGTCCTGGGATCAAGCCCCATGCTGGGCTGCCTGCTCAGCGGGAAGCCTGTTTCTCCTTTTCCCTCTCCCTGCTGCTCCTCCTGCTTGTGTTCTCTCTCAAATAATAAAATCTTTTAAAAAAATTTAAAAAAATTAAAAACCTCCACTTTTAATGGCTCCATAATATTCTAACTTATGAGTCTAGTTTAATGTATTTAAACACTCTCCTATTATTAGATACTTGGGATCTTTCCAATATTTTTGCTGTTATAAAGCAACAGTGATCATTTTTGTACATTTTATGCATCTAAATTTATGGCTACTTACATGGGACAAATCCCTAAAATGGGATAAATTCCAAGGTTAAGATGTATAAATTTTTTTAACACTTGGGGATACCTGGGGCACCCAAGTGGCTCAGTGGATTAAACATCCAACTCTTTTTTTTTTTAAGATTTTATTTATTTATTTATTTATTTATTTTGAGAGAGAGAAAGCACAAGCAGGGGGAGGGGCGGACGGGGTAGGAGAAGCAGACTCTCTGCTGAGAAAGAAGCCCAACATGGGGCTCGATCCCAGGCTCCTGGGACCATGACCCCCAAGCAGAAGGCAGCCAATAAACTGACTGAGCCACTTGGGTGCCCCAAGCAACCAGCTCTTGATTTTGGCTCAGGTCATGATTTCAGGGTCATGAGATCAAGTCCCACTTTGGACTCCAAGCTCAGCACTGAGTCTGCTTGTCCCTCTCCCTCTACTCCTCCCCCTACTCCCTCTGTCACTCTCTCACTCAAATAAATAAAATCTTAAAACAACAACAACAACAAAGACTTGGGGATATCTGAATACTAAGAAAATAAGAGCAGTAAATGATATTGTAGCATTTATATGTATCTCTGTTGAAATAAATTACTCAGATTTAGACTGCAAGCCAGGGTGGGACTAATCAGTTTACTAAAAGCATTTATTCAACTTTTTTTTTTAAAGATTTTATTTATTTATTCATTTGAGAGAGAATGAGAGACAGAGAGCATGAGAGGAGGGAGGTTCAGAGAGAGAAGCAGGCTCCCCGCCGAGCAGGGAGCCCGATGCGGGACTCGATCCCGGGACTCCAGGATCATGACCTGAACCGAAGGCAGTCGCTTAACCAACTGAGCCACCCAGGCGCCCCATTTATTCAACTTTTAAAACTATACTTTGTGAATAGGTTACTCCAGAGCAAGAATGATGAAATATTTTTCAGGACGGACTTATTTTTCAGCATTTTGCCCTAGTGTCTTGAAGAGAACTCTTTTGAGAATGTTTTCCCAGTTTGAGGTTTGGGGTTTGTTTTTTGTGTTTTGTCTTTGTTTCTGCTTTACAAATCTGATAACACTATTGATATAGTTCAATAGGATTCTTTGCAATATTTGATGCTTTACAAAATGAACATGAACACGTCCTCAAGACTCTATTAATCAGATATGCTTAAAAGTTGTTCCAAATATTTCTTTGGATAAGTTAATGGAGGTCCAGTGCCCTGGGATAGGGTAAGTGATCAATTAAAGCATCAGGGCTAGGGTTTGAGGAAGGTGAAATTATCTGGCATGCTGGACATTCCCTTCCTGCTTTCAGCAATTACAGGATTTCCCTCTGGGAGGTTTCCACACAAGAGTCTCAATTAGTCTATTAACAAAAACAAAGCCTTCTAGACAAGTGTTTTTTTGCAAGAATATTCCATTCAAAACAACCACAGCAATATTTTCAATAAATATGTTTATAATATTTCTGATGCTTGATATAAACATCAGAATCATCCATTTTTCATTCTGAGAAGATTCAATTCTCAGTCTACTATGTTAGCACACGTCAAGCTAGTAAAAGAAATCTATGCACAGCATGACCTACTTTTGATGTACTGATTTTTTTCCTCAAAAAGAATTAAAAACTGTCATTAAAAATTCAGATAGAACTGCATTAACACAATGGATGTAAAAGCCTATTTCAACACAGTAGAATGCATTGTATTTTTCATGAGATTCTACGACCAATAATTTTTAGGTATATTTTGCTGTTAGATACATTAATATAAATCCTCTCAGTTCTTAGAATATAGTTTAATTCAGAGTCATATCCTCAGTTGCCTGTTCTGGTACATAATTGATTTTGTAAAGGGAAGAACAACCTTTATTAAGGTGGATTAATTTTGACATTATGAATATGCATATTTTTATCATACTATTCTTATGTTTTTCATTAGACATGCTCAGAGATACTCTTGCCTCTACAGCAGAATTTTATTTTTATTACCTAATTCTTCTGCTTCAGTTATTACAAAATGCATTTTAAGTTTTTAAAACTTTTTTCTACATTCACAACTCTATGACATATGCATATATGCTCATTTTACAGATGAAGATACTAAGGCTCATAAATTTAAATAACCGACCTAATTTAATCTAATTCAAAGCCTAGAAAAGGGTAAAGTAACATTCTAACCAAGTTCTCTCTGGCTCTACACCTCTGTTCTTCCCACCACATCAGGTAATGAATCATATATAACTGTACTACAACTAGTTGTGAGCATAGAGATGATGTAATTTTTGACCTGTTTTTCATGCTCAGTGACACCTAATTATCATCATCAACATCACGCTTCTAGTGTCATCTAGCTATGAGCATTCCTTTGTCATTCCTTGCCTATTAAGTCTTTTTCAATCAAAGCATATTCTTTTCCTTGCATATGCCTCTTCTTTCTTAAGCTCCACAATCTATTGAATGAATGAAATATCATTCCTCATTTTCTCCTCCATATACACAAGTTGAGGGCATTGGTCACATAGTAGAAAGAACACAGGCTTTTAACAGGTAGATCTGCATTTGACTCCCAACATCACCACTTAAAAGCTACATAACTGTGGGCAAGTTATTCCTCGGAGATCATCATCTGTAAAGGGCATAATGATGCTTATCTTATAGGGTTTATAGATTAAAAACAATGCATGCACGTAGTAGGTACTCAGTAAATAATTTCTCTCATTACCATTTTCATCATTATACCGTATGCTTCAGTTAAATCAGACCACATGTCCACCCCACCCCCAGTATTGTCTATGCTTTGCCACCATTTGTCTGTAATTCTCATCCACCCCATTGTCATCTAATTTATTCTTCAACCTTAGTTCAAAAGTCACTTCCATCAAGCTTTCCCAGCTCCTACTAACTGGGAGGGATGTCTCCTTTATCTGAGCTGCTATAGCACTTGGAACTTGCTTACTAGATCCACTTCATCTTGTATCACAATATGTTTATTTTTGTCTACTCTGTCATTAAACTGTAAGAACCTTATTTACATGGTCAACATCATAATCTCTGTTTTCTCCACAGCATCTAGCTCAGGACCTGGCACTCAGTATATGGATGACTAAATCAAGTATATAAATAAAGTTTTTATGAAATCTGTATTCTTTCTTTAATAGCCTCAAAATCTCTTAATTTAAAATGTGCGGGAACTCTTAAGCTAACACTTTTAGAGATAGGACTCATTTCTACAGTGACCAAATAAAAACTTCAACTCCTTGACCCTTCCCCCAGAACATCCCTACCAAGATGGATATGACTAAACTGGAATACCCAGAGGAGACTTAGGAGTTCTGAGATATATTGTAAAAAAAAAAAAAAAAAAAAAAAAAGTAGTCTGAAACAAAAACAATGGGAAGATGGGCAGTATTGTGATATGAAGGGAGAAGTAATGTATAAAATCAGATAGAAAAATACACTGCTTCTAATGGAGAGTGAACATCCTTTGGTCCATAAAAGGAAACTCCGTGATGCACTTGTGAAAAATCAAACAATTTTATACCATTATTGATTCTTATATTAAGGCTCTCTAGAGAAACAGAGACAATAGTTATAGTTTTATATATATATATATATATGATTTATAAGGAAAGGACTCACAAGATTATGGAGGCTGAGGAGTCCCACAATCTGCCATCTGTAAACTGGAGTCACGAGAGGTCTGGTAGAGTTCCAGTCCAAAGTCGGAAGGCCTGAGAACCAGGAGTACCAATGGTGTACATCCCAGTCTGAGAGCAGAAGACCAACTTCCCAGCCCAATTAGCCAGGCAGAGGGAGAAGTTCCTCCATTTTTTATTCTAATCAGGCCCTGAAGGTGTTAGAGGATGCCCACCCACATTGGGGAAGACAAACTGCTTTACTCAGTGTACTGACTCAAAGGCTAATCTCACCCAGAAACATCCCCACAGACACACCTAGAAATAATGTTTTACCACCTCTCTGGGCAACCCTCAGCCCACTCAAGTTGACACATAAAACTAACCATCACAACCCTCAAGTTTAAAAGGATGTACTTTTGGCAAAAATAAGGAAATTCAGCGACTCATACCAGGGTAGCTAATAACTCTTAAGCCTGTTGGTGAACACAGCCACAGGTCTGCAGGTGAGTCACTGAAGAAAGGCCCCGGGCCAGAGAACAAAGTAGGTGCTGAAACCCAGCAGGTGCTCTGCGCACCTAGCTGTACCGGGTTGGCCTGGAACTGCCTCCACCTGGAGGAATGGTGCCTTCTTACAGTTTGCTGGGTAACTATGAACGTGAGGGGTTGTCACAGAAGACCTGTTCCATATTGTCTCCTATGGTCAACAACAGCCTGTCAATAAGCCCTTTGGGCATTCCGATAAAAGCGTGCCTCTTCTTTTCCCTAGTAGGTATGTAACCCTTCGCACTGCCTTCTGTGAACTGGGGCTGTAAATGCCAAAGGTTCAGAAATATTCAGTGCATCAAGGCTTGCACTTTCTTATATTTCTTATATTCACTTGCACTTTCACCACATATAAATTCTTATAGGGCAAGAAAAACACCTTAAAGTATTAAAAATAGGTAGCTCTTGGGTGACTCTTGGAAAACAGACATGCTTTCAATCTTTTGTTTTATTTAAGAATTACAGTCTTACGTGGGAATCCCACTACTGATGCAAAAGACATCAGAGAAAGACTTGTCACATGTGCTCCTGAGACGGAAACTTTCTCTCCCACAATCCTCCCACTTCTCAAGAGGCAGCCTTTCAAGCTTGTTTCTTTAAAAGCGGTAGAAGGTAGGTGGGACAGAAGAGGATGACAATGTCATTCCGTGTGACAGCCCCAGCATGCAATGAAAACTCCTCTGCCACTCAGCCAAGTGTATTCCCTTCTGCGGAGACCAATTCTGATTCTCTGTAATCTTGACCTCAAACCACTAATAAAACCATCCTAAGTATGGACTTGCATCCTGGCTTGCTGATAGCTGCCCACCCACACGAACCGTATAAGCAGCAGCTTTCGGAAGTCTGGGGGTGGGATCACTTTGGGTGGGACAGTGGGAGGATGAGGGCAATAGAGCTGAATGTGGGGTCTGTTCCCTGAAGCTTCCTGGAACCCAGAGGAGGTGATGGGAGGGGCCTCCTCTCCCTCAGAACCTGGAACAATGTGGAGACAATTATACAGGTGGGAACGGTGGACAAAAATAGGCCAGAAGAGGCATCACGCAGTTCCCTCTGCCTGGAGTGTCCTTCCCTGCCCCTCCCGTTACGGGAATTCTATCCACCCCTAATGACCCCTTAAATACCTGCTTCTCCAGGAAGCCTTTCCTAATCTTCCTCTTTTGCTCTCCCCTCTTTCTTCCTCTCCTCCACTAGTACATGCTCAGAATTCATCTTCACTTCCTCTATGATGTTAATCTCTATTGCACTTAACTCCTCTTTATTAGTATTTAAGTGTCTCTTGTTTATTGTGTTTGAATCTTCTTGGGTCTGTCTCCCATATAAATCACAGACAACTTGAGGGTAGAGACCAAACTTGGTTCATCCCCATATACCACCAACACGAGGCACAGTGCCTTGTTCATGGCAGTAGACAGGGCCTTTGCACATACTGTCTTATTTACCCAGGAAACACATCTCTTTTCTCCACCCACACCACCCCCCTTAACCAAGTTTACTACTACTTGTTTGGAAAGGAACATTATCCTCTCACTCCTCATGCACCCATTCATGAGGAATTCCCGCAGTGACCTTTATGGTCTTTTGTCCTTCCCACTCTGACTCACTCCATCCTAGGACAAGGAGCTGCATTTGATTGGGATGTTTGCAAGATGGGACCGAGTAATCCCAGTCCAGCTCTTACTCCTTATCCCAGCTTTCCTGATGGTGTATTCTGGTCTGTGATCTTGCTTGCAGTTTTAAAGCATAAATTCAATTCAGATTATTATTGGCAAGCTTATAGGACTATATATATGTAAGCTCTATCCTAAACTGTATCCGTAATACAGTTGATATTTTGATCTCCATCTGTCTGACTCCATTGTTTCCGAACTCAAGCAGGAGAGGAGTGTTATGTACGGTCCTCCTAATGTCTCATTACTAGTCCTATTTCAGATTTTAACAAATACATCACTTCCTTGGAAACTCTTCCCTGACCACTGAAACTTGGTTGGGTTCTCCTGTACATCATATATATGAAATATTATATATTATTTGTATAAATATCACTTTGTTATACCTATTTTCCCCTCCATGCCACTTACCCAACAGCATATTTTTCTGTGGCACTGCTTTCTTAAACTTCTTATTATAGAACATTTTAAACATATACAGAAGCAGAGAGAATAGTATATGGATCCCCACACACGCATCAACTAGCTTCATCAATTACTGACCCAATTTTATTTCATCTATACCCCCACCCCCCTCCACAAACCCAGACAACTTTGAAGAAAATATCCCAGACATCGCATCATGGTATCTATATTTACAGCACATATCTTTAATACACAAGCACTAAGCATTAATGTTTGATTTTTTACTTCACTTGTTTGTGGGATTTATTTTAATGATTACTTATACTACTTCCCTCAGATTACAAGCTCCATGTGTCAGAGACTTTGTTTTATCCTGATTATATTCCTAGTACATAGTAGGTGCTCAATAAATTAAACATGAAGGAAACAATTTTAAAAGTGAATGTGCGAAATAAGTCAATCAGAGAAAGACGTATCATATGACCTCACTGATATGAGGAATTCTTAATCTCAGGAAACAAACTGAGGGTTGCTGGAGCGGTGGGGGGTGGGAGGGATGGGGTGGCTGGGTGATAGACATTGGGGACTGTATGGGCTATGGTGAGCACTGTGAATTGTGTAAGACTGTTGAATCACAGACCTGCACCTCTGAAACAAATTATACATTATGTGTTAAAAAAAAAAAAAAAAGAGATAGTAGGAAGGGAAAAATGAAGGAGGGGGAATCTGAGGGGGAGATGAACCATGAAAGACTATGGACTCTGAGAAACAAACTGAGAGTTCTAGAGGGGAGGGGGGTGGGGGGATGGGTCAGCCTGGTGATGGGTATTAAAGAGGGCATATACTGAATGGAGCACTGGGTGTTATATGCAAACAATGAATCATGGAACACTACATCAAAAACTAATGATGTAATGTATGGTGATTAACATAACATAATAAAATTTTTAAAAAAAAGTGAATGCAGAAAACCGTTTGCAAGTTGGGGGCCAAACAGCATCCATTCCCCTTCTGTTGTTACCAAAAGAACAGAAGAAGTTCCCTCAACTCTCAGTCCCTGTGATTCAAGAAGTTTTGGCTCTACCCCTGGCTCTAGAGTTATGGCACACGGATCAGGCCTGACAAAGAGTAATGCAACCTCATGATCAACAATACTGGTTTAGTGATGAGCACAGGACCCAGTCAAAGACAATGGGATGCTGGGAAACTTGGTGTGCAGCCCGGAGAGAGGCAAGAACTTTCTCCTACTGGACATGAACCTGGAGAATGAGAGGTTGATATTACTGCAACGCCAGAGTGTATTTGAAAATGGCTCTGACACAGAGGATGGAGAACCAAGGGACGGGGAGAGAAATCAGGGCCTAGAGAAAGCACTTGAGTCAAACGTCATGGGAATCAAACCTACCTGGGGATTTTTAAAGTTACGTTACTCAGTGAACACCCTGTTGGCTTAGACGAGCTTGGGTTAGAGTTTCCAAGACTTTTCAACTGAAAGTTCCTGTCTGATTATAAGGGAAGAGGGAAAAGATAAAGAGTAAAGAGAAAACCACTTGCAGGGTAAATAAAATACATTCTTTTCAGTAGAGTCCCAGGCCTAGTTATCACATATCCTGAGTTTTTAACGGCAGATCAAGCCTCTAGCCTTCAGAGCCCTCGTTTATATGATGAGGGGAACTAAGAGGCCTCTAAATCCCCTTTGAGAAATCATGTGAGTTTTGTGGGGAAAACCTGAGAGAGCATACGGAGGGATCTGGACTTCCTTGCTGGAAATAGCATCTGATTACTAGCATATTTCCTTTCTTGGTTTAATTCATTGTAAAGCATTTCATATCTTCTAGGAAAAAAATAATAACTTCCTAAATGAGAAAGACCCCTGCTCAGCATTTCACTTTTGGGCAGGAGATGCTCTGTAGGAAAAATAAGTCTTCCCTCACTCATTGTGGCCCGACTGTAATATAATATCAGCATTATGAAAGCACATTCAGATATTAGGCATCATCAACAGGGAGCCAGAGATAAGCTTTTAAAAATTTTCCCCAGCAGAGACTTTGCCTTCTGCAAAGAGTCAGCTCATCTTAGCTGCAATGGAGATCACTTGTTTTCTCTTAAATACACATGCGTCTTTATTTCAAGTTCCTCTTTTTGGAACAGCATGAAAACGTTCACCTGGTTGAGAAACAAATCTCAGAATAATACTTAAAGGCAACAAAAAAATTGTCTAATATTTAGAAATCTCTTGGCTTTGAAGTCTCATATTTCCTCCTAACAGAATTTAAGAACTATATTTACAGAGTTGCAAGTAGGAATCTACCTTTATCGAAGGAGGTCAGCATAAACTATGGCAGGAAAAGAAAATGGTCTCAGGAAACATGGAGATAGGGAGAGGTCCTCTGGCTGTAGTCCTCCCACTAGGTCTGAAGAAACTTGGGCAGTTAGAGAGCGTACTTCCCCTTTGTATTCTCATCTACCGGAGGATGCAGGAGCAGGAAAGATTGCTCTTTGAAAGACACCTTCTCTGATCTCGCTAAAATCTGCACTTTATTCAAATTTCCGATTGTAGAGATTCAAACAATCTTTCTAAGGAGCAGTGTGACAATAGAATTATCAATACCTTAAAAGCAGACATATCCTTTGCGGTATTCAAGATGGCTCCTGGGATTCACTCCTTCCTGGAGCTCCTTCCACAGCGAATCCTGGCTGGGCGACTGCAGTAGCATCCTATTGCTGCTGTAACAAATTGCTACAAATGTGACTACTTAAAACAACACAGATTTAGTGTCTTCAAGTTCTGGAGGCGAGAAGTTCAAAATGGGTCACAATGGGCTAATATCAAGGTGTCCACAGGGAGTGTTTTCTCTGGAGTCGCTGAGGGAGGATCTATTTCCTTGCCTTTTCCAGCTTCCTTGGATCGTGGCCTCCTTGTAGCCAGCAATCACAGCACTCGGACACCTGTGTCTGCAGTCGCATCTCCTTCTCTGAGTCTTAACACTCCTGCCTCCCTATTTTACTTATAATAACCCTTGTGATTACATTGGATCCACCTGGGTAATCCAGGCCAATCTACCCATCTCAAAATGCTAACTTAACAACACCTGTAAATTCCCATTTGCCATGAAAGATAACATAGTCACAAGTTCCACTGTTTTAGGACATCTTTGAGGGATCATTATTCTGCTTACCACAGTGACCAAGAGAAAATGGCAGAAGTAACAGCATGTGATTTCCTTTGTGAGGTCATAGAAGGCAATGCAACTTCAGTCTTGCTTTCTGGAGTCTTTTATCCTGAGGAAATCGGCTATCATGTGTGAGGACACTCAAGCAGCCCTGTGGAGAGGCCCATGTGAAGAAGGATGTTTGCCCACCCACAACTGGCACCAACTTAGCAGCCACATGTAGAGCCACATGGAGTGGATCCTCCATCTTTGGTCGAGCCTTCAAATGACGACAGCCCAGCCAACATCTGACTGCAACCTCAGGAAAGACCCTGTCTAGCCACTCCTAAATCCCTGATCCAAAAATAAAACATTATTTTTGTTCTATGCCTCTAAATTTTGGAAATGCAGTCAGTTGTATGTGGAGGGAGTTCTGAGGAAAGAATAGTGCACAAAGTATATGCACACAAAATTCTGAATAGAGAAACTCATCAGAGTTTTTATTAATGAGACCTTAAAGACAACCTGAATATGCAGCTATGGGGGAATTGGTTAAATAAAGTAAAACATACCCATATAATGGATGAGTAAGTATCATGTTGCAGAACATAAAGGTCATGTAGAACAATAGTTCTCAAACTTTTTCTGGGTAAAACCTTTCCTGTAAGTAAAACTTTAAAGAGAAGCTTGCATGATAAAAGCAAATCTTTCCAGCTGAGGTAGGTTCAGCTTCCCAGAGCCAGGCCCTGGCTAGCAGTGGTGCATCCCAAGGACACCCAGGATTCTGGGAGCACAGTTTGAAAGTCACTGTTCTAAGAGAATTTTTCATGTCACATGAACCAGTATACCAACTGAAAGAAGCAAGATCCATGTTTTTTGCCATGTGCTTGCCGACTCCCTTGCCAGTCTCATCTTAGGCGCTCTGCCCTTGCCGTCAGGGCACTGGCCTTCCGGCTTGCTCAGCTCTCAACTTCAGTGTGACTTCCTCAGTAAAAATCTCAGGGTCCATTTCTTCCCTTCTCCCCATACTAACCCAGACTGGATCAGGTCCTGAGGCTGGAAGTCTGAGATTAAAGTGTTGGCAGGTTTGATTTTTTGCTGAGGTCTCTCTCCTTGGCTAGCAGATAGCCAATTTCTCCTTGTATCCTCACGTGGTTGTTGTCTGGTCTATGTGTCCCTATGTCCTCATTTCCTCTTCTTATGAGGACACCAGTCATAGTGGATTAGGCCTATTATGGGCTGAATGTGTCCCCCGTAAATTCATATGTTTAAGTCCTAACCCTCAGTGAGATGGTATTTGGAGGTGGGGCCTTTGGAAGCTAATTAGCTTTAGATGGGTGGGACCCTCATGATGGGATTAATGTCCTTGTAAGAAGAGGCTAGAACTCACTCTCTCACTAGCGCTCTTTCTCTCTCTCCCCCCCAACTTGATCCCCATCCTGTCCCTCCCCCTCTCTTTCTCATGGCCATGTGGGGTATAGTGATGTGGCTGGCTGCAAGCCAGGAAGAGAGCTCTCATCAGTAACCAAATCTGTTAGCACCTTGATCTTGGACTTAGCCTCTGGAACTGTGAGAAATAAATGTCTCTTGTTTAAACAACCCAATCCGGGGTGCCTGGGTGGCTCAGTCGGTTAAGTGTCTGCCTTTGGCTCAGATCATGATCCCAGGTTCCTGGGATCAAGTCCCACATCGGGCTCCTTGCTCCGTGGGGAGCCTGCTTCTCCCTCTCCCTCTGCCTGTAGCTCCCCCTGCTTGTGCTCTCTCTCTCTCTCCCCCCATCAAATAAATAAATAAAATCTTTAAAAAACTAACAAACAACCCAATCCATGGTATTTTATTATAGTAGCCCAAGATGACTAAAACGATGGACCACCCTAATGCGGATAACATATTCTCCTGATATGATGTGATGAGAAGGGCACTTCATCTCTGTGGTATTCTTTCCAAAACCCATAACCCTAGCCTAACCTTGGAAAAAAAAGAAAATCAGACAAATCCAGATCTGAGACATTCTACAGGATATGTGTCCAGTACTCCTCAAGACCACCAAGGTCTTGAGGGGGAGAAGGGGCTTAAAAGAAAAAAAAAAAAACAGAAAGATTGAGAAACTGTCAAAGACCAGCAGAAACATTAACAGAAAAACTGATGAGATCCAAATGAAGTCTAGAGTGTGGTTAAAAAAGAAAAAAGAAAAAAGCCTATCAAGAATAGAAACTTTATTCTGATATCCAACTTGGGGGAAAAAATTGTTACAATTCTTTAGAAGCAAGGTAATTTACATTCTCAATACAGGAATGGGAAAGGAGCAATAACCTCATCAAACCCACAGAGAAAGTCCTTATTCAAAGTAACTTGTTGGAAAATTTGGCTCTCATTCTGTGTACATTAGAATCCTCTTGATAATCTTATAGAAGATACATTAGAAAAATACTGATTCCTTTCTATTCTCCCTTATACATGCCACAGACAGAATGCCAAGTCAGCCTGAAATATATATTAGGAAAAAATATATTAGGAAAGTATATTATTTATTTTTTTTAAAAAAGCTTCAAGTTGAATAAACTGAGTTCTAAAACCATAAAATCATTCAGGTAATATACCCAATGCTAATGCAGTTTTAATCCCTTTAAGGAAGATTGTTAAGAGGTACTAAACTTCCAAGAAACAAAAAATGAGTAAATGATTTAACAACAAAAAAAGACATATATAATCTCATATAATCATATCAGAGGGCCATTCTTATAAATTTAAACTAATAAGCAGAATAATAGTCTTTCATTTCAGTGGCACTATAAAAAGCCACCAAATTTAGAAACTTTTGGAGGACTGTTTCAGGGAAGGAGATACTTAAAAAACTGTGAGTACATTGTCTTTTGCTCAGATAATCTTTTATGTTACCCAAGCTGCTGCCCTCCTTTTCTGGCCTTTTCCCTTTCCTAATTCCTTAAATCCATCTTTCTCCTCTGTTTAAAACCAGAGAGCATAATTAGAGGGCATGTGGCTCCACCTTTTATGGAAATAGCTCTACTCCTTATTTGCATGTGTTTGGACCCATTACCAGCTGTCTGTAAAAGCAGGAGGGTGACCATTCCTCCTTATTATCCAGGCAGATTCTGTTCAAAGCCAAAGATTAGAACAGTGCAAATGGTAGAAAATAGCTTTTTTTTTCTTTGAAAAATACAAGAGCAGTTTAAAGTGAATAGAAATTAGTGGATCAGTGAACTGGAAGGAAACGTTATTGCCTCTGAAATAGCCTTGCTCCCATTCAACTTTGCATAACAATATTCAGTTTGCTATTATGTAGCACGACTTCCAGCCTGCTGCCCAGCCCAAATCAGGAAAATCCCTCTCTCTACCATTGGCTTGGTGCGAATGAGATGCACAATGCAACCCAAACACAGTTAAACCTTTTAGAGAGGACTATTTTTTTTAATCTAAGCAATTATTTCTGCCATTAACAGGTATAAAATGTCTTCTAACAAGAAAGTGCAGAACAGCAAATGTGCTTTTGAAATATGCAGCACAAGTTGCATATAAATAAGACATTCTAGGAGTCTATCTGCTTCAATTTTATAAAGCAGATGTCTGCTGTCCTAAGCAAATAGTTCAAGTTGTTTCCAAAATATGGAGGCAAAAAGCAATAGAGGTACCATTTACACACTCATTAGTAAGAGAGGAAATGCATCTGCTTTGGAAAATTGCTGCTCACTAAAAAGCAAGTTTCCCTAGCAACGGCTACATCACACAACTCAGACCACTTCTAAGCTACAAGAGAAATTACAGGAAAATATATAAAAAGATCTTTATCAAATATTTTTTATCTTTGCCATGGGAACATTTCCCCTAAACTAAGATATGCCTAGGGAAATTAAGACTTGCCATACACCAGGCAAAAGGCAAAAAAAAAAAAAAAATTTTTAAGGATGTATCTATAATTACTCATCATTTGCTAAGGGCAAGAAGATGGAAAGCCATTCTATAACATCAGATGACAGGGAGAGAGAGAGAGTGTGTGTGTGTGTGTGTGCAAGAGAGGAAGAGAGAGGCATGTATAAACCAGGGAAGTGGATAGAGAGGGGATTCCCTGCCTCAGACACCATCTCAATAGGGGATATGGTTGGTTTGGTGACCCCTGGCTCCATTCTTTTCTTTGTGGCTGAATAATCGTTACAAACCAAACAATTTCTAATTGGATGATAACAGAGGCAAAAGGTAGAGGCTCTAAATCCCATAATTCTGTCTATGTTTTACCTCACTCCCATCCCAGCTGCCATTGGTGAGGAGGTGGGCATTTCTTCTGTCATCCTTCTGTCTAAAAGCTTTCATTATTCAAAAAGGCACTTAGAATTCTCTCAAAGTTCATCCAAATCCAGTAGGGAATATCTTGATTTTTCCAGAAAAAAAAACAACTATAAAATATGTCTTTTTGCCATGAGAACTGAAATAATGTCTAAAAATAAAGTGGAACATCTGAATTTCCCAGCATTTCTGGATTGTTCTGGTATCTATGTGTTGTTTTAACTGAAATGCTGTTTGGGAATATAGCATGTTTTCTCTCAGTAAATCGTTACCTTATAATACCACATCTGAATGTATTTTCATTGCTGATTCCAGTTTTAATGCCATAAATAAGAATTTGTTTTCAATGTCTTTTCATTGTACCAGGTAACATTTCATACAGCCTATCTCCGCCTAGAGGATCATTTTTGGTCCTGCATCTGAGAGAGTGAGCATGAAGGAGCCAAAATAGTATGAGTAGTCTTCAATCCACCATGCTCATGGTACTCTGAGATGGGGGAAAAAATAACAACAAAGCAAGTATATGGCTTTAAATTCAAATGCACTATCCTGCAAAAACCAAGATGATATCAACAACAGAAGAAAGGAGCTGAGATCAACTCAGTACCTGTTGTGTGCTAGGCATTGTACCTACGTTCTTCCTGTGGTCCTTACATTTTTCAGAAGAGGGTTTTGAAGCTCAGAGCGGAGTCATTTGACCAGCATCACACAGGAATAGTGGTAGAGCTGAGATTCAAACCCGAGTCTATCTAAAACCATAGCTTGTGCTCTGTGTCGATCTCCCTTTGCCCCTCCAATAGCAGGGATTATTTTTGCCCCCCCCCCCCCCCCCTTTTTTTTTTTTTTACCCAGACTTCTCCTTGGCAGGGCTCACAAACTTGAGCCTTTGTTCTTTTTAGACAGAACCGTTTCATTTACAAATGTGAATTAATAGCCAAATTTAAAGCCAGAGATCTCATATAAAATCTTGATTTGGGGCTTCTTCCAAAGAAAAGCATAAAAAGATGTGACAGCACGAGGATTCCCTCATAGCCACTGACACCTGAGGAATGGCTGCATGCTCTTTCTTCAGGTGTCCCCAGCCTGTCACTTCCACAAGTTAACCGCCTGGCTCCGATGGGCAGGCCCCTGAGTTTGCCACTTCTGGATGAATGGTATCAAAAGAAGTCACCTTATATTCCAAACATTGCAAGAAGCGCCATGACTTACAACTTGGGAATGGGTATAGGGGGGCCAGCTGGAGACTGCAAAACATACTGAAGGAAAGAAATAAGACCGAAGAACAAGATGGAACCTGTGAATTCGTTTAGACTTGCTCAGGCTCTAAGCAGGAAAGATAATGAGCCAAGATGTTTGAAAATTAGTCATGGAAAAAAAAAAATTAAAGACCTGTCCTCAGATGAATAATGATCTTCCATGAATTTCAGCTAAGGAGATAAAAAGAGCAGGAGTCAAAGAATCTAAAAACTAGAATTCTCATTTTCACCGACTTTACTAGCTCACTTTGTGATCTGTAAGCAGCACTCAGCCCCAGTGGGCTTCAGGTGCCACATCTGTAAATGGAAAGAACTGGACTTTTGCATGGACAGCAGGCATGCAGGTATAAATCAAGGAAGACAGTAGTGAGGAACTGGGTCTGCACAGGGGACACTAAGGAAGGGGACAGCTGCCGCTCCATTCCAGCCCAGTATTGCCTTCGGGAATCTGCGCTGAGGGTCGTCCAAATGTCCCACTTGGCCAAAGTAGCCAGAAACATTTGTGAGTCTGTTTCTGAAATGTCTGACTTTTAAAAATATTATCAACGAATTCAAAACTGTTAAAACACCACCTAAGCCAACCGTGGGCAGTGAAAGAAAATGTCTCTGGGCTACATTGGCCTGCAGGCCCTCCGCTTTCTGCCTCTGGACGAAACACCAGTTAGCATCAGAATTCTGTGATTTTAAGTACTGAGTAGCTAGAATCATCCTTGAGAAGAAGAGAGGGGTGTAGGTGGGTATGTTTTCAGCGGAAGAGCTCAAAAAGATGATATGTGTGGCATTCACTAAGTGGCCCGTTTTGCCATCCTCCTCTGAATCTTGCATCTCACGAGTACAAAGTAAGAGATGTGGGCAGATGCCCTGTGTGAGCATCACTCAGAGTCTGAGTGGGGAGATGCTGCTGGAGAGAAGAAGGGGCAAAAGGTAGAGACCGCCCTCCAGGGAAGCACAAGAATTATACCCACTCCCAGGAAAGCCATGAAGGAAGTAGGTAAGAACGTTTTAAAAACACGTACTATGTGCTTGGTGTTTCATAGATCCCATTTAGTCTCTAAATCTTTAAGGTAGATGCTGATGTTACCCATCATTATCGCAACAACAATGTACCGGGCATTTGTCATGAACCAGTGCGAGGTGATTTAATGTATGTCTTATGTTAGCAGCAGCATTTAACCAGAATCTTCTATGGCCAATATACAGATGAGAAAAGCAAGACGTCATGACAGATTCAGCAATGTGGCCCAAAAATCTACAGCAAATTAATAGGCAGTGTGATTCACACCAAGGTATCTGTCTACACTGCACTTCCTCTTCATTCTTTTCTGCTTCTCTAAAAACTCAGAGGACTGATTAAAATTCCCATCATCAGGAAACAGTAGAATGGAGATTCCATTGCAACTTGGAGTCCTCAGAACCCCTGGCTGCTTGTTGCACCATCTATCCCCCAGGAGCACCGGGCCAGACACAAGTCCCCAAGGTACAATGCACTTGAAAACTGTTCCCCTGAACTCTTCTTAAATTCACAAACTACTATGCTTTGGTTTTCATTTCTGGGACACAGTGTATATACATAAGGTATATGATCCCTGGCTCCCCTAGAGAGGGAAAGCAACTCTGGGCTAAGATAATTAGACAACATTTAATAATCACTGTTTCTCCTTTCTCCAATAAAGCAAAAATATTAAGAGCATGAATAACACAGTACTTAATTAAAAAAATACACACACAAGAAAATACAGAGCGTCTGAAAAAGAATGCTAGTGCACTGAATATATTTCTATTCAGTTTGCCACTTGCTTCCCACATGAGAAAAATATTCTAGACGTGATTTCCAAATACAAAAAGAAATGTGAAAACAGGCCAAGTAGAGTGTTTTGGACACACCAACACTGACACCAGTGAGCACCCACTCTGTGCCCTGCCCCAAAGCACTGTACATGGATGACCTCTTCTCATCCTCACCTGACTCCACTTTTCAGATTCGATCACCGAGACACAAAAAGGCTAAGGGACATGCCCAGGGTAACACAGTAAGTGGTGGAGCCAGATTTCAGACCCAGGCGCGTGATTCCAATGCTTTGACGCCCTCTCAAAATTGTCAAGTGACAGAAGGCACGGTCCAACTTGGCCAGGCACGATTTGTAGGATTTGGAGATTTCTCTTTTCTTTGGTTCCTTCCCACTCTCTAAAAGTACATGATTCACTTAAAGTGATTCACACAGATACACTTAGTGTGTAAACTACACCTGTAGAAATCTTTTTAATGCCCACGTTAATTCCTACAGGTTGGGAGGGCCCCGTTGAACACAAATACAGAAAATCACAGACCCCTGAGACACAAGAGCGCTTGGAATTGCACATTTAATAAAGTGTTAACTAAATGAATACACTCACAGACCAAAATAAATGAAATAAATAAATAAATATACTGACAAACCAAGATAGGTACTTATATGAGGCAGAGGCACACAGTGTCTGCCTAATAAATGTTTGATGAATGAATGAATGCTGTGTCTCTTAAAGTTTATTCATTCATTCAACAAATACTCATTTGGTGCAAACTCTGTGTCAGGCAGTGTTCTAGGCAATGGATGGACAGCAGTGAGCAAAATAGACAAAATCTCTGCCTTCATGGAGTTTACATTCTGATAGAGAGAAACTGAAAATAAACAGGATAAGTAAGATATTCAGTATGTTAGTCCTAAAAGCTAAAAGGAAAAATAAAGCAAAAAAAAAAAAGTGTATTGAGACAGTTAGAAGTGTTTTTGTAATTTTAGATAAGGTGGCAGGAAAAGGCATCCCTGATTAAGAGTCAATGCTTTTAAAAATAATGCCCTGGTAAAGATTTTTAAACTTGCTTTTAAACATTTGAAATTTTAGTACTCCTATATATGTGGTAAATTTGGTCAACTATATTCAATTCATATTGTTGGGTATGAGAAATGTGATTTTCTAGACTCAGAAGAAATTGTAGGGAGTCACAAAGCACGATAGAAAATGAGGATATATCTTATAAATAACTAAAGACAGGTCTAGATTATTATTGTTTTGCTTATTTGTGTTGATATCTGATACTTCACAACTGGATGTATTTCCAAATGAAAACTAAGTAAGTCAATCCCATCCGGGAGCCTTCTTGAAAATAACCCACTGGTGCAGATTTCTGACGTCCTTGTGTGACCCCTATGCTTCCTAAGTAGCGTTTGGGGCGGCAACCGTATGACGTGGTCTGTCTCCCACACACCTCTGACCTCCTTGGGGTCAGCAAAGCACTTAGGGCTACCAAGCAGATAAAACAGTTTGGACTTTTTCTCTCGCTCTAAAATGTGAAGACTCCCAAATGAAACCCCACTCGGTACTAAAACAAAAGAATTTCACAATATCAAGGCCTTAAAAGTGGATACTATGGAATTGGGGTTAAAAATCGAATTATTGGGGGGCGCCTGGGTGGCTCAGTTGGTTAAGCGACTGCCTTCGGCTCAGGTCATGATCCTGGAGTCCCAGGATCGAGTCCCGCATCGGGCTCCCTGCTCGGCAGGGAGTCTGCTTCTCCCTCTGACCCTCCTCCCTCTCATGCTCTCTGTCTCTCATTCTCTCTGTCTCAAGTAAATAAATAAAATCTTAAAAAAAAAAAAAAAAAATCGAATTATTGGGACGCCTGGGTGGCTCAGTCAGTTAAGCATCTGCCTTCGGCTCCGGTCACGATCTCAGGGTCATGGGATCGAGCCCCACATTGGGCTCCCTGCTCAGCGGGGAGTCTGCTTCTCCCTCCCCTCTACCTGCTACTCCTCCTGCTTGTGCTCTCTTTCTCACAAATAAATAAATTAATTAAAATAAAATAAAAAATCAAATTATCACTCAAGACACAACCATCTGTAGCTCATTCTATATGAATAATGAGAAAAAGCCCTATCCACCTTTTTGGGGTTCACTAGCCTTGTCAGCACTTAGCAGTGTGAAATCATACACTAGGCTTGGCAAAAATGTTTAAAGGGTTTTTTTTTTTTTCCATTTTCTGTTATCATTTTGTTTGTCCACAAAGAAACTTGTATCAAGTTTTCGGTCTGTGAACTTGCCTCCATGTGTCCATTGCTTCCTACAACAGGTGTCCATTTAAAACATGGATAAACATTTGAAAGTATTTTGCTTTTGAAAACCTACTAGGCATTAGTCAAATATTTCAGCTTCTTTGGTATTAGATTCACTTTTGCACAGAAAATAAGTCTGATTCTGATAACAGAGAATGTGTGACTTAGATACTTAAAAATCTATCCCAAACTTACTTATCTGACCAGTAAGCCTTCTAAATCTATTTGAGTCAATAGCATATATTTACTAAGTAGAAAATCTGGAAAGTTTTTTTTTTTTTTAAGATTTTATTTATTTATTTGAGAGAGAGAGAAAGAGGGTGAGAGAGAGAGCATGAGATGGGGGAGGGCCTGAGGGAGAAGCAGACTCCCTGCTGAGCAGGGAGCCCAATGCAGGACTCGATCCTGGGACTCCGGGATCATGACCTGAGCCGAAGGCAGACGCTTAACCGATTGAAACACCCAGGCGCTCTAGAAAGTTCTTAATTATAATTAGGCACACAGAGAACTACCCAAACGCATTAGAAGTGAGACCACTCAAGTACTTAGCCCTCGTCATGCTGTCAGCTCTATTCATGTTTCACTCCGGCCTAATAGCTAAATGTCACAGCTCCACGCCAAACGCACCAAGGACTTTCCTGGCACCAATGTGCCTACTTCACAATGAGCAATATTTCAGCATCATCAGAATTAACCATCCACTAAATTCAATTTAATAAGGCCGCATCATCCTCAGTGTTTCACCTTCATGCACAATTTATTATAATTTCGTATGAAAAGCCAAAAGCTCAGAAAACACAGATGCTATCATATTCCTGAACAGAAAGCCCTTCTCTTGAGCAGATTTAGACCCTGGATAGCAGCTGAGACTGTAATTGGGAGTCTTCTCAAATCAGCTGACAGAATTCACATTGAAAAAGAGATTAAAGACAAAAATGTCAGGGTTTACCGATTGTGAGAAATCCCTGAATTCTCCTTCAGCCCTTCAGCACTGACAAGATGAGAAGCCTCAAACAGGGACTCCCAGGGCCTCGCTGAAAGCAGACCCAGTCCCTGGCTCTCCTCGGGAGCTCTGCTTACACCACAGAGTGAGGGAAGACACACTGCTTTATGTGATTTCAACGTGAGGCTGGAAATGCACTTCATCCGCATGTAGCTCTTTTCTTAACTTCTATTTCGTGTTACTTTCTCCTGGCTTACAAGAAAGAAAAACAGCAGGCACTGAAGTGCACATCACAATTGAGAAAGAAAAGAAGTAAACTGTAAGAAGGGACTGTCAAGTAAAATCTAATATTAGAAACATTAACAAGGGTATAACATCATTTTGTTGGCCTCTAGTTAAAATGGTGCATCTGAGGTTATTTTAAATTCAGGATAAAGGCTATCTTGAGACTGAATAGGAAGGTCCTCATTAGATGGAGGTGATACAGATACAAAGCTCCCACGGTTAAAAAAACAAGAACTTTAAGGATGGGGCAAGGGAACGAAATCTTCTTGCTGTCCTAATTCATCAGGTCAGTCGCTTGTTACCAACTATATATACCGGCTGTGTGCTCATCTTATAAAAGGGCTAGGTTTTCCACTAGAAAAGCAGAAGCCAACCACAAAAGTGTGGTTTCCTCAAGAGCACCAGTGTGCAAATTGGTGTGTACCGGGGGCAAAAGCAGCCGGTGCCCCAAGCCAGAGGTTCCCAGCAGTGTCGACAGGCTGTTGTGGTCCTCTGCCTAGTCTTGTACATTGAACAATAACTGAAATCCATCACAAGATCACTTGCCAGCCCTCCTCAGTTAAATGGGTCTTTATTTTTAGAGAACAATGGGAATTATAGGAAGCTGGAGGTCTTACATCACAGAACTATAAATAGTTGCTATTAAATGCAGCCCTATGTTTTTGTTTTTCAATTCTGAAATGAAGTTGATATTTGAGAGGGGCTTTTCATCTGTTGGACAGTTTATGATGTCCCAGTGATGTCATCTTATCTAGGTGATTAAGGACTTATTTGGTTTTTCAATCAGACACCACTAGCTCTCAACAGGAATTTTAATCAGAAGGATTGCTTGCTGTGCTGAGACTGTCCCCGGCGAACAAACAGAACATTACTGACCTTTCCTCCACAGGAAATTTAAATTTGTATCATTTGGCTGGTTAGGATTTCTGCCATTCCCTGTGGATCAAGATTAGAGATGAACTTTCAGGTTCAGTCATACATTAAACACACAAACACATAAGCTGTGAAAAGCCAGAAGCAGAATGATGTGTTTCCCCTGATGCAAAGGTCACTGCTGTTTCTGCTCATTCATTCCAGCTGACCACAGGCTCCTATGCTTACTGCCCTCATTTAGGGAACTCAAATTGGTAAATAGCCATTCTTATGGGTCCTCAGCATGTTCACTGCATTACGATTATCTGCTATATTTAACCTAGCTCTCTCATTTGTATGTTAAAGGAAAAAAATATTTCTCTTGTGACAGACTAGACCTAATAGGACATTTTTTTTTTTAATGTGTAAATGAGGTTAGATTTATCAGAATAGTTCTGGTTTGGTCTAGAAAGTTTCTCACTTGTAGCAGCAGCAAAGGAAAGAGAAAAAAAAAAAATCCCAAGTAAATATTCCTTAGAGAAATCTGCTGCTCTCAAAATAAGCAATTTCAGGGCACAAACTCATAAAACTGCTGTGTCATCAAGTATTAATTAAATAGGTTAGGGGAGTCACACAGAAAGCAGATCCTCTACCCCAATAAAGTCAGTAAAATAACTTCACTAGGCTGGTGACCATGATCTCCAGGATTACTAAATTTGCAATTGTTTTTGTATTTCCTAAACTGAATTCATAAATTGATATAATTATGAAACAAAACCTTCTCTAGGATCCCACAAAGCATTTAATGACTTAGGACTGAGAGGAAAGGTTGAACGGTTTTACTCTAGAATCAAATAAGCAGATGTAATAACTAAAAAAGAAAAAAGACTCAGGACTAACAGTTTATTATATCTTATTTAAAGGGTGATATTGTCTCAGACCAAGGTGAGGCTACATTTCCACCTCAACACTTATCTCTAAATTAATCTTCAATTTAATTTGTTTAGCTACACTGTAATATCTGATTCCAGGAGGATATGTAATTAATTATCAGGAAACATCAGGAAAATACTTAAATCTAACCTGCTATAACGAACATATAGGTCCAGGTTAGGAAGCAGTTTAGAAAGGCTTTTAAAATATTTATAAGTTAGGTAATTCTATTAATTTTACAATCTGTTTGAAGGATGCTTTGTAGTTTGGTCATGAAAAGGCTGGGTTTTTTTGTTTGTTGTTTGTTCTTAAAAAATTTAAATCAGTGGGCTAGAGAATGGTTTATCTTGATAGGCAGGTTTGATTATGCATTGTTTTTATGAATTGCCTTCAGAATGAAAACGAGTCACACAAATGAGAGAAAGGAAAATCACTTCAGATTTCAGCTAGGTGCAAATGCACAATTGCTTGACACTCTTCTTGGGAAAATCAATTCGGATTTGACGTCGGCCGTATCACTTCTATTGCACAATATCAAATATCAAAGATATCTTGAGAGAATAGCTTGTTCTTCATAGCAGAAGAATATGCCCCAAATTGTTTTTAAACTGAGTTTTCATGGTCTGTGAAATGCCATGGCATTACTTTAATGATTAAAAAATGAAAAGTCAATAAAAATGAATGATGCATTCATCCTTAATTATATGCCAAAGGTGAATAGATATCTTTCTTTATTACGAGCTGGGAAAAAAAAAAAAAAATGAGTAACTACTGCACCAGACACTGTGCTAAGCAAAGACATGTTAATTTAGCTCCCATCCTCCACAATACTTTTAAAAAAACTGAGTCTCGAATTCAGTAGCTCAAGGTCATACAGCTAAAAGTGTCAGTGCCAGGATTCATGCCCAGAATTCAAATCCAGGTTTTGTCCAATTTCAAGGCCCATGTTCTTTTCACAGCATATTCTGCTGCTTGGTTTCATACTGACCTGGCTCCTTCCAGTCATGCAGCTTTCAATTCAATGACCGACCTCAGCAGTGCTGAATCTCTAAGCTGCATGCAGAACAAAGGTAGTTGCTTCCTTAAACTCACCTTACTCTTCTTCCCCACTGCCCTACCCTGGGAATTCTGGGTAGGACACTCCTTTCCCTCTCCAAGTGATTATAAGAAGTGCCCAAGCTAAACAGTGCATGCAAAGAGATTTTCAAGTCATCCCGGCATAATTATCCTAATCAACAAAAACCAAGTGCAGCTCAATTAAACTTTTGAGAAGAAAAGAGTGTGTGGGAGTTCAATAAATTAAAGTGTCAGGTCAGGCTTTTATAAGGTGCTCCAGATTCTATCACCTTGCTCTAATTCTTGCATATTTCAGCAGTCATTTTTTTTTTGTGACTTCACAGAAATAACAAGTCATTTAAAAAATCCGAGATGGTTACAAAAGTACTGTTAACACACACTGTGCATCCACATATAGCCCACAGCACTGAGAACACTGGGATAAACTTGGAAGTCTGCAATTGCAAAGTTATTTTTAAATCTAAACCAGGTGATAATTTAAAAAAAAAAAAAAAGGAAGAGGTGAGTGTTACTGAGCCAACTTAGATTTCTCAGTTTCCGCAGTGTTTGCATTGCTCCTTTCATTTTTGGCACTATCAGTGTCATAAGAGTTTGGACAAATCTAGAGCAATTATCCAGAAACCCTCACACATAGGCTGACTTGATCATCCTGAGGCCTTTGATTCACATATTTCTTCAAACATTAAGTGAAATTATTTACTTGTAAAGATTCCTCATCTCCTTTTAGAATGCTAATTTCAAAGTTTCTTGAATAGTACATCAATGAGAGCAAATAACTATTATCAAATTGTCAAACAAAATGATATCTTTCATGATAACCCAACTGCGCAAAACCTTTGGTTATCTGTACACAAAACAAAGAGCATGCTATATTTAATTTAAGGAAAACTCATAGGCTTTCTGAATATTAACTAATAGCCTTAAAAGCCACCTATAACCTAATTTGGTTTAGGGTCAAAGCATTGTGTGCACACAGTAGGTTGTCAATGTGTAATCTGAATGAACCTGTCAGTTTTAACCTAGGAAATTGTCAGAGGGAAAAAATAAATTTTTTTTCTGTATGTACAATTATATATATCTGTAACAGTGACTGATTTCAAAACAAAACACCGGGAGAATGAGTATGAGGCATGCCATGTATGAGGCAAGCCTTCAGAAGGGGCAACAAGACTTCCCAGGTACGCCGAATGCAAGTCTGTGAATGGGGAGTTACTCATTAAACAGCCCACATAAAGATTCTTGTTAGTACAGATTTTTTTATGGAGCAACCAACTGCACAGAGGGCTATTATAAACTTCGATTATGTATCTAAATTTGTATGAATGGAACACTGCTTTAAGAAGCCTTTAGGTACAAATGTTTTGAGAATTTCTGTAATTTCAAAAAGGTCCAATCACACACTCACCCTCCTCCACCCCAATGTTCCATTGCTTCAGATGTTTTTATTAAAACTAGCAGCTACAGAGGTATCGTGAATGCAGATTTAAGCCAAATAGGCTATTTTGCCTTTTCCATTTTCAACAAATAAAATTTGATTTTGAAGTTTTTTGCCAGTATGTCCATCTTTCAGATATATCACAGAACCTTAAAGAGAAGAATTGTTATCATTTGAGGCTTTGTTACAGAATGAAGAATCTACAGTTGTGCATTTAAAAAAAATGTATTTTTACTTCAGAAGCTATGAAAAAGTAAGCTGTACCAGCCACAAGAGATTTTTGGAGAGAAGATCAAAAGATGGCTAATACATTTTTATATGAAAAAAGAACACAAGCTAAATTCTCAGTGGCTCTTGTCAAAGCCAGTTTGCACAGTGGCTAGACAACAAATAAGGGCATTGTTAGCAACTCAGGAAAACTCCTAGAGAAAAAATCGAAAATTTCCCCTCTGGGTTTTCAATTTACCCTAGGCAAAATAAAAACAACCCTTAAACCAAAAATACACACTAGAAACTGGACCGGGGGGCGCCTGGGTGGTTCAGTGAGTTAAGTGTCTGACTCTTGGTTTGGGCTCAGGTCATGATCTCAGGGCCCTGGGACAGAGCCCCATGTGGTGCTCTGCACTCAGTGGGGAGTCTGCTTGAAAGATTCTCTCCCTCCCTCCCGCCTCCACAGCCCCCCCTCCCCGCTGTCTCTCTCTCAAAATAAATAAATAAATCTTAAAAAAAAAAAAAAAAGGAAGGAAACAACCAGACCAGGCATTGAGAGGTCAGCCAAACAAGTGTTAATGGAGAGATGTAAACATGCAGGTTATGGTACATGTACATATTTTCTTCTCTTCTCCATTCTTATTAAGTACACATTAACAGGGAGGCCTTACGGGAAGTTAGCTGTGGCAAAGCATAGCCCAGCGAGAACAGCTAATAACTGTTGGAGGGATGAACTATGTTATGCTGTATAGTTTGATGAGAGCCCTGAGAGCCGGCTGGTCCTAAAGATGGGGAGAACAATGTGTGGGTTACCGGAGGTGGGTCCTTGGACCACACCCAACCCCATGCTTTATATTCAGTGCTCGAGCACGAGCAGCCTGGGCCCGAAGAGGGTGGTGGGGTCAGCTCCAGTTCTTACAAGTTGTGGCTGCATCAGGGAAAAGAGGGAGGAAGAAGCCACTTTCTAGATACTTTGTCATTGTTATTTATCCCTTTGTTGCCAAAGATGCTGGCAACAAAATGTATCACAACACACTTTCTGGTTTTACTTTTTTTTTTTTTTCCCCCAGGATAGGAAGAGTAGCCATATCACAATTTACCTGTAGGTGCAAACGAAATCGAACTCTGGGGAGATAGATTTTGTAAGGGCATCACGGGCCAGAGAACGTGATCAGGAATTCTGCTAATGTGCCGGAAAAGAAAAAAGGTCTTCAAACGAACAGAGATGGCTACCTGAAAGAACTGTGTGGTAAGAAGCAGAAAGTTCTTCACGGTAAAGCAGTATCATGCTCTTAAAAGACATGACTAAAAACCATGACTGAGAACACGACCTCACTTGAGGCACAAAAAATGGATTCTGCAAATGGGATATTCAGCAAATATTTCACTGCATGGTTCAGGAGTCCCTAACCAAAAATAAAATGTGTGCACAGGAAAAGGTTCACAACACAAACTTCAGAAAGCTATTGAGACAGATGGGTTCTGTTCTGGTGTCTTTTATTTCCCAAACTGTATTAAGTCCTCAAATTAGGAACTAGAAAGCAAATCCAAGAAATCTGAAAAATACAGCACTGGGTAGAAAATTACTAGCAAAAAAGATGTAGAAAAGAATGAAAATAAAACTGTCCATTCATTTTTTTAAATGGTCCTTATTTTTTAATCTTGCTGAATCTCAAGCCCATGTTCAGACATTTAATAAGATAAAATTCTAAGAAACTGGACTCAACAAGAAGAATTTTGGTCATAAATTTAACTCTTATGGTCATAAATTTAAAAAGTTTAAAAAATTGAGTTGATATCTCCAATATATACACATCTATTTATATTTTTATAATTTACATATTCACTACTCTACTGGCACAGTGTATAAATGATGTACACAATTAAAAATTTTGAAAGATAAAAAGTATTTTTAAAGCAGATCTAATATTTTCTTCTCACACCCAAGTGCATGATCTTTGCACACCTGCACAACTTGGAACATCAAACAGCCCACTTCCGACAACACTAGCTCACAAGCTGGGTGTGAGCAGCAACATACATTCACCAGCTCAGATACACAAGTTTTGAGATTTTGCAGTATTTTATTTAAAATACTTCAACTTTGGGCACCTGGGTGGCTCAGTTGGTTAAGCGACTGCCTTCGGCTCAGGTCATGATCCTGGAGTCCCAGGATCGAGTCCTACTTCTGCTTCGGGCTCCCTGCTCAGTGGTGAGTCTGCTTCTCCCTCTGACCCTCCCCCTTCTCATGTGCTCTCTCTCTCTCACTCTCTCTCAAATAAATAAAAATCTTTAAAAAAAAAGTCTTTATAATACTTCAACTTTAAATGTAGTGCTTTTATTGTACTGTCTAGAACCTTCTTAAAGCAGTTGTGGGGCAAATTAAGACAGCAGTTCAGGGGTTTCAGAGACAGTTTTTCTTACTGTCAAAAGCTGCACCTCATTCAGCAACTATGAGAAAGGCATTTATATTACATGCAGTATGTCTAATTCTCACAAGAACTATAAAGTAGAGATGATTTTTCCTATTTTATTAAAAAAAATGAAACAAAGTTTCATGATCAGCTGTATCCTAAAAATAAGTGGTAGAGCCAGGGTGGGTATTCTTAAAACCACAAAATCATAGTGGTCCCAACTATAGGACATTATGGGAAAGGCCAGTATTTTAGCTCTTTCAATATCTTCTTTACAGCTGGCTCCTTAAAGCAAAGACAGGGGAACAGAGAAACAAATGGTTGGCTATTAAAAATTACCTTCGTTTTAAAGAACAGCCCTCAGATATTTCCACCTGCTCCCCTCCCCTTCTCCTCCAGCAAACAGTCCTAGAAAGAGGCCTGGAGGCCAGAATTCTGCGAGTGGTTCTGGTGGTCAGACACACTGGGCCCAGGGTAAGGTTCCACCAACAGTCGTCCCAAACCTCAGAGTCTAACCGGCACTGCTTCCCCAAACAACGCCCTCTCATCTTAACAAAGAGCTTGTGAAGGGTGAGTTTTGGAGCCCGCAGAGCAGCGGATTCTGTTCCACACTGAGCAAGCGCAAGAGCAGCGGAGAGATGGAAAGCCGGATTCCCTCCCCACTCTTCTCACCGGATCGACTCTGTAGTAGGAGCGTCCTGGACTTTTTCTCAGGGCCCAGTGTTTCTGGCTATGTTCCCAAAGAGAGCCTGAAACTGGCTACTTCATACCCCAGAACTTATTCCTCTTCCAGACACAGGTGCAGAGACATCTGTGAAAACTCTGGACTACCAGAGACCGACGAAAGATGAGCTCAGTGAGGCTGGGATAGTTACTTTAAGGTAAAAAGTGGCTGGATTAGGAGAAATGCTGATTGTAAAATTCTGTTTGGCAGTTTAAGTACCATGACTTGAAATTTCACTGCTAAACTCCTCAGTGGAAAACGTGGGTCAAATACACTAGTGACTCAATATGATTTCCTTTCCTGGACATTT
This sequence comes from Neomonachus schauinslandi, assembly GCF_002201575.2. Classification (NCBI taxonomy): domain Eukaryota; kingdom Metazoa; phylum Chordata; class Mammalia; order Carnivora; family Phocidae; genus Neomonachus; species Neomonachus schauinslandi. The sequence goes on along the minus strand of NC_058409.1, from coordinate 77,231,064 downwards.
TTAGAAAGATACATGACTTACTTTCTGTCCAGGTTGGTTTAGATGGTAGAAAAAGTACAATGGATGAATCTCAAGGCCTTTTCCAGTTTTACATTCCCACACAAGCATTCTTCCAACTGGCAAACCCCTGTTCACCCCCCGCACCCAAGCAGAGCTTCCCTGTGAAGCTTTCTCCACACTTAAGGTGGAATCAGGGAACTTCTTCCTCTGCATGCTCCAAAGATTTTAAATTTATGTTTATTAGAAGCACTCACTTCAAAATGCAAGTGTTTGTTCTTGACTATGGCTCTCTGTGCTTACTCGGCCTTGTATTCTCACGACTTATCACCATGCCTGGCATGGACTATATCACAATAAATATCTTGTGGATGAGTAACTAAAGGTTGACTCCATGAATGTGAAGAAGCACTGATTCCTACAGATAAATTATAATAGCTTGGTCGTGGTGGTTCTGTTTCAAACCAGGATTTGTTTTTATACACTTTATATAAATCCATCCTAGTTCTCTGAGCATTTTGTCTGTAGCCTCCTAAGATCACTACATCTGGTTGTCGACATACAAAGGAACCTCCTCTCATTAGAGGTCACACTAAATCCAGCGTAACACAAATGAGGTGGCTCTTACAACTCTTCTATTCACAAATGAGGAACCACTGTCATTTCCAGCATTTGCTGTGATTTCTATACAAAGTTGCCTGGCTCGGTGGGGAAAGTTAGGCTTTCAACTGTTCACTCTTTGGCATCTCTATTCTACACAAAGCGTTCCTCAGTATCGTTCCAATTTTAGTATATGTGCTGCCGAAGCAAGCACCAAAGTGTTCCTCCAAAACAAGGAAAGATTTTTTAAAAATCTGAGAAAAAAAACAATCCTCATCTATTTTGCTTGGAGGGCTTGATCCAGCAAATACTTAAAAAAAGAATTTCAGGGTGGGATGTAGCTAGGCAATGTTATAACGAATGTAATAGAGTATGTCCTTTTCCCCTAAAAAAAAAAAGTCAATTGGTCATGTTTAAGGAATATCTTTCTGAACTACCAGTGAGTCACTTTATGTGGCCTACTGCAGAATAATATTCAATCCTACAAATACTCTACCCCTTAAAAAATTTTTTCCTTTTAATTTTAGTAATTTATTATAGGAGTATGACACCAAAACTGTATGTGAAACATTGAGAATAACAAAACCCAAACTTTATAAATATTAGAAAGTACAATACAGAAATCTACCAAATAATGCAGGGTTCTAGTTAGCTATATTAAAAGATGAGGAAACTCCTTGCACAAAACACTTCTCATATAGTTCAATTTCTTATACAAATTATGTCAAGAATTCACACTTTTAAATATACTTCTGACCCTGAATAACTAAAGCAAACCTTCCTCTGTCATCCTCAGCCCGCCCCACTCCAGGATGAAGAGCAGTGCAAGAACAAGCAAATCACTAAAATATCCATTTACTTATTCCCTCATAGCTCTCATCTTCCCTGACCCCCAATTCCAATATTTCAGTTAACTACCATCTACCTTAACTCTTCTCTTCCAGAACACAGGTCAGCAACCAAGGAGAAAGGTGCAGATAACAAGCGAACATTATTGCCATGCTACGATACTTCTTAGATTCAATTATTTTGTTAAGCTTTTACCTTCCCCAAACTTCACTATGAAGGCTTTTTTTTTTTTTTTTTTTACCTTCTACACAGATCAGCAACAAAGTGAGCATATTCAAAATAAGTTGGCCCTCCTACTGCACAAAATAGCTCTTTCCCAGATTTCAGTCCCACAGGATTTCAGCTCCTCTTTCTTAAATTGCTATTTATTCAACACAACACTTACTTGGCATGCATCTTAGGCTACCTTCCCCTTCTCCTCTCCCAATAACAGCCACGTCCTTGGAGGTGAAAGCTAGCTTGAGCCCTTCTGTTCCCAGAGTGCCAGCACGCGCTCAAGAGAAGCCCTGTGGGTGACGGTAATGGGGTTGGGGGCCATTCTCCTCCCGTCTCTGCTTAGGAGACGGGACCAGAACAGCCTCCTACTCAAAAACACTCAGACCATTTTTCAGTTCACATTATAACCTACTGTAGGGGGTACGAGGGTATGGTAAACAATCAGGTTTTATCTCCTACGTAATTCTAATCAATTCAGCACCAGCTGCCTATCTCGCTGGGTTAAGATAATGAGACCACATCTGGACTGAGAGAGAGACTGTACTCTGATTGATTAGGGACAGCGGCCGCATGCGGAGGTGAGGAGCCTGCGCCATGTGTGCTCAGTGCTTGCCATCCTAGCTCCAATCACTGAGCCAAAAATCTCAATTTCAGGACTTTTCAAAAACTGTATCTTACGGCCTAAGTTCCTTTCCTAAATGAAGCATTAGACCAGGGATAGAGGATTCAAAGTCTTCCAGATATATATTTCTATGAATCCTTTTTGTTTGTTTATATGACTGTTTTTATTTTAAAATAATAAAAGGTCTTGATGTCCTCCATCATCTCAATCTCTAATTATAACTTAAAAAAAAAAAAGACCAAACCCAGAAACAGTAGTTCAGTTAAAAAAAAAAAAAAAATCAACAATCTGTGATACCTCTACTTGAAATCTTTTTCCTAAGCTACTGTTCTTTACTCTAAAAAGATGGCAAATAATTTAAGTTACAGTTAAATTTATTTTACTTAATAAGACAAAACCTGTTTTGATGGTTATTAAAACAAAAATCTTAATTTTTCCCAAAGCAAAAACGAATTGATAATGCATTCTAATTAATCTCCTTAGCAAATGTGCAGTTTGATATAACATCTATGTATCCTTTTATATAAAAGTTTGGTGAAGAATACTCTTCTGGTGAATCAGACTTAAAGGTCAACATGATGGACCCAGCGTTCCCTCCTCTTGCCGCTAGCTTTTCCACAAAAGCAAAAGCATCAAAGCTCTTCATTCCAGAAGCGACACCAGCCGGGATCACTTAAGGATCCCACGGACAGTGCAGCCACTCGCTTTCATTCTAGTAGATGCTGCATTCTTCTGTTTAAAAAGCTCTCTTTCCTCATCCTGTGCTCTCCCATATATCTATACATCAAAGACAACCCCAAGATCAGGGGTAACAACATTGGGAGATTTGGTTTCTGACTTCTCTGAAATCATTTGATGAAACCTTGCAAAAGGCGTTTCACAATGGTGAGAATACAAATTCAACAATCTCCCCCAACAGGAGCACAAAATGTCCTAGGGGCTCGACAAACTCAAAATAACAAATCAAACCCATTCTTCTTTTGATTTGTTCCTGGTCATGTTCCCCTCAGCCAGAAAAATCCTTAATTTTTTTTTTGTAATATAAAAGATTGAAGACTCCATTTCATAATTCTTATCTAAAGAAGCATTATTACAAAGCAAAGCACATCGAGCGTGGACAATCTCCACTTCTAGCTTTATAATCAAATTTATTTTATTTCTAAGGCAATCTTCATCAATTTGCACTTCCCTAATCAAATTCTATTGTTTAAAGAGGCAATTTTGCTTAATACTTGCTGTCCCCTCTGCATTACGGTAATGCGTATCCTTGCTCTCTCCACCCCAACCTTCCCAAAGCATTTATGCCACTTATGAACTGCTCCATAGCTCTCCTCCTCCTTTCTCCCACTGAGAACAAACCACTTAGGCCAGGGTCATACAAAAGTTCCCTTAAAATGTGTTCAGTGGTTATAATGAAATAAAAAGTCTTTCCAAGATTAAAAAAAAAAAAAAAGTATGTTACAGAGTGAGAAAATAAGTAAAAATATGTTGCTTTTCTCAAGAATTCAAGAAATATTCTTTGTTTAGTGAAAGGCCAGTTTGCCTTTTTAAGTTAACTTACAATCTTATAAAAGCTTCCCAAATCCCAAATATTGAAATCATTTAAATAATTACCTCAGGGAAGGAAAAAGGCACACACACATGGGCATTATATGACATAAGGAACAACAGAGCCCGGAACAGGAGCTTTGCTGAGCCAGAGTCTGGAAGGTCTCGGACTTCTGAACCGGTTTACATTTCACTCCAACCCCCCAGTCTTTTCCTCCCTGACTGCTAACTCCAGAAGCCCTGGGACCAAAGGTGCAAACACAGCCAAGGAGAAGTTGGAGACAAATGCAGCTCACCTCAGACTGGCACCAAGAATGAAATCCTATTGCCACTTTATACATCAACGGAGCCTCTAAGGCGTGATATTTTTGCAAAAAAAGAAAAAAATATATAAAGTGACGTGGTGCCGCCATTTACTGAAAGGCAGGCACTGTAGGATAGCATCAAGTGTCTTCTGGGCAAGTGTGCCCTGTTCAGTATGAAATATCAAATTGAATAAAAATGGCGGGGGGGAGAGTTCAAAAGTAGAAACCATGTCAAAAGTCTGAAGAAAATGGGATTTTTCTTCCCCCCAGCGAAAAGAGATCCGGGCTTACCTTTTTTTTTGATGGGATCCTACCCACTATAGGAGCACAACAAGATCATGGAGTGCAGAGAAACCAAGGTTGAAAGAAGGAGCTCTCCAAACACATTTCGTCAACTACGGACCCAGAGTTTCAAAACTTTCTAGGAAACTGAACTTAAAATTATTTCTCTCTACTAACCAGATCATTGCCCACATGCCGTATCTCAAACTTCCAACCCCTTCATTTTTGCCACTGAGGCTCACTTGTCTTTAAGTAAAAACAAAACAAGAGAGCTACATATTTTTATTTAGCTCAACAAATTACTTAGGTGCATGGGCAGGGGACAGACCTCACAGGTACACAGCCGTGTTTCCTCATGGACTGAATACATATCATTGCCATGAGTATATCCTTTACCCTGAAATGCGAATGAGCACCAAAAGTAATTTTTTCTTTTACAAAAATGGGGCCTAAAAATCAATCCTTAGGCGGAATTCCTGAACAGTAACTACCCCGTCGATGATGGACCTTGTTTAAAGCACCACACAACAATGTGTGTTTACATCACCCTTTTATTTCATAGTTAGAAATAATACAGTTCCACAGGGTAAATCATCAATAAATAACGGTGTTTAATCATTAAACGTAAAAATCCCAACTCTTTGGCATCTGACAGGATTCTATTTCTTGTCAAACTAATGACTGTATAGATAGAGTTAATCTTAGTGATCATTCGTCAATACAATATGTTACAAAGGTGCAATTTACTTTAAAATATACAACAACTGAAAATTTCCAGCCCACCCAAGAAATCTGATCAATGCAGTAAGATATGGGTCAACTTCCCCAAGGTGCTTTCACATGGTTTGCCTCAGTGAAAGTATAATAAATGTTGATTAAGAGTTCCTAGGGTTTTCTTAATACTTATTCTGCTCTAAACAGACTTTGCCATTCATTCTGGCTAAAGGAAAGTCCTACCTGCACCAGGAATGACCCACTCATTAATAAAAGGTGTTCTTATTTTATAAGCAAGACTGCAAACACCTAAGAAACTCACAGCCCCCAAACTAAAATTTAAAATCAGCAGTTCTATGCTGCCAGAGATGCCAATTCAGTAATAAATTGCACCTTCAAGAGTCAAAAAAGAAAAAAATGAAACAGAAACTTTTACAAAAGGTTAAGGTACATACATTTTTCTCAAAATATATTCAAGAATAGTTGAGCTGTATTTGTTACTAAAGCCAGGGCGTTACTCCTTTAGCAACAAATTAAACCAGTGCAATTGACATAAATTGTTAAGTAATCCAGGATTAACCCATTAAAACCGTAGAAGCACTTTAGGCTCCTACACTAATCCTAGAAACTGGAATTTCAACGAGCGCTTGAGTTGCACAGAACTAAAACTGGAATGACCTGAGGCCATGCTGAATGGTATCACTTCATACTTAGTTTAAGCATTCAATAGTAGAAATCATGAGTCCTTCTATTAAAGTTTCATTCACTTACAGAACATTCAGATGCAAACAGTATTATGCCTATCATCCACAATTAAAAGAATCCTTTCCATTTTAAAGTTCCAGATGAATTTTTAACTTAGAAAGTAAGCACTAAGGAAACTTTTTTTAACTCATGAAAACGTCATATTGGAAACTTTCTGGAAAAGCTTCCCCCCACCCATTGTAAAATAAATACTTTGTATCCCAAATTTAATTGTATTAAGACACACTTTAATAATGCTATAAAGAAATATTTTACAGCCATAGAGATCAATAACTTTCCATGCGGAAATAAAAAAATCCATTGCTCAATAGTATTATTGAGGCAAGTGAAGAAAGATTATTCTCTTGTCAATCTGAAATGTTAATTTTTTCAGTGCAAAACCAGTTATAAAATATTTAAACTCAATATTTAAAAATAAAAAGTGGTCCAATTCAGCATTGTTCAAGTTCCAAATTTCATAAAACAAATCATGTTACATACATTTTATAGTAAAATACAGAGATTAAAGAAGTACTTGAGTACTTAAAGATATAAATTTCTAATGAATCATACCAAGTCAGCAACAACCAAGCAGATAACATTCCCAATTTGAGTGTCAGAATCATAAAGATGGCATTACTGTACCAAAGCCTTTTCTTCCTAGCTAAAAAGCTATACAAACTAATGGCCAACATTGTTTTCTTTGCAGTTGCGTGCTCTAGAATGATTTCCCCCCAAGTACCTGTGATTTCATTCCTGTATTCAAATTTGATCCAAACAATTTTTATGTTCCAGGAACACTTAGCTGATATAACCATCTATAACGTGAAGAGTCCTGTACAGAGAACGACAGTGGGTTTTTCCAGCCAAGCGGAGGCTGACCTAAACTGGTTTACACTCTCTGCACGTCACTCATGTATTATTCCTGGCAAACACACGGTCCCCTCTGAGGGTGAGGTGCTGAAGCTGGTACTGGAGCACTTCTGTGTCAGCTGGCTCCTTGATGTTCATTTTATCTAGATTGAGGTAGTCCAGAGATTTGGAGTGAGCCCTCTTACCTTTAAGAAGACAAAGAGGCAGAGGCCCATGGAGGGCCTTGTAAGGTTCGTAGGGTAAAGATTTAGTGCACTTGTCTCCTGAGCTGGGCATCCGCCTTCGCCTCCTGCCATTGACAGCCGGGATCTCGTACGGCTGGTAGTACCGACTTCTGGTTTTATACAAACGGGAGGAACGCGCAAGTCCTGCGTCCAGCTGCTTGGAGCGCAAGGAAGGCACAGCTTCTCCCTTACTCTCTTCACCTCCCGTGCACTTCTGGGCTAACTTCAGGAGTTCCTCACCAGTTGTGAAGCCAACCAAATAGTTAGAGTCCATGTGGAGAATCTGGTAGCCCGACACAGTCCGGCGCATGGGCGAGCACGGCGTGCTGGAGCAGCGGGGCTTCTCTGCTTCTGCCTTGCCCGGGGAGCTCGCCTCGGCCACAGGCAAGGGCAGCGTGGCCAGGGTACTTCTGGACTCTCCGTTAACATCGACTTCCATTTTAGGCACCAGGCGGCACACTCCTGAAAGTAAACAGACTCAGATTGTAACGGCATCGTGCACAGAACTGTGGGCCAAGCTGCAGCAGTTGAGACGGCTCAGGGAGCATGAAATAACACCGGCCTGAGAAACAGCCACTGTCCACCGGCCAGACGTTTATCTGTGTCTACAGAGCATTCCAGAGCAGTCATTAAAATGACTACGACTTCTCTACCTTCACGAACTCGAAGGCAGGTTAAATTAAAGTCTGGAGAATGACTAAAAGGTTCAGATGGAGAGGGAAACAGAAAACAGTACTTCTCTAAATGAGGCACTCTGTTCCATCACACGAACTTTATTCCTTGATGTGGTAGTAAGCAAATCAAATACAGATCTCAACATGAGGCAAATAAAAATATCCTACACGGTGCCACAAGAATCCACCAGAGACACCCAGCTTGAAAATTTACATCTTTACATTTTCCATCATTTAATTTAAAATAAGCGCTCAGCTCTTCACACCTACATTTTTTTTTTTTCAATTGCATTTAAGGGGTATATAATGAAAGATGAAAATGGGTCGATTTCTGCAAAGGTTCCAATACAGACCTAAAAAAATGTTTTTAAGGTACGGAGGAGTCAGTCTTTTTTTTTTTTTTTTTAAAAATTTTTTTTTTTTATTTGACAGAGAGAGACACAGCGAGAGAGGGAACACAAGCAGGGGGAGTGGGAGAGGGAGAAGCAGGCTTCCCGCCGAGCAGGGAGCCCGATGTGGGGCTCGATCCCAGGACCCTGGGATCATGACCTGAGCCGAAGGCAGACGCTTAACGACTGAGCCACCCAGGCGCCCCCGGAGGAGTCAGTCTTAAGGGAAAGTTCCCCAAATGTTGCAAATGTTCTTCCTCCCATGTCCCCAGTGAATTATTTACAGCAAACCATTTCGTAGTTTAAAAATAAACTCTAAATCCAATAAATCAGGTCATTTTTAATATTGAACACATATAAAATATTAGATGCACTTTGACTATTTAATCAGAAAATATGCCATTGATTTCCAAGTTATTTTATTTTGCAATACCTAAGACACTGCACTTCTGAATAGTTTAATAAATGGCAGAACAATTCTCAATGAATGCTGATCTCATTCATCACGATGATGACATTACATAGTTTGGAAAACCCCACTGACAAGAAGTACCACAAAAAATGGCCAGGTTTCTAGGAAGCTGCAGATAAGTCAAATTTTGGAAAATAAAAAAAATACTAAGGGAAAGTGAGTGACAGTGTCATTTCAGAGGAACTGTTTCTACTTGATCATTAGTGAGGAGTAGAAAACACAATTTTAAGTACCTCAGGTAGCTAACCAAAATGATGTCAAATAGTAACTAATTTTAAGATGAAAAATTTATTAGAAAAGACTTATATTAAATGATTCTTATAAATCCTTTTGTAAAACAAATAACCTTTTCCTGGTTGAAGCATTTCCCAAAGTTTGGGTATTCATTTAAAATCCAAGCAATTCTAAAGCTTAAAAAAAACCTTATTTCCCTCACTTGCATGCTATACTTTCCTTCATTAGGAAATAAACCAAGACTATGAAGAAGTCCCCAGATACCACCTTGTCCTCACTACAGTTCACATCTAGAGCACACTGAAAACTAACATTGAGTCCTGAGATAGAGCAAATGCCAAAGGGATCCACAGAGCTTTACTTATTTCTTGCTCTAAATCTCAGTCTATGTAGTTCCAAATTTAATTTAATCAAAATACTGTAGCCCCTCAACCCTTCCAGATTTAAGGTAATTGACTTTATTCTATATTATTAATGTAAAAATAAATTTATATTTGATTGTGTGATTTATTTCTGTTAAGAGGACAGGAATAGTGGGGGACTATCAGCTACTCTGATAAGCATACGGAAACCTGAAGATTTCTTATCTAATAAACTTTAGAGGGCCCAAGCTTTGTCAAATCTTATGCTGATAAACAAATGTTTCCTCTAACCCAAATGACACACTAATCTAATACTTCCTTTCTCACTAATTCTAGATCCCCAGAAGGAGCACAAAAGGAAGGATCCAAGGCCTCCAACCTACCTAACCTGACAGGCAGCTATGGCAGCAAGTGTGTGTCTGATAGTCCATTCTGAAAGACAAGGAGAGGGGGATCAGTGAGGCTCAAATAACCAGGGCTGTGGAGGAAACAGAGCACACACACAGATGGGTACCCCACACAAGAATGACCCAGGTGATGACACTCAAGCACTCAGTCCACATTGGGTGACATGCTGGTCTAGGTCTCTTCCCAATCTGGGAATCCATGACAGTCCACAGACCACCACCAGCCACCTTCCTGTGTTCTCATTTGGTGCATTATCAACTTGCCCAAATCCATGCATCCGCACTCCACCCATTCGGATTTGGATAATAATTCAAACAGAGGCTAGGCTGAAAGTCATCTTCTGTGCCTCCAAGGGATAAAAATTGCTAAGCAAGGGAAGAGCGTACAAAATCACAATAAAGAAGAGCAGGCACAGGCTTCTGTGGTCAATAGGACCCTCAGCAGTTTGCTCCTATCCTAATCCCCTTCTGCTGCATCAAGGCAGACCATCAGGAATTCTCAGAATCTCTAGAGGCGGAGGATAAAGGATGTCAGGATGCAAAGGTTTGAGAGAAAAAGGCAGAAAGTATCTATTATCTAGAAAATAAGCACCTAGAAAATGAGAAAACCGAAGACAGTGAGTGAAGTGATCTATAAACGTCACAACTGGATGGGACATGAAACAGCTACGAGGACAATACAAAGAGATGAGTAACCACCATGGCTTCAGTTTCCAGCAGCCATAACACCATAAAAACCAGCACGTGGGTTGGCCAAAACTACCTAACAGGATCTTCAGGCATCGACCTGACAGACAATGATTTCACCTTGATTGTCAAACAAAAGAAACCAATGTGGTCTAAGAGCTCTGGAAATTCCAACCGAGCGGCCTGGTGTTAAGAAACCTACCATATTTTGCTGCGGTAAATAACACACCCCCTGTTCGAAGACACCACTTAACCAGCAAGTTAAACAAACAAGCACTTCCAATACACTCTAGCAAGTATGTGGCCTAGGAATTAAGGTCAACACTCTACGTCCAATTTCTGAATTACAGTCTCACGGTACTGGAACATAAAAACGCTTGTCTTAAATATTACATATGTAGCTGCAACCTACTGCACTTCTGATAAACTGTAAATTCTGGAAAACTGCTTGCACGTTTTAGCTACAAAAACATCAGTACTTCTGCTCCAAACAGTAAGACAGTCTCAAAACTAACAGCTCTGTGAGGTGGTTTCAATTGGTTTCTTCAGTGTCAAATGTATGAGAACATCTTCAGATCTTGATATTTGTGTAGGAACGTCAAGGGTGCAACAACCTGACTCTTACAAACTGCTTAGATTTTTTTAAAACTCTTTACTTATATATTGCCCTTCTAAAGAGCACCTGATAGTGTGCACCACTGAGAAAGCTAGGTGGTGGCCGCCCTTCAGAAAAGAGAACACAGACTGGCAAATATTTTGTTTTTAGCTAGGTGGAATGCTGACTAAGCAGTATGCCCTCCACTCTTCAATGTGACCAAAAGCAAACTTCTTCTGCTATTAAATTCCTGAGAATTTCCTGACTGGATTTAATACTGGAGCAAAACTCTGGGAGCAGTGACAGGATCAACTTCCCCAGGCGACCTCTTAAATGAGCAGAAGTAGTATAGGAACATATCTGAAGAAGTCAAGCTACTTTCTAATTCTGCAATTCTAGCAAAAAAGAAAACAGTGACGCTAGAGATGGAGGTACAGTATCTCACACGCCAAAATTTCTTACTGAAAGCTCTAGATCCAGGGACGCATGGGTGGCTCAGTCAGTTAAGTGACTCTTGATTTTGGCTAAGGTCATGATCTCAGGGTTGTGGGATCGAGCCCCGTATCGGGCTCCATGCTGGGCATGGCATCTGCTTTAAGAGTCTCTCCCCCTCTGCCCTCAACAGCCCCCCAACCCCACTCACTCGCTCTCCAAAAAAATAAATAAATAATAAATAAATAAAAGCACTGACCAGGAAACATGGCTACCATGACTACAACTGGAGATGGCCTGTGCCTGGCAGAATATTCTTTATATTTTACCATGAAAAATCTGCTTATAGGTTTATTATTCTTTTTTTTTTTTTAAGGTTTTATTTATTTATTTGACAGAAAGAGAGGGAGAGCGGGAACACAAGCAGGGGGAGTGGGAGAGGGAGAAGCAGGCTTCCCGCCCAGCAGGGAGCCTGATGCGGGGCTCCATCCCAGGACCCTGGGATCATGACCTGAGCCGAAGGCAGACGCTTAACGACTGGGCCACCCAGGTGCCCTATAGGTTTATTATTCTTAACAAACCATTCGTGACAAAGCATTTTGTTTTCCTATCCTGAAATAAACCGTGCCTCATAAATGCATACTGCCAAGATAAAAGATTACAAAGAACTCTTACAAATACCGCAGGTATGTGCAACAGGCACCCACTCCCACCGCATCAATAAGAATAAACACGAACCGGGAAACTAGGCACGATGCTAACTTCTGCACTGCTAAATGCTAGAAATCACACAGCAACGACATCCTTATTGGTTCCATTAATGCTTTTCATATGTAGTTTAAAGCAAAAATAAAAACCGGAAACAGAAAACAGAAAACAGAAGAAGTATTGTTATTATAATAACAGAAGCAGCAACATTTCTGTTGATAGAAGAGTCTAGAACAAAAAATACAGAACAGAATAGAAAAGTCAACTTGTAGTTGACTAATACTTTTAAAACCGAGTTTCCTAAACAAGTTCCAGGAACATATATAATTCTTTGTAATGGCACCTAAGGGTCTTCACTATCAAATTCCTTCACAATCTATCTGTAACAAAGGTACTGACATAAACTTACAAAACATGAAAGACCTGACAGTGTTCATAGGGGCCACCATACTTCTTTGAAATATGGGAGGATTCAAAACTCAAGAAGACTACAGACAAGGTAACACCTCAACATCTGCTAGAAAAATGTACAGAGCGTATATTTTAAAAACATGGGGTACTGCATGCAATTATGAAACTGGCTGGAACTAAGGCCAACAGATCCAAACTACAACACACGTGTAGGGGACCCTGGTACACCGAGATGAGCACACTCAAAAGACCGTCACCTGGGTAAAATCTGCTCAGTTCTGAACACTCCCCAAGAGGTCAAACCTCCCAAGCATTTGGCACAAGGGGCATTTAAAAGATATGACTGAGGTGCCTCAGCTCCTCAGACCAGCTCTGAAAATAGCTGAGAAGTTTCACAACTGCCTTACAAAGAATTCTTTTTAAGAAGGACTGCATTCTGGGAATATTTTTTTTAATCAGGCTTATCGAAAAAAAAAAGTCACCATCAGTAATCAAAAAAATTGTTCCATATGCTTGTACCGTTTTTAGTAACACACAGCAATTCCATTTAAGAGAAAACATATATAACTGTCTAAATATACAGAACAAAAATGTCACCATGTGAACAAAATCCTTTTCAAGAAATGATCCATTTGGAATAAAGCCGGCTCTTGGCAAATGGAGTCTCCCAAGCTTGACTACTGTCAGTCTAGTAATATCTAGAACCATCTAGTTTCAATGCCAGCATCATCTTGGATTTCACCTCTGCAGAGCTTCTGATTATGAAGAAGAGGGCACTGAAGCCATGAAGGCAGGGGCTTGCCCAGGGCGGGGCAGGCAGTGCCGGGTTTCCGGACGCCCGCAACCTCATCATGCTGTGCTTGGGGCACACGGCTCCTCAACTTGTATACCGGCGAGCAGCATCCAAGGAGCTTCAAAACCTATGGAGGCCTGTGCTCTACCCAGGTCTGTGGTTTAAGTCATCTGGGGCACAGCCTAGGCTCTGAAATTTTCAAAAGATCTCCAGGAGATTCTACTCTGCAGACATGTCTGGGAACTTGTCAGACAGAACTTATCAGATAAAAGAATTTCACTCCTCTAAGTCCCTGCTTTTTGTTTCATTTTGTTTTAGATCAGTGATTACTGTCCCATTAGTGGATACATTTTTGGCTGCTTCAAATTGCTAACAACCTATCCCTAACACCTTTTAACTTACTGTTTCTAATCCATTGTGGGCTTAAAAAGTATGTGCTAATCAGACTTGTTAAAACTGGATATAAAATAAAAATAAATCTGTGCTGAATGAGAATCAGGCCCCTTCCTCTGCACACACTTTGCTACAGTTACTTTAGCTTCTTTGAAGTGTGCCAGGTAAAGCCCTTTGGAAAACAGTTTGGCAATTACTTACACAGTTAAATAAATGTTTATTAAACAACCCACCTACCCTACTGGAAGGTATTTACCTAGGAAAAATGAAAATGTATGTTCACACAAAGACCTGAACATGAATGTTTTTAACAGTTTTATTCATAATCACCAAAACCTGGAAACAATCCGTAAATGTCCATCAACAGGGAAATGGAGAAAGAAACCGTGCTCCATCCATACAATGGAATACCATCCAGCAACAGAAAGGAGCAAACCAGGATTACAAGAAAGAAAGCAGCAGATAGAAAATGCTACATATGTGTGATTCTATTTATAGGACATTCTGGAAAACTAATGGGACAGTAATCAATCAAGGACTGCAAAAGGTCAGGGTTGGGAGGAGGGGACAAAACTACAACGGGGCACAGGGAATCTTGGGGGGTGACTAAAATGGTCTATATGTTGACTGTAATGGGCATTCCACAGCTGAATACATTTGTCAAAACTCATCAAACTATACAAAAGGGTGATTTTTACTATATACAAATTATACTTCAATTTGAAGTCTGACTTTAAAAATAAAAAAAAAATAAAATTAAAATAAAAGAAGCCTGTCACATACTTCCAAGTTTTTGACCATCCTCCTAATTTTAAAATTCTTCAAATTATCTAATCTCAGAATCAGAAGGAATCCTAATGGTTGTTCAGTCTATGTCTGAACACCTCCAATGACAGGTAACTCACTACCTCTCGAGTTGGTTCATTTCACCTTTGTAGCTGTGCTAGACTGTCCCTGTATTTATATATATAGACTGTCCCTGTATTACATACATAATTATGTATACACACCCACATATACACATATGCATCTGAAGAGAAAGATACACACAGACGCGCACACACATTCCTGTAACTTCCACTTACTGCTCCTAGTTTTGTGCTTTATTTAAATTAGATGAGTTACTGACTCAGCCGTATTATTTCTTACTCAATATCCTCTACAAGTATTTTGTACTTAGAGCTTTCAAACGTCTTGCTTTTTTCCTCAAAACTGAAAACTTAGTAATGTTTCCATTTTCTCAATGTTTTAAAATGCATTGTCATAAATCTGGTACGCTGTATCTACCTAATGAAACAGAAGTACCTGGTTTTCCCCATCATTCATTTGAATTAGTCTGCTGCTGACTGCTAATTTGGAGATCACTTATTATGAAACCAGAAGTTTTTCCAGAATTTTTTTTCCCAAGGATTTTCCCCCCAAGGATTCTGACCACCAAAATTCAAAGCAAGGACTTACAAAGACACTGCTCAAGTAGAATGAGATACCAAAGCAAGAAGTCACACTAATGTACTTTTTCAAATGCTAAAAAGCTACAAAGATCATTATGAAATTTTTTTCACCTTCAAACACATGGAGTCACATGAATAACTGTGTTAGCATAGATACAACAGATGACACACTGAAAAAAGACAAGGAAAAGACAACAGCACTGCATCATTTTAACAAGTTTAAATTCACGGGGTAATAAAAGTGAACTGCTATATAACCAAGTGAAACTGATGCTCCTTTCAGTCACCGGTTGGCCATTCTTTATGGATGATAACATACAACTAGAACTTTGTGCAAATTATTTTGCCAATCTCTAGGGATTAATGTTTTACTAAAATTTCCCTGAAATTAGAGCAACTACCTCCTAACTACTCTATCCTGAAATATTATTCCTTAAAACGTCCTTTATCTCACAGGAATAAGGAAAAACCCCACTCAAATCAGTAAGGCAAACACTTCAAGATAATAATGTTAGCAATCTGCAACAATAATTTCAGTTCCCATCATTAAAAATTTCATTACTGTAGTATACATGTTTGCAATAATATCTCGACATTTCACATTCATCTGTTTATGTAGTCCTTAAAACACATGATGATATTATGTTCATACAATGGGTTAACAGAGAGAAAAAGCAAAATGTAACTCACCAGACTAAATCCCAGAAGATGTCACTGTACAATGTCCAATGAGTCCCAAGGGAACACAGGCATAATATTTTTTCTGCTCTACGCCAGATACTAAACATGGAATATAAAAATAAACCTTTAATTTAACAAGTAACACAACTTATAAAGCAATTTTAACAATTCTAACTGCAACACAGGATGAAACTAGCAGGAGGTACTAACATCAGGTACAAGTTATAGAGGATATAATATTAAGTCATTTAATTAAAGCAATTTGACTTTGTTCAGCTAAATTAAACTTCAAACATTTTGTCATGTTTGTTCCTCTGTATTCTGCTGCTGAAATTCTACCTCGAGACTAAGAGCAGCTAACTGGACTAAATAAAGAGACACACAAATTTGGGGGTTTAAATGTTGGTTCCACCAACCTAGTCTTCTTCATGTACTCAAGAGATTCACAATATTCTATGAAAAAAATAATGATGAGGCCAGGATCAAAAGAACAGGTCCTAGCTATGGCCTTGCTAAGAACTCTGACTCCTGACCTTGCATAAAGAGCAATATTTAAAATGAGGACCATATCGTTCTTCCTCCCTCATACAGTTGTTATGTGGATCAAATGAGATGAGGCAGGGGAACGTGTTCTGCGCGTTGTAAAGCCCTTTAGAGATGTGTGATGTTATTATTGTGCAATTAATTTTTGGTGTCTACTCATCTTAGCCATAAAATAGCAACAATAAAAATCCTTCATAAGACTGCTCTGCGGCATATGACTGGAAAGGCCTTGGAAAACTTTTTTTTTTTTTTTTTAAGAGAACAACACTTCTTTAGAGTTATCACATTGCTTAAGGTTTCGAGCATCTCCTCTAGGCCTTCCCCTTACCTGGGGAGGTAATGTGTGAGAATCTATCTTTATCTCCTACCTTCCTTGTTAATTAGGTTAATTTCTTGAAGTCAAGGAAACTCCCAGGGTCCCGTCCACCTGTAAAGATTTCTTTGGTGGTTGGGTTTCTGTGGCTGTGCTTAACTGGGAGCCAGGGAGCCTCAAGTGAGCTGAGTGGATTCCTCTCACCAATACAGGTGCACAGGGTGCCCAAGAGCGGCTACAGAGAAAACACGCCCTCACGGCCAGTGCGAACAGCAAGGGAGAAGGCAAGGACTCTGTCACTTTACTACTTTCCTTACCACTGCCGAAGAGTTCCATCCAAAGGAAATGGATAGTTACTGAGTTAAAGGGATCTGCCTCTTGAACTTCAGAACCCGGAAGGAGTGACTGCACCAAGACCGGTCTGTCATCCTGAGAAGCTCCCATGGGTATCAGCCTTGGAACTTCCACAGATTTAGGAAACAGACACGCGATGCTCCCCTTCGCTGCTTCTGCCACACACTGGGTCCAGACCGGGGAACCAAGACACTACAGAAGGAAGACTCGGTTCTCCTCCACCAGGGAAGCCTCTGGTTTTTACATAGAGTGAACTGTAACGCAGCAAAAGCTCTTGCCCGACAATACGTTTTTTATTTACTATAACCACCCCTCAAAATGTCCCCAATACTATTGTTAGAAAGTTTAAGTTGATTTCTTATTCAAGTAAACGGATTTTTAGTGGGGAAGGGAAATTTAAGAAGAAACTCATATTTTTGAGCACCTTCTGTACGCCAAAGCTACGCGCCATTTCTATCACTTCATCTTAACCACTACTCCACGAGGAGGTATCACCTCCCTTGTAAAGTATTCCATCAAGCAATGCTATTTGAGAGTCAGGCGGGAACTTGAACCCCAGTTTGTCTGACTCCGAAGCCCACTGGCTTTGCTTTATATACATGTGGCCTCTGTTCAGTCATAAGCCCGGATGGACAGCTTTTTACACAATAACCATGTTCCTGAAAAATGTAAATTAATTTCTGTAAATGGAATTCTATTTCAAATGTGTGGGGAGGCACTTTATTTTAAAGCTTTATTGCCTCACTTGTGAAATGATTAGAAGGAGGTGGTTTTAGCTACTAGTTCTAGTGTTATTTCCAACTTGAAAATGCGAGGATGTTAAAGCACATACCAGAGTCCTGTACGAAGCCAGTCTACATCATGGACCCTTTCTCCTAGAAGCATAAAAGACACTTGAAAATCATAAATTATAAGGGAGGACAAAAACGTTGTCAACCAATAACTAGCTGGTTATATGGTTGGATGCCAAATAGAGAGAGAGATTTCCACTTCATTTTTCAGGGCTACCTCTATCATGGAGTGAGATACATTTCATTTAGACTTTTAGAAATTTAGACAGAAAACCCAGGAGCAGGAACATTAGAAAAATCTGGATGTGTTTTAATTCTAAATAAAAACTAGTTTTAGAAAACACTGTAAAATCTCATTCAAGCTATCATGTAATGTGTATTACGTATTTGGTGATATGAGCTTCTTTTCAAACTTTTGAATGCATTGAAAAAATAGATTTTCCAACATTTTTTCAAGAGCAAAAGAAAAATCAACCCCAAACTTCATTCTGGATTTGAAAACAGAGAGCCTTAAAGTAATTATCCAGCTCTTGCCCAGGAGCTGATGTGGAAGTCTAGAAAATGGTCGGTAATTTCATAGTAAACAAAGTGTAGTAACTGATTATCCCTATTACAGCAGTGCCAAGCCAAAAATAGAACACAAACATAGAGTCCAAGGGAGCCACCCAGGCGAAACCAAGGTGCAGCAGCTCCATTCCCTGTCTCAGTTTTTAGTCATTTCTGACTCTGTTTACTGTTGTGTGTGTCACCACCTGCTATCTGTGCACAGAGGCTAAGAGGAAGAGGATAAAGATGTTGAAAAAAAGGAAGAATTAAAAGAACGAGACCAGAGAGTAGTATAAGAATATATCTTCTTGAAGAGATTGCCTATAAAGGAATCTTGCTTAAAAAAAAAAAAAGAGAGAGAAGAAGAAGAAGAAAAATTACAGTATGGGCTTTACCCCATGTCCTGCTAGAAACAATTAAGATTTTAATATGAAAGTTCCCAAAGAACTGGATTTTTAATAAAAAGAAACCAGTATTTTTGAACACCTTCTCTATGCCAAAAGCTACAAACATTTTATAGCTACTCCATGGGGAAAATATTACCCCCATTTTAAAGTATTCGATGAAGTAATAACTATTTGAGAGTCAGAACAAGAATCTGAACCCCTACAAGTCTGACTCCAAAGCCCACAGACACTGGGAGAATAGGGATGATGAGTTAATATATTTTGTTTACTATGAAAGTACCGAGCATTTCCTAAATTTCCACTTCGGCTCCAGGGCAAGAGTAGACAATCACTTTAAGGTTCCGCTGCTTTCAAATCTAGAATAAAGTTTTAGATTGAAATAGCATTTTTAGGGGCACCTGGGTGGCTCAGTCGTTAAGCGTCTACCTTTGGCTCAGGTCATGATCCCACGGTCCTCGGATCAAGCCCTGCATCTTGGGCTCCCTGCTCAGCGGGAAGCCTGCTTCTCCCTCTCCCACTCCCCCTGCTTGTGTTCCCTCTCTCGCTGTGTCTCTCTCTGTCAAATAAATAAGTAAAATCTTTTTTTAAAAATGTTTAGAAATAGCATTTTTAGAATATTTTAAAAATCTATAAATCTTTAACACTTGCAGCTGATTCTGGCCAATGTTTTTACCATGAAGGCCTGGCAAGGTATCAACGGATCTCCTCTCAAAGACGGTCAGCAAGAAGGAAAAGAACTCATGTGAAATGCTTACAAGATGGACTAAATGCCGTGTAGAAAAACAGACTGAGGTAAAAAGAGCAGAGGCTAGAATACATAATGCTTCCAGCTACAAACAGCTGAATCGAACAGAAAACCCCGTGACATTATCCTGGAAGCAATGAAAATAGGAAAAAGTCAGCATGGCCAAGGTCTTCCCGCAGGCCTCGGGATAGGGAAGCCATGAGTGACTAAGCAAAAGACACCCAACGTTTGACTGCAAATGCAGCTACTGCAAATAGGAAAGTTTGCAAACATTAACCAGGAAGCGTGTCAAATATCTCAGGCATGGTGATAGATATCAAAACAGGTAAATAAAGAAGAATGTCCTGCAAAAGTAGGGTGGCCACATGTCTCAGTTCACAGCCAGTAATGCGGCATAATTATTTATAGCACCCCCTTTATCTCTCCAAAGTGTCCCGGTTTGGAAATTACATTGTTATCCTACTCAAAAGTAATATTTAACAATGAAAAGGCAATGAATTAAAAGACTGGGGGTGGGGAGAGGAGGAAGGAAAAAAGACCCTTCTGCTTGCACAGTGGCTTCCCATACAGATCCAAGGAGTATTTCTTTGGTTGTATCCACTCAGCCACTCAATTATTCATTTACTCCTCCTGTCCTTCAACAATATTTCTTGAGTCTTATTATATCCCAGCATTGTACAGGCACTGGGGCAAATACAAAAAGTGAAGCCGGAGACCAGGCGAGAAGGAAAGACAGACAGACATGGAAATCTAATGCATAGAACAGTAAACCTGAATGGTACTGGGAACCCAGAGAAGGGAGTGTTTTTTTCCCCCAAATACAGAAAGCTCCACACGAATTGTTCAGGCCCACACAAAATCCCTATGTATAAAAAAGCCGTAAGTATCAGACTTCAGCACAGATCTACTAACAAAATAGCAATAAGAAAAAAAATTAACGGACAGAGAACAAACTAGGGTTGACAGAGGGAGGGGGTGGGGGATGGGCTAGATGGGTGATGGGTATTGAGGAAGACACTGGTTATGATGAGCACTGGGTGTTATATGTAAGTGATTAATTACTAAATTCTACTCCTGAAACCAATATTACACTATATGTTAACTAACTAGAATTTAAATAAAAATTTGGAAGAAAAAAAATTAAAAATAAAAATCAGGGGCGCCTGGATGGCTCAGTCAGTTAAGGGTCTGTCTCTTAATTTCGGCTGAGGTACTGATCTCAGGGCTGTGGGTTCAAGCCCTGTGTTGGGCTCCACCGTGAAGCCTACTTTAAAAGAGTTTTGTTTTGTTTTTTAAAGAAAAAAATTAAAATCTATCACTTCCAAATCATATGGTTATAAATATGAAGGCCAGCAAATAGCCCTTGTGAATTTTGGTAAATAAAGCCCACTAATCATTAAAGAGTATACTATGGAAAACAAGATACATTTTAGGCAAAGAAAAATGGTGGAAGTTATGGGTTCTAATTCTAGATCCCAAAACACAAAGAAAAAAAAAAAGGAAACAGGCAGTATTTCTCAGAGTAGCTATTTGAGGAGAGATCAATAATTTTAAAAAGCAGATTTTTAAAAGTTGTATTCAGATTAATGAAAATATTTTGCAACAACTAGTCTCAAAGATTACTCTAAAAACAAAAAAGATAAGGACCAAAACATCTCTCAAGTAATAGAACACGGAGCAGAAATAAAATGGTTTAACTGCTAGTACAACACACACAGTAAGAACAAAATGCTTAGCTGTACCTACCCTACGTGCCCCTCGTAGGGATTACTCCAATCTCACTTTTCCATTTGTAACTCATAAAAACTAAATCATCAATAATTTTTAAGAAGAGTTTGTGTGTGACATTTCTGAAACCATCCTTGATCTTACAAACCTCACCAAGGGGGTAAGACAACCCATAATCAGTTCAGTAAGGCAACAAAATGTGTTTCTCTTCCTAGTATCAGTTCTTTTAATAGCAACCCCCTGAAAGTGCAGCATGCATTTTCCCTCTATTTCTGTTAGTAGAAATTAAAGCTAGATTACCAACGTTGTCTCACTGTTATGTAAAGTCACTCTTCTACTTTTAGAAAAAAAAATTGCTTTCACTACAAATATGACTGACAGTAACTGGAACTGCAGATCTACAAGCAGTCTTTACAAGAAATTTGCCTCTTAGGAAAGCATAACCGAAATGGGACAGGTGCATACGGTGGAATTAGCTAACCTTCCACATGAAAGCTTAAATCCAGGAACTTATTTTGATAGGCTGGTGATGAATCGAGAGTTCTCCCTGGAGGAAAAGAGCTGATTTTTTTTCCCCAGAGGATATAAATAAATCAGCAACAGCAAAGCAAATTTCAACTCTATATGTAAAGTTTTGTTACTCCTATCACACTAAATACTTTTAAGGGTGTACAAGAGCTCTCCAAAGGATACAAAATTATACAAAGTAAACAAATTCGCTATTATGCAAGGTCAATAAATACCGCATATATCTTATGTCCTAGAATAGTCACTATTAAACAGTCTCACTTGCAATTTACTAAAATGTTGACAGAAGCATATCGTATACACCGTTCCTATCAAATCAAAAGGTCTACGGGCTCATCAATCCTAATATTTCATCCTGGTCATTTTATTGAGTTTATAATGCATACATAGCTACATCACAGAAACACTGAAATCTGTGAAACATTCATTAAACATAATTGTGTACGCAAAAATCTTGGTCTTGAATTAATAAAGTACCAAACGCTTCTGCAGTAATAACCAATACTGTATTTTGAAATCACTGAAAAAATAAACTTTCGGAAGAGATCACTTCTATCTCCCTTAGTGTGTAACTTCCTCTAACAATTAACAACTCTAAATTGTAGGGTGGCTCATCTGAGAAAAACAATGTAAAATAAAGAGTTCTCCTAACGTCAGAAATGTTGTGCAAGAATTGCTCTCTCGGCTAGGAGTAGTGAGCATGCAGTAAAATGCTACTGCCTCCATTCTTGCTCAAGTGATTAGAAAGTTCCCAGCCCCAGTTTTACCTGTTCACTACAACCATACGCATACCCTCTCAGCATCTTGGCTCGACACAGACCACTAACCCACCCGGGTACAAACTGATGTGGGCGGAGAAGCAGGAAGACCCTAAGGATGTGGAACATTTGCAAGGGGAAAAGGACGGGGCCATCATTCCCTTCATGTTCCCATCGCCTCGCTGGCAGATTTGCAGATTCCACCACTAGAGAGAGTTTGGCAGCTTCACAATGGGGCCGCCTGCTCAACGTCTGGCTGCCGCCCGCCTGGAAACCCCTTTCCTCTGCTTACCACCCGCCCCAAAGTCCACCCGCGACAGGTGGGGAGAGGGCGGAGATACCCAACGACAAATCTGCCGCTTTCGCTTCTGTCCAGCACCCGACCCCAATCTACACGCGCGCCCCCGGGCACTGCCGGTCCGTCCGCCCTCGCTGCACCAGCAGAAGCGCAGCGGGCGCGGGCTGCGGGCTCGAGGGCGGCCTCACCCCCCGGACTGCAGCTCGGGCGAGGAGGGCCGACGAGATAAGGCCGTCAGGGTTCGCCCCCAGGCGCTATCTGGCCGGGGCAGTCGCACCCAGCGCGCGGCCGGGGCGCGCGGCCAGAGTCGCCGCCAGCCCGGTAAAGAGCTACTTCTCAATGGGGCCCCGAGGCCGGCTGCCCCGCGGTGCGGGCGCGCCGGCGGAGGAACTAGCGTGCGCGCCAACGCGCCCCGACTTCCGCACGGCCGCACCGCGGGAGAGGCGCTCCGGCTCGCCGAGTCCCCGCACCTCCCCGGCGAGCGCACGCCGCGCGCACACGGGGGCGCACGCCCCCGCACTCACACGCGCTGCACACTCACGGCGTCTCCGGCCCCACCCCTGTGCCAAGCAGCCGCGGGCTCCCCGCACCCCGTAAGGGCCCCACCCAGTTCACCAGACCCCAGCCTCCTGCCCGGGCGCCCAAGGACCAGCCCGCCGAGGCCCGGGGCCCCTGGGGCCGACCCGCCGCCCATCCCGGAGGCCCGCCCGCCCAGGGTTCCCCAGCACCGCGCGGACACCGCGCGCCCGGCCCCGACACGAGGCAGGGAGGAAGGGGCGGTGCCGCGACTGGGGCTGGCACCGGGGCTCGGTGACTGGGGCACCCCCCAACCCACCCGCCCATCACCACCACCTTTTTCTGCAGCACAAAAGGTTGCAGGCGGAACCGCCGTCCCCGTGCAACCTACCGGTGGCCCACGGCTCCGCCACCTCCGCTGTAACTGGGCCGCGGAGCCGGAGACAAGGGCGGGAGAGGCGCAGGGCTGCGGCGCCGAGATCCGGGCAGAGGCCGCCAGGCGAGCCAGCCGGGTACCCTCTCCTCTCCCACCGCGCTCGGCGCTAGCTACCGCCCGGCGTAGGCCCCGCCTCCTCCTCCTCCTCCCCCGCCCGCCTTCCCGCCCTCCTCCCTCTAGCTGCGGAGGCGCCGCCCGTCAGCGCTGGGCCCGCCTGCTGCGCCCAGCTCCGACACCCCGAGCAAGGGCGGGCGGGCGAGAGAAAGGCTTTAAGAGGCCTGAAGTAGTTGGCGGGGGCGGGGGAGTTGCGGCCTGGGGAGGAGAGGAGGAGTCGTAACGCCTCCTCCCAGTCCCAGCCGGCACTCTGCCTCGGGAGCTACGACTCGCAGGCCCGGCTACGCTCAGGTTTCCTCGGGGTTAGGGGCTGTGGTGTGATGTTTATCACTTGTGAGTCTCTACTTAAAGGACTCTGCACTGAGCCGAAGTAGAGAAGACCGGAAGCCCATGAAATTACAAATTATAGGGTCAATCTTGAAAATTGAGGGGTGAGGTGCATTCAGATTTAGATTCTGATTGGATTCGCTGTTTTTGAATCCTCAGACTTGATCTTTTCCATTCTTGTAAGACATTCTTTCCTTGATCAGACTTTTCTATTCTCAATTCCTGTGCATCTCCTCTGCCAAACAAGTTAATAAACTCGGCGATAAGAATATGACATTTGCTTAGCTCTCACCATGTGCCAAGCCTGTTCACATGCATTTCCAAATTTACACCTCTCACTTCTGTAAGGATGTGACCAATTATCCACATTTTAAAGATTTGGAAAATTTAACTTCCTCGAGGTCACACACCTACTTAGTGCCTGAGCTGAGTCTGAACCCAAAGAGTGAAACCACAAAATGGTTTATAAATGTTGCAAATTTATGTTTCAGTCTCAATCCAAGAGAGGTTGTTGTTACTGTTGTTTCTTCTTTTTTTTTTTAACAAAATACTTTATCTGAACATAAAAGGCATAAATTTGGTGTAAATTAATACAAATTTAAATAAATATTGATTCAAACATATTTCAAAATCTACATATGCCTCTGATAATATAAGGCAAGTAAATCTGAACACCCGTATTTCAACAGAGTGATGCCTGCCGGCTTCTCCCCTAGAAGACATTTTATATCACCTCTATGTGCCCTGAAGTTTGGGAGGATAGAGGGAGAAGAGGGAGGAGGAGGACACTTCGAAGAATATTCTCTAAAGAACGATTTTAGAAAACATAAATTACTTTATTTCCAACATAGATATGTATGTAACTTCTCAAATATAGAACCGGGCACAATATACTATGTATTGAATAAGTAAATGAATGGATTTTTTTTTTGCATCAATTATTTCAGATTATAATTTGTTTGACACAACAGTGAATTGGAAGTTATTTCAGATTGTTGACACAGTGGTGCTTTGTTCTGATAATCATTCTCATAAAACCACTTCCAAAATATTGTATATTTTATATTAGGAAACTTCCTTTTATTCTGTCCTGTCTGAAATCTTATAACCTTCCAGAAGAATGACTTGTACTTGCCCTTTGCTCTGAAAGTTTGGCAATGTTCTTTGGCCAAAAGCAATAAAGTGCTGGTTTGCCCTTAGCTTTATTAGGCTCCAGGCTAGCCATCTTGAAAGGGCTTTGTCTCCAAATTGCCTTACTCTCTGGGTGGTGCTTCCATCCTACCTTTAACTCCTCGCTGCATCAAAATTTCAGTCAGTTTTTGAGTATCACATAGAACGCCTACCTATTAAGCCAGTTCATGAAGTAGTTAATGACTGATAATAACTTTATGTGTGGCCCCTCAGTACCCCGACTGGGTACTGCCTTAATTCGGATCTGTTGTGGCTTAGTAGGGGCTGTGGCTGAGGGGAGGTGGGGAATGCAAAAGCTCCTCCCGGATCTTTTTTGTGTTCTATGAAGATCTAGTCAATCAAAAAAAAAAAAAAAAAAAAAAAAAAAAAGCCATGCTTATAAACAATAGGGACAAATGTAGAAAAGACCTTGTGATCTGAAAGGCCTGATTCTGAGGAGTCCAACACTCCATCTCAAAGATCCCTTGTGTGAATTCCATCTTTGCCTCAAGCCACCCTTCCCAGAAAAATCATTTGAAAATGATGGTTGCCCGAGAAGGCTTCTATATGAATGTAACAGTGCCACTTAGCAAACAGCCAGCTTGAGAGAACAAGATAGTTAGATTTGATGATAATAACATAGTGGATATAAACTACAAAGCCAAGTGTGTAAGAAATACCACATTGCAGTCCGTGCTCTAAACCCATTTGTTTCCATCAGGGGCTAACCAGGAAAATAGAGATGACTTCAAGTCTTTACAAACAGACAACTCAGGGCAAGGAAACAATAACACAGAGAATGGAAGGACTCAGAAGCTAAGCAAGGGTTGGTGAGGTAATCCAGAAATTAACAAGCATGGCCCCTCGCTGGAGAAGTAAAGGGAGGAGACAGAGGTACTGGACCCCAGGGGCCTGGCAGTATGGCCAACCTGGAAGCTGCGGCCACGGAAGAGAAACAGCTACTGTCAAAGAAGTCATTTGTGGCAAGGGAAGGGGGGAAAATGTACATTGATTTTCCTCTCCTCGTGCCCTCTCATCTCCTGCCAGTGCCTGACATTCAGCCAAACCTAGATCACAGCCATCCTGAGAACTTGGGAAACAGCCTTTGGGGTTAGCCCTTCTGCAACACAGAGGCAAATAGGGTAAGGGCACAGAACATGCATCTGAGGACAGACAGGCCCTGAATCAGCACATCTTTTTACTTCACTTTCAAGGCTTCAGTTTTCCTTAAAGTTTTTTCCCCACTCCTTTGTAGGGTCAAAGTTCCAAGAGTTCCATGCCATTGCTATGTGTAGGTGGTGATGACAGGGAGTGGGAGGAAGTCCTTTGGTTTATATGCATCTATCCACAGAGGTTTCTAGTGTCCCTTCCCAGAGCTACCACCTACAGCAACATGCTGCAGTGCACAACATGTCCATAGATGGGATAGCTCTGTTCTACACACTTGAACACTCCCTTTAGCTCTCTCCTGCTCCAGCACCACACTTGGAGCCAGAGAATATTTCTAAGGTCTCGGACTGTCCTGTTAAGCCTCATACATTATCAATCATTTGTATTCAGGGTCCTTCATCAAATATATGATATAGGCAGGTTGAAAGTTTAAGAATGAAAAAAGAGATATACCTTGCACACATTGTTGAAAACAAAGCAGGAGTGGCTCCATTAATATTAGATAAAGTAGACTTCAGATCAAAGAAAATGGACAGACAGAAGGGAGCATTTTCACATACCCCAAAGACTAATGTATAATGCACCAAATAGGAGAGCTGCAAATTATGTAAAACAGAAGCTGTTGGAACTGAACAGAGAAATAGGCAAACATACAATTATAGTTGAAGACTTCAATACCCCTCTATTAAGAACTTTTAGAACAATGAGACGATAAACCAGCAAGGATCAAGAACATCATCAACCAATAGGATGTAATTGACATCTATGTCCACCCATAAACAGAAGAATGCACAATCTTTTCAAATGCCCATGGATTTCATAAATCAAATCCGAACAAATTGAAAACAATTGAAATCATACAGAGCATCTTCTCCAACTACAATAAAATCAAATTAGAAATCAATAACAGAAAGAAAACCAGGAAATTCCCAAGCACTTGGAACAAAACAACAAACCCCTGCATAATCCATGAATCAAAGAGGAACTCTTGAGGGAAACTTTTAAAAATACATTTATTTAACAGAATGAAAATGAAAATATAACATTTCAAAACATGTGAGACACAGGTAAAGCAGTACCAAAAGAGAAATCTGTAGCACTAAAATGTGTACATTAGAAAAGAGGAAAATCTCAGATTAATAATCTGATCTCCTATCTTAAGAATCTAAAAAAAAAGAGAGAGAGAAAGGCAAAATAAACCCAAAGCAAGCAGAAGAGAAGAAATAATAAAGATCAGAACAGAAACCAATGGAATTGAAACAGAAAAACGGTTTTTCTGTTTTTGAATGAAATGGAAAGCTGACTCCTTGAAAGGATCAGTAAAATTCACAAACCTCTAGCAAAGCTAAGAAAAAAGGAGAAAACCCAAATGATCAAAATCAGGAACAAAACAGAGGATGTCACTATAGACCCTGCAGACATTAAAAGGACAATAAGAACATACTATAAACAACTCTATACTCATAAATTTGACAGCTTAAATGAAATGGACCAATTCCTTGAAAAATACAAGCTACCACAATTCACCCAATATGAAGTGGATAATACAAACAGCCATGTAACTATTAAAGAAATTAATTCATAATTTTAAATCTTTCAAAAAAGCAATATTTGGGTCTAGAGAACTCCTGAAAAACTCTATCATACATTTAAAGAATTAATACCAACTCTGCAGTCCCTCCCAGAAAATAGGAGTGAACACTTCCCAATTCATTTTATGAAGCTAATAGTACTTTGATACCAAAACTAGAAAAAGGCACTATTCACAAAGCAATCTATAGACAAATATCCCTCGTGAATACAATTGTAAAAAACTCAACAAAATATTAGCAAATAAAAATCAGCAATATATAAAAAGAAGTATACACTATGACAGTGAGTTTATTCCAGCGATGAAAGGCTGGTTTGATATTCAAAAATCAATATTATCCACATAGTAATGGACTCAAGGAGAAAACTCATATGATCTCTAAGCACTGGGCAAAAGACAAAATTGTTTGTTCTCACCACTCATATTCAAGTCGTCCTGGAATTTCTAGCCAATACAATAAGGCAAGAAAAGGCAAACAGACTTCAATGGAAGAAATAAAACTACCCCTATTTACAGATGACCTGATTTTATGTAGAAAATCCCAAAACATCTACAAACAAAAGCAAGCAAACAAGTTCCTAGGATTATGTAGTGAGTTCAGAAAGGCCTCAAGATATACATTAAAAAAATTCTGTATTTACCTATAATGAATATATGGAAACCAAAACTAAAAATATGGTATCATTTATAATCACTCAAAAAAAGAGAAATACTTAGTTTTAAATCTAACCAATGAAATATAGGACTACAAAATGCTGATGAAAGAAATCAAAGATCTAAGTAAATGGAGAGAAGTACGTGTTCATGGATTGGAAGATTCAACCTAGTGAAGATATCAGTTCTCCCCAAACTGATCTATTAGTTTAATGTAATCCCTATCAAAATCCCAGTAAGGGTTTTTATGTAGACAAAGATGAATTTATTCTATAATTTATATGGAAAGGTAAAGTACCAGAACAGCTAAAAAAAAAAAA
Organism: Neomonachus schauinslandi; assembly: GCF_002201575.2. Taxonomy (NCBI): domain Eukaryota; kingdom Metazoa; phylum Chordata; class Mammalia; order Carnivora; family Phocidae; genus Neomonachus; species Neomonachus schauinslandi. Next base: position 77,202,092 of record NC_058409.1, on the reverse strand, counting down.
TCTTAAAAAAGTAGAGTAGGGGTGCCTGGGTGGCTCAGTTGGTTAAACGTCCGACTCTTGATTTTGGCCCAGATCATGATCTCAGGGTTGTGCGATCGAGCCCTGCATTGGGCTCTGTCTGCAATGGATGTGGAACATGCTTGGGATTCTCTTTTTCCCTCTCCTTCTGCCCCTCTCCCCCCTCGCTTTTGCGCTTTCTCTCTCTCTCTCTTTTTTTTAAAGAATTTATTTATTTATGACAGAGAGACACAGCGAGAGAGGGAACACAAGCAGGGGGAGTAGAAGAGGGAGAAGCAGGCTTCCTGCAGAGCATTTTCAAGTTGGAAATAACACTAGAACTAGTAGCTAAAACCACCTCCTTCTAATCATTTCACAAGTGAGGCAATAAAGCTTTAAAATAAAGTGCCTCCCCACACATTTGAAATAGAATTCCATTTACAGAAATTAATTTACATTTTTCAGGAACATGGTTATTGTGTAAAAAGCTGTCCATCCGGGCTTATGACTGAACAGAGGCCACATGTATATAAAGCAAAGCCAGTGGGCTTCGGAGTCAGACAAACTGGGGTTCAAGTTCCCGCCTGACTCTCAAATAGCATTGCTTGATGGAATACTTTACAAGGGAGGTGATACCTCCTCGTGGAGTAGTGGTTAAGATGAAGTGATAGAAATGGCGCGTAGCTTTGGCGTACAGAAGGTGCTCAAAAATATGAGTTTCTTCTTAAATTTCCCTTCCCCACTAAAAATCCGTTTACTTGAATAAGAAATCAACTTAAACTTTCTAACAATAGTATTGGGGACATTTTGAGGGGTGGTTATAGTAAATAAAAAACGTATTGTCGGGCAAGAGCTTTTGCTGCGTTACAGTTCACTCTATGTAAAAACCAGAGGCTTCCCTGGTGGAGGAGAACCGAGTCTTCCTTCTGTAGTGTCTTGGTTCCCCGGTCTGGACCCAGTGTGTGGCAGAAGCAGCGAAGGGGAGCATCGCGTGTCTGTTTCCTAAATCTGTGGAAGTTCCAAGGCTGATACCCATGGGAGCTTCTCAGGATGACAGACCGGTCTTGGTGCAGTCACTCCTTCCGGGTTCTGAAGTTCAAGAGGCAGATCCCTTTAACTCAGTAACTATCCATTTCCTTTGGATGGAACTCTTCGGCAGTGGTAAGGAAAGTAGTAAAGTGACAGAGTCCTTGCCTTCTCCCTTGCTGTTCGCACTGGCCGTGAGGGCGTGTTTTCTCTGTAGCCGCTCTTGGGCGCCCTGTGCACCTGTATTGGTGAGAGGAATCCACTCAGCTCACTTGAGGCTCCCTGGCTCCCAGTTAAGCACAGCCACAGAAACCCAACCACCAAAGAAATCTTTACAGGTGGACGGGACTTTGGGGAGTTTTCTTGACCTCAAGAAATTAACAAGGAAGGTAGGAGATAAAGATAGATTCTCTTACACATTACCTCCCGTATTCTATTACAGTTAGGAAAATGTTTCTATTCCTTAATACAAATTAGAACTTCTCTGCCCTGAAACTTACTGTTCAGTGCCCTCTCTTTCTCTCTGCCTCTGACTGTCTTTGTGCCCTTCTGTCTCTCTGTATGTGTTATTCACTAGTTACCCCTAGGAAGGATGAATAGGCATAGCTGAGCCTTAAACCTTAGGATACGCCACCTTTTGAGTGCCAAAGCCCACCTGGACTTTCCTTCATGTTATTCCAGATTAAATATCTCATTACAAATGTGGCTGAAGATGATTTCATTTTCTGGATTATACTCCCTAGAGGAGGGGGATGGAAACAAGCACAAGGTAAATCCCCGTGGGGCAGGCAGTAGATTTTACTAAAAAGAGGAAGGAGAACACTGACAGCAGGAAAAAAAGAAGGCAGAAGAACAGACAGAAATAGTGTGTGCTCTTAAATGACCCCTTCTGAGGGGCTGAACTTGCCTCTTTTTTTTTCTCTCTCTCTTGGATTAAAGAGAGGTTAAAGGTTCTAATCCTTGGTTGTAATTAATTTTCTTTAATTATTCCTCATCTTCGGAGAAAAGTGTCTCACCCGTGCAGCCTTGGCTGCTAATGCTTTGGGAGAGTTAGACTACACAGCAAGCAAACCAAGTGTGGACTTTCCAACCACAGGAACATGGAGCCCAGGCCAGCGCCCTAGCGGGGAGAGTAGGGAGCTCTAGGTGGTAGCAGCCTCCAGTGGAGAGGATGCGGTGTGGAGGAGAAGTTGCCAAGCTGAGGCTTCAGAGGTCAGTATGAAATGAACTTTCTCCTTTGCAAATCTTATAAAGAGAGAGTAGGAGTTGGTGAAATGGGAAGAGGTTGCCACATAGATCACACTCAGCAGACACAATGCAGCCCTTCTCACAACTTGGAAACCACCCTTAATACAAGGAACCCCAGTTCCCACCTTCACCTCTCCCCTTCTTATCTTGGGTGCTTTCTTTGATTAGGACAAACTTCCAATGTCAGAGAATTATCAGCTGTGTAGTCATCTAACTAAATAAGACAACAAATCAATCTGAGCCCCTTTTAACAGGTTAGCTCCTATTAAATCAGTAGATTAACAGCAGTAATACACTGTATCTGCCTGAGCGTCCCCCTTAATTGAGGATGACACAGACAGAGCTGCAGTTCCATAAGACATTAACCTAATGTACATCAACCCAAATTTATGAATCTCTAAGTGACATTCCCTTGATGTTTCTGTATTTCCATATTGTTTCAATAGCCACATGTGTCAGATGCGTTTCTGAAATGTTGTCGGTAGAGAATAAGTATTTAAGATGTCTTTCCTGTAAGTTTCCGGTTGCCCTTTTGAAGTCCCCACAGTAACATGTAACTTCAACATTCACATTCTCAAGTATTCTGCCTTTGTTGATGTACCATTTGTATACAGTAAGTTCTTTGTTCAAACTCTAATGTAGTTAAAAGGACAGTCAAATCACAGAACCTTCATATCCTTGTTTCTGTAACACATATATCAATGTGCACCACACAGGTGATTATCATATCTTGGAGTTCTTGGAATTCTAAGAGATTTTTATATTGAAGTTATCATCCTACCTAAGTATTCAGCAGAATTTATGAATAGAAGACTCACAGGGACAGAATGGCATAGATCTCAACAGTCACTAATCTCTGCCTCTCTATGTTCATTTACGAAAAAGATAGTCTTATTATGAGACTGGACTCGCCTTCTGTTGCACATGATAAAGGCTTTGAAATGTCCAGAGCTATGTATCTGTAAAGGATAAACTGATATTCAAAAAGCACTGTGCAGTTTCTTTTCTCTCAGCCTATGGTAAAGTTGATGATCTTCCAACTATAAAGATCAGGTTCTCCGTTTCCTGGAAAAATTCACTACCCAAAGTCCTATGAGACAAATGTGGAGCAGAAAGTCCACTTAATCATTCTCAAGGGAAATATTTCTTCCTGGTAGAGAAAGCAATTTGATACTAGAAGCCCACTTATTTAGAATTTGAGTAAGAACTTCACATACCATCATAGGTTTGGGTCAGATTGTCCAGGTCCTCTTGTTGGCCCATTTGGACCTCTCTTTCCTGGGCAATTTGAAGAGAAGAGCTCTAAATGGTTCTCAAGCCTAGATTTTCATTCTCCAAGCTACCCTTTCTGTCCTTTGAACATCTAAGTATTTACCTGGAAAAGCCCCCCAGGCTGTCTTACAGAGAAAGCCTCTCTGCGTGAACCTCTTTTTAAACATCTGACAGCTCCTGGTTTATTGAGGAAGTGGTACCTCCACCCACCACAATTTGGTGAGCTTCATCAACATGTTATCATATTAAGCACCATAAGCAAACAGTAAGGTAACTATGACTTCCTTATAAAGCATTGTGATTTTTGCACTATCACTTTATTGATTATTTTTGAAACTTAAGTCCATTCTTATTGACTCATCAGCCAGAAATCATAAATCTGCTCTTTGGTTCATAGTTACCAGGCAAAAGAAAGCTTTTGTTTTTCTGTGCTAAGTCATTAGAGTCAGAAAGAAAGAGTTGGCTCTTAAAATCACACCGTGCATGATTCTGCATGGAGCACTGGGTGTTATGCACAAACAATGAATCATGGAACACTACATCTAAAACTAATGATGTAATGTGTGGGGATTAACATAAGAATAAAAAAAAATTAAAATTAAAAAAAAAATCACACCGTGCATGCTTAAGGTTGGTCCTTAAATCAAACCTGGGGCGCGTGTGTGTGTGTGTATGTGTGTGTGAGAGAGAGACAGAGACAGAGACAGAAAGAAGAAGGGAGGGGGGGCATTGAGAGACAGAGAGAGAGAAAGAGAAGACATTCCTGTATTCGTGGAGGAGTTGCTGATCATCATTTTTCCCCTAAAATAGCTTAACTTAATCATATTTCTGTAGTCCACATTTTTTATTCTTGCTTTTCCCTTGCTACAAATCCTGGATGAGAACTTTCTTCATTCTGATATCCTGGGAGCATACCGGTGACATACAATCAATATCTTCAATATCTTCATGGTCCAGATTCTATTCCTCCAGTCCCCTAGTCCCCAGGATATTCAACACAGAACTGTTGAGCAGGGAGCAATTGCTCACCAGTCTTGAGGTCTTATGGAAGGTATAGGTCAGGGATCAAAGCTTTTTTTTCTCTTTTATCACCATCATTTAGTGCTAGTACACAGTGAATACTCAATAAATATTGAGAGAAGCAAGGAAGGAAGGGGCATTTTGCAAATGATCTGGCAAAAAACAAGCAAAAAACTGGGCATTTTATGTTTTAAGCCACGGTATAAGGGCGTTGGTGGCAAGGACATCCCATTACTTAAGACAATCAGAACCAAGACTGGTTGTGGGGCAGGGGGTAAAATTACTAATACACATGAAAGTGGTGATGATAAAGATAATGATGACGACAACAATGATGATGAGAATTTTTACTAAAACTTACTGATTTTTAACTGGAGGACTAAAAAAATGAGGAGAGAACAAACTTTTGATTGGTTATAATAATATTACTTACAATCATTTACATGAACTACTTCTATCTAAGCCAGATTACTTTGCAATATGATAATGATGATAAACACTCTAATAGATAAGATTACTTTTATTATAATTTTATCCCCCTAGAGTATTTATCTATATATACTTCTTCATAGTTGTCTTGTAGCATGGTGATATGTTTATTCAGAATATTGCTTAGGACTTTAAAAGAGTCAAAGGAAATACTGCATCTATTCAAGGAAAAATATATTTTTCCTGGCCATGGTGAATAAGTTGTTTTGTTCTTTTACTAATTAGTCATATCCTCAAACCAGGATGGATTATCTTTATAATCAGCCTTGGCAAATAGGTGCTATTTTGTTTCAATTGCAGACAAGTTGATAGCTTAGAAATGTAGCAGTTTCTTATGAACAGGACATACAAGGATAAGCAGAACCAACACAAATGAATAGCTGTCAGTGTTTAGAGGTATCTGATTTGCTTTTCCAGAAATTTACTAAACTTTTTTGTCCTTGATATTCTTAAATTTCATAGACTATGCCTAAATGTGGCTTTTCCTTTATTTCTCATGTTTGTCATGCTATAGTTTTTTTCACTGAAAGCATTCATCTTTCAGTCTGGGGAATTGATCTCCATTGTTTCTTCAAATATTAACTCCTCTCTTTATTTCTGGGACTCCTAATATTCAGATATTAGGCTTTCTACTTACCGCCTCCATATTGCTTAACTTTTCTTTTATATTTTCTGTGTCATTATTACCTGTTCCCTCTGGGAAAGTGCCTCCATCAAATTTCTAATGTGTTCATTAATTCTGTGGCTGTACCAACTCTACTTTTTATCCCATCTATTGGGCTCTTTATTTCAACTCCTATGCTTTTTTACACATAATATTTCCACCTATTTCTTTTTATATTTTCTTATTATCATTTTGTGTTGGCAATATTGTTCCTAATCTGTTTGAGTGTATTTACAATGCCTATTTTGAATCCTTGTCCCATCACTTGTAAAACTCACCCTTTTGATGGACCCTGTAATCCAGGTTGCTGTTTTCTTAAAAAAAAAAAAAAAAAAAAAAAAAAGCTGTGCTCCTCAGATTTCTCCTCATTTTAACTTATCAGTTAATATTCCGACTGGAGTACTCATTGCTCTGTCCAGCAACATATACAGGGGAAGGCCAAGGGTCAAAGTCCAGTCTAGCTCTGACCTGGTGCCCCTGGATTGTTCGCAGGGCAGGAGAGAGGTGTGAGCCTAAAGGTGGAGTGTGGTGGGCACCAGAGAAACATCTTGGTTTATTTTTTTTTTTAAAGATTTTATTTATTTATTTGACAGAGAGAGAAAGCATGAGCAAGGGGAGGGGCAGAGGGAGAAGCAGGCTCCCCGCTGAGCAAGGAACCCGATGCGGGGCTCGATCCCAGGACCCTGGGATCATGACCTGAGCCGAAGGCAGACGCCCAACCGACTGAGCCACCCAGGCGCCCCGAAACATCTTAGTTTGTGTCGCCAGTCCTGGAGGTTTGGGTGAGGAGGCAGAAGAAGAGAAGCGACCATCCAAAAACTCTCAATCCCCATCTGCTTTTTTGGAAAGCCCTAACCAATATTTGGACTGCCCAGATTTTACACCTGACACCACCTGCATCAGTGTTGATCCTGGCACCATCGATGGCCCTGAGGCAAGGACCGTCATGTCCTCACACAACAGTTCAAAACAGCCCTCAGTCCGCCCAGGAATTTCTGACAGCTTCATGTCTCTCCTGATGTTTCTACTGCCACTGGCTTTGATCTTGGGGGAGTGATGTTGTGGTGCTTCATGGCACAATGTCTTGACTGGAAGGGGTGATTAAAACTTACTTTACTCAAACTCCATATAAAATCCTTTGTGGTCCTCCAGTGCTTCATAAAAACTGTTAACATTTTGTATAGGCCCATAGTGATAAGATGCTTGATTACAATGTGCAGAGAACTGCAATATGGAACTTTCAGGCATGTAACTGGGATTCCATGATACGATATATTAAGGATGTGAGATAGGAAATGGTAAATTGATACATACCACCAAGAAACGTGGCCATGTTTGTTTTATCTCTTCACCTGAGACACATGATGATGTTGTTTTTCTGATCCAGAAAGAGAAAATCCTTTAGGATACCATCCTACCTATTTGTAAATCACCACAGGCCCACCAAAATCTGGCTGGCAGAAATTGCTTGGCTGCTCGGACACAGAGCAGTGCTAACTTCTGGCTTTCTTAGTCAAGACAGCTTACTGTGTGCTTTAAAAACAATCAACCCTCGAATCTCCGTCCTTTAACACCCCACAAGTTAATGTTTCTCTCTCATGTTACATGTCACCATAAAGATGCTCTGCTTCATGTAGTCATTCAAGGACACAGGCTGATGGACGTTCCGCAGAGCCTACATACGGTGGGAGAAGAGAGGGGAGGGACATCCTAAATTGGCCGTCACTGCTGCTGAAAACTCATTGGCTAGAACTAGTCACATGGCCTGGTCTGTGAAAGCTCATTGGCTAGAAGTAGTCACATGGCCCAGTCAGCCTGCAGCAGGGCTGGAATATGTTGTTTTGCGGAAAGGAGAGGAGATTGGATACTGATGAGCACCACATGGCCTCAGTGCTGTGTCCCTGTATTTACATTACAGGTTTCATCTCCAAGATGACACACGGTGCAGATTCACCGCTTAGCTTTTTTATTCTTTTTCTGTTTTTTCCAATGGATTTTCTTCTTCCATATCCATTATAAAGATGTTTCCCAAGGTTCAGATTCCAGCCACATGCTACTTTTCTTATGCACTATTTTTCTTGAAGCTTTAAGAAACATGTATCGTAGTGTTTCTCATACTCCCTTGACTATAGAAGTTTAATAAATATTGAGTTATTGGTGAACTAATTAAATATCAGCTCAAGGCTAAATGGTGATTTTAGAAAGTCCATATTTGGTATGCACATTTAGTAATCTTTTATACTTAATAGTAGAAATCTTCAGTATTCTACCTCCCTTTTCTCATATTACTCCTCTTTCTACCTTTTTCTTCACCTTAACACCTTAACTTTACTATCAAAAAACAGTATTAATGCTGTAATGAGCTCTGGCCTTTGATAGACCAGAGTTGGTTAGTAATGACAGCATGAGGATATTCGAAGAATATAAAAGTAAACAAGAAAACAAAGTATTATTTTTTTATTTCCCACTTTAAACCATCAAGTGATTATCTTCATTTTTAGTTATCTCTAGTCAGTGTTACACAAATAATACTAACTTCAATGCCAAAATAATTTTGGAAACAGTACTTATTTTTTTTTAGTATCTTCAATTAGAAACTATTTAAGAGTAGTGTTTTTCATAAATAGTGCAACTTTTAGGGCTACAGGACCAAAACAAACTAATTTTTAAAAATATTGAAAGTTGGGGGGTGCCTGAGTTGGTTAAGCATCTGCCTTCAGTTCAGGTCATGATCCCAAGGTCGGTTCTGAGCCTGGCGTCAGGCTTTCTGCTCATCAGGGAGTCGGCTTCTCCCTCTCCCTCTGCTGCTCCCCCTGCTTGTGCTCTCTCTTGCCCTCTCTCAAATAAATAAATAAAATCTTTTTAAAAAATACTGAAAGTTGGGTTGCCTGGCTGGCTCAGTTGGTTGGTCCTTGGACTCTTGATTTTGGCTCAGGTCATGATCTCAGGGTTGTGAGATGGAGCCCTGCACCAGGCTCTGTGCTAGTCGTGGAATCTGCTTGAGATTCTCTCTCTCCCTCTACCCCTTTTCACTCACATGCTCCCTCTCTCTCAAAAATTAAATAAATAAAATATTGAAAGTTATTTTCATTAAAACTTTCACATGAATATGTAAGTAATTCAAAAAACAAAGTTGTTCATTGACTCATTTTTTAAAAATGTCTATTGAACACAACAGCGCTTAAGGCATCTTGTTAATAAATTGACTTTGAAATCTCTGACATTCAGGTACCAATGAGTAGATTTCTAAAAATCTATCAAATCCTCTTAGATGGAGTTAAATTTGTACATTTCTCAGTGTGTAATATGTATGGATATATATAGACATGTGTACATATATATATATATCTGTCTATGTATCTAGAGAGAGAGCAAGGCAGATGATGTGGCTCTTGTTTTTGCTGCTTTGTTACTGGGTTCCATCGGCCAGGAAAACTTGTTTCTTGCATTGTTTTTTGTTTGTTTAGCCCGAAAATATATCAAAAGGAAACTATGATTCTATATGCAATTAGAAGTAAACTTTTTACTCCATATCAAACATTTTCATAGAAAAGATTATATATTAAACAGATTTATTTTCAACTAAATTATATTGAGTATCTCCTATAACTGCCTACTAGAGTGCTAAAATGCTTTTATATATCTTTTATATTTTTATAAAGAGCCAGAAAACAGTACCTGATATACAAAAAATACTCTATTATGAATTTTTAAAGATTTATTGGAGTATAATTAAAATAAACTGCACTTACTAAAATGCACTGTACAATTTGATAGGTACTGATATATGCATGCACTTGTGAAGCCATCGCAACATCAAGATAATGAAGATACCCAACAGTCCAGGGTTGCCTGGCGCCTTCATCATCCTTTCTTCCACAGTGATCTACATCACCACCCTGCCTCCCAACAGGCAGCCAGTGATCTGCTCTGGCATTAGATTTGTTTTCATATTCTAACATGTTATATACATGGAATGATACAGTGTGGATTCTTTTTTTGCCTGGCTTCTTACACTCATCACAATTATACGGAGACTCATTCCTGTTGCTGCATGTATCTATAGTTTGTTCTCTTTTAATGCTGAATAATATTCCATGCTATGGATATATCACAATTTGTTTATCCATTCACCTGTTTGTAGACATTACAAATGGAGCTGCTATGAACATTCAGGATCAAGAATTTGTGTGCATATGCTTTCATTGATTGTGGGTGGATATCTGCCTGGTTCCTATGATAGGTATATGTGTAATTTTTAACACAGTTGTCAAGCTCTTTTCCAAAGTGATCATACCATTGTACATTCTCACTAGCAGTGGATGAGGGCTCCGGTGGTTCTGATTCCCTGCCAACACATAGTACAATCGGTATTTTTAATTTTACTCATTCTAACAAGGGTGTAATAGTATCTCATTGTGGGTTTAATTTACTTTTCCTTAATGACTAGTAATTTTTTTGAATTTTCGTATGCTTTTTGCCATCTTTACTTTCTTTGCTCAAGTATATATTGAGGTCTTTTTCAATCTCATATAGGAGTGTTTGTACTTTCAAAAATGTTTCTACATCTTCTTGTTTTTGCAATAGTTTGAAAGCCTGAAATTATTTCTGAATAAAGAAGTAAAAAAGAAAAAATCATTATAAATATGGTCACAAGAATTATAAATGTTAACAAATCATCTTTAAAGATATATTTGAATATACAAATACAATAAATACTTAAAATATAAATATATACAATATGTTAAATAATATAAATTACATTTAATTTATTAAATATTAAATAATAGTTTAAACTCCAAATGATGCTAGCAAAGATCAAGAAGTGGAGGAGGACAGGTGTGAAGCAACAGAACCACAGAAAGCTTCCCATCCATTGAAGTGGGCTAAGTAAAAAAACTCAGTTTCAGTCTTGACTTGCATAATTAGAGATCTGTTTGTTCAAGGCAAGTACAAGCAAGAACTGAAAACTGTATAAATCACTGCAGAAGACAAAAGCAAAAGGACCATATTCCTTACATTGAAAGACAAAGAACACAGGACATGGCACCAAAACGTAAAAATAAAAAACTTAAAGCAACATGACAGACAAAACAAACATTATATAATGTTAAAGATTTTTTGAGAAATGCAAAAATGTTCACAACATAATGTTAAACAAAATGTGTAAGATGCAAAATGTATTCAGAATGACCATAATTATGTTCAACACACACATATATATTCGGCACAGAAAAAAAACGAATCGGAGTAAATACATCAAAGTGGTGTCTCTGGATGGTAAAATTACGCAGAATTTTTATTTTCTTAATTATAATTTATGTTTCTTCAAAGTTGTCTAGAGTGAGCATGAATTACCTTCATACTAAAAATAGTTCTATTTTTTTAAAAATAAAAATACAGCTTTCCATCTCTCCCTGTTTCTCCAGCGAAACCTGATTAAATGGTGCATGAAATGGCATCAGGACCTTCTGCCTAACATCTCCCAGGAACACTGTTTAAGTCTGCCCCTTGGGCAACATTGCTGAGGTAACAAGTTTTATCACTTCAGTTGTTTTACCTGGAACGCTCTCTCCCTCACATCAATTTTAGTTTCATCTTGGGCATATGAAAGGTCATATCAAGAAGTTACGGGAGTAAACATTAACGTCAGTCAGTTTTGATTAAAGTGGAGAACTTCCTCCCATGTCAGAGGCCCTAGAAGAGCGGGAGTTTTCCCTTTATAGTTGCAGTTGTTGTTTGTATTGTTAGATGATTTGGGATCACCTCCAGCAGTGTCCCATTTGACTTCATGGATTCACAAAGGCCGCAGAGAGCAGAGATTAGGAGCATGGACTCTGAAGACAGGATGTGGGCCTGAGTCCCAATCCTTGAGCAAGCTAGTAAGTATCTTTGTGCCTTAGTTCCCTCATCCATGAAATGGGCACAATAATAATGGTACCTACCTTACAATTATTTTGAGAATCTGATGAGTCTCTCGTCTGTACTCTGTGTCTTGTCATACACAGAATTGGGAAACACATTGCATTTCTCCATTGGGCTCTTCCTCCCTTTTGACCTCCCAGCCTTCTAGATACAGTGGTTTTCAACCCTTTATCTTCCATCACCTCCTCAAAAGCTACCTCGCCCCATGGATCCTGTATCCTTGCAGTCTTGCTTTCTACTTTCCAGAATCATGGCTGGGGATAATCCACACTAATTTATCTATATGCTGTTCCTTTCCACAGGGCCTTTCTGGAGATAATGCCTCAATCCTATGTATCCAGAATGGTGTGACAAAGAACAGTGGTCAGAGGGATGTTAACAAGTGTGCTAAGAGAAAAAGAAATGGTGTTCTGAGCTCCTAAAAAGTCAGTAAATATGCTCAGTTTAGCAAAACTAATGTATGCAATTTTGAGGGCTCATAATATGCTAATGTGTATGTTCTGGTGGTGAAGACAAAGTGTGTAGCATTTCTCAAGCTTATTTGCCTGGTGGAAACTTTAATTTTCTCTCCGTATTCCTATTAACTGCTGGAAAAGTTGGCAGAACACCACTTTGAAAAATGCTGTCTGTCTTTACTGAAAGGAGTGACACTCTGTGGTGAAAACACTCCACAATCTTGTGGGAAACAAATGTTTCTGAAGACACTATTCAAATCACACCATTTTGCTTTGGTGACCAGAATGGGTTCATCAACAAAATCCCCAAAGTGACTGAATCCCCCTCACCTTGCCACAGGCCTTCAGGCCTCTGCTCATTCTACAAATTTTTATGGAGGGCCAGCTACATGGCAGGAGCTGTTCTCGATGAGCAGCCCTGGCTTTGTTTCCCTGGTGGGGACTACAGAGCCTTGCTTGATAGTTCACAAGGACTATGTGCCAAAGATTGGAAAATATGAATCAGACATTCAGGTAAGAGACTTTCCCCCTCCTTTAGGATGCTCAAGAACAGAGCCAGCCTGAGGTGTGGATGGATGGTGAAGGAACTAAACAGTGCTGTGAGTTCTGCTTGGTTCGCTCTTCACAGCACACCATTTTGGCGTCCGTGGCCATGTTCATTCAGTCTTCAGTGTAAGAGTCATCCAACTTAGAGTCCAACAAGTTACACGGGCTGATAATACGAACAGTGACAAAACCTGAAAATATTTACTATGTTAGGCACTTTATGTTAAATCTGCTTTTACTATCTACTTGGAGGGCTAAGTATTTTCCCGTCCCTGGTTGAAATGTCAGGCAGGTACCATAATTTTTAGAATCTTAACAAAAACATACATCCTCGAATCCCTTCTAAGCGCAAGAATATTCTCATTTTAATAATTAAAATGTCCAGTGCAGTATAATAACTACTATTCCAAACTTTCTTCCAGCTCCCCGCCCCTGTCCCAGTGTGGGCAACTCCACATGTCCTCACTCCAGAGGTGGACTGAGGGTGGGAGAAGGGGCAGGTGGCACAGATATGGGTCCTGGGGCTCCTGGGCTGGTGGACCACCAGCCGTGATTCCTTCTCTGGCGGAGCTCCTCAAAGACACTGCCGCTGGGGTCCTCACACCGTGAGGATCACCGTGCCTTGCCCCACGTGGTCATCATGCTTCCTCCCTCCTGTCCTGGGCATCGACTTGGTGGCCTTTGTAGTGTTAAAGGAATTAAACAAGGAAGCCAGGAGACTGAGGAGGCTCTAATGTCTTGGTGGCCTACATAAGCAAGCAGAAACCTAAGTCTGAGTCAGTTCCTGTAATCGCACTCCCTCAAGGAAAATGAAATTTAAGAATAACCAATCACAAACAGCCAACTGGTTGTTCCTAAGGAAGGCAACCACTTAAGCTACAGCCACTCAAATCATTCCCTTGCTTTACTTCCGGGTTTGCTCTATAAAGCCTCCCCGCGCCCCCCCCTCCCCCCGCCTTGTCCGCGGGGCGCTCCTAGCACTGCTTCAGAAAAATCCATGCTTGCTCAAACAAACTCTTGAAAATTGTAATGTGCCTCAGGTTATCTTTTAACAGTGGGTATCAGATAGTCTTTCCAGATAGGGATTCTTCACATCATTGGAGTTCACATCTTGCCCATGAGAAACATTCCTGCTTTTCAGCTAGTCAGCAATAGACAAATACTTTGTGTGCAGTTCAGCTCTCCTCTCTCAGCTCTGCCACCTCAGGGCTAAGCAGCCACAGTCTCTCATATGACCTTTATGTGCTTCGACTCCAGGAGACTCGTGTCAACCCCCCCCTCACCCGGCTTCTCTCGAAGGTCCCTTTCTCATGTAGGTGAGAAGGAAGTTACCCACTCCACTGTGGTGGGGATGCTTAGTCCTCCAACAACCACCTCTAAATAAATTCTCTTTAAAAACAATTCTTTCTTTTGACCCATCCAAGCTCTCTTCATGCCTGAGGTAGGTATTGAGCTGAGGTTTGCCGTGGTTGACAACTCTTTTTGCAGGTACTGTATCAGTGGCCTCTGGACTATGCAGATACTTTGAACCTATGATTTAGTTCTAGACCTTTGGGGATTCAGTGAAAACGGAGGTAGAGAGTCTCACTCTGACAGCCTGGTATACAACCAGTGTCTGATTTTAAACGATAGAGGTTCTCTGATTATTCATGGGATTCTGGGTACTGGAGAGAGCATCACACAGGCAAGGATTTCTGTCCTTTTAAAAAGTGGTATATCCGCAGCTCCTAGAACAATGCCTGACACACAGCGGCTCAACAAAATTTTAAATGCATGTGTTATTTTACAGATAAGAAAACTGGGGCTTAGAAAAGGTAACTTGTCCAAGCTTATTCACCTAGTGAACCAGGGAGCCATGGTTTGAATAATTAGTGGCAGAAAGCAATTAATGGTAAGCATATGTATTTTATTTAAGCTTTTCTTTTTTTAAAGCTCTTCTTTTATATATATTTTTGTGACCTTATATTGAAGTATTTGCATAGAGCCCTTATTTTATTTTTTTAAAAGATTTTATTTGTTTGAGAGAGAAAGAATGAGAGAGAGAGAGAGAGAGCATGAAAGGGGGAGGGTCAAAGGGAGAAGCAGACTACCTGCTGAGCAGGGAGCCCCATGCAGGACTTGATTCTGGGACTCCAGGATCATGACCTGATCCAAAGGCAGTCGCTTAACCACTGAGCCACCCAGGTGCCCTGCATAAAGCCTTTAAATTCATCTTATTTTCATAGAAATCTTCTAGAATTTGGTTACCCTGTATTTCAGATATTCATTATGGCTCATCTGTTGGACTACCCGGCAATCTGACCTTCGATGGCGACACTGCCATCTGGTGTTGAATATATGAATTGCAAGCTTAACATTACACACCTTTTGGATCATGGTTTAAACTTTACATCCAGCTAAGTCATTTAATCTTCACAACAACCCTGTGAAATAGGTACTATTTGTATACTCATTTTTTTAAAAATATTTATTTATTTGAGAGAGAGAGAGAAAAAAAGAGAGAGTGGGTAGAGGGAGAGGGAAGGGAAAAGAATCTCAAGTCAACTTGGTGATGAGCACAGAGTCAGATGCAGGACTCGATTTCAAGACTCTGAGGTCATGACCTGAGCCAAAACCAAGAGTCTGACGCTCAGCTGACTGAACCATCCAGGCTCCTCTGTATACCCATTTTATAGATGATTTATACACTGGCAGGACCAGGACTTGATCCTAGGCTACCTAGCTCTAAATCTCACTCTTTTATTACATTGTCATGTTTCTCTAGTAGAGAAGAACAATTTCACTCTATTTCAGTAATGCTAGATGTCTTAGGCCCTTTGCCTCCTCGCTCTACTCTAACCTGTTTGTTGACATTTCATGGGGTTATTATGATCTCCACCAGTCATCTAAGTTGATGCTAGGCAGAAATTCAAAACCGTCTTGCTATTTACTCACATAATTTTCTTTTCCTCATTTCTGAGTATTTTACTGCCAGTCCAAGTGAGAAAAGTTATAGTCTGATATTCCATCAACCATAATGAAGCGTACTCTTTAACATCTATCATTTCTGGTTCAATAAGCACTATGCAAGAATTTGCATGTGAAATTGTTATAAAATAATGCCCCACATGGAAATGTTTGCCTCATTAACTTATAGTTATTTCTCCTAAAGTTAATACTTCACTACCTGAATGGTTTGGAAGAGAACAACTCTCCTTTGTGGAATCAGGAAATCTGATTGTTACATATTATTCATCTACTGTCAGAGCACATTAAAAAAAAAAAAGTGAGTGGGTCAAGCATTCTTAGACCAACTTTTAATGCTATACCCATTTTTTTTGTGATGCTTTTATCTTTAAAATGCCTTGCAATTTACAGGGCTCTTGCACATAGTTTTTTGTTTTTTGTTTTTTTTTTTAATTCTAATTACAATTTGAAGTATTTTTACTCTCATTTACAGATGAGGAAATTGAGATCCAGAAAGTTTTTTTGTGACATGTCCAGGGACATAGTTAATAAGTAGCTGAGCTAGGACTAGAACTCTGTCTGATTCTAATCCAGAGCCAGACCATTTTAAAGGCTTTCCTAATATCCAGGCTAATGTCAATTTCTAAATTATCTTTCTTTCCCAAGAGATGCCTTCATGAGAAAAGAAGTTTAAGGTCAAATGCATTTGGGGAACACTCTATTAAACTCTCCATTGGAAGAATCACAAACTTGTTATCATTTTTAAAGGCTGTGAAGGACTCCTGCATTAATGAAGCTCATTTAACTTTGTTTCATCTAAGCTTATTTCTAGATTTAATTAATCATTGAACTTTTTCCAAGTAATTGCTAATAACATCCAGAGGACCTGAATTAATACTGTTCAGTATTAAATGAACAGCATATTACCAACCATTCAAAAAAGGTCTAGTTCTACCAATATTACATGTGGACAGGTTGTATTTTGGATAAGTTTAGCAAAGATTAGAGCAAGAGAGTAGTCATAAAAGAACAAAAATAAATGTATGCTTTTGATTTTTAGTTCGTAGTCAAAGAGACTTGCTACATTATAAATGCCATAAAGGTAAGAACCATTTCTAAACTTCTTTGTGAGACATGTAATGCAATCCACTGTCAAAAAAATGTGTTTAATGGAGAAAAATGGCATTAATTTCTCACATTGGTTTTATTAATCATAAACAATTGTTTATCAGAAAATTGAAAAATTAAGCCTATTTTTCTACTTAAGTGGCATAGCTTGTGGTTATCCTGATGCAGAAAGATCATTTGCAAAACTGCTCTATGTTTAAGGGACTTCTGAACATCATCACTTAATGACTTGACCAATGTCGCACATGTAATTTTCTTAAAAGGTCAATAATATACTAGAGAGTGTTCAAATACATTAGAAAACAAGTTATCTTGAAATTGGAAAAATAAATGATTATTTTCTATGGTACTTTTTTTTAAGGGCAAAGAGAATGTACTTCAAAGATTGTATTTATTTATTTGTCAGAGAGAGAGAGAGAGCACAAGCAGGGGGAGTGGCAGGCAGAGGGAGAGGGAGAAGCAGGCTCCCTGCTGAGCAAGGAGCCCAGTGCGGGGCTCCATCCCAGGCCCCTGGGATCAGGACCTGAGCCGAAGACAGATGCTTAACTGACTGAGCCACTCAGGCATCCCTCTATGGTACTTTTTTGACTTAAAAATCAATTCTCTTTCCTTTTCTCCCTCTTTCCTATTTTCTCTTATTCACCTACTTATTGATCCAAATTTCTTATCTCAGAACTCTACAGTAAAGGCATTTCAAAAGTCAGGCAGAGTGGGTAGAAATGGACACACTGGTGTATATCTTTAGGGCAACTAAAGCACTGAGACATTTGGACAACCACAGATACAACCTGCACACAGAGGCATATTAATCTGGCAGACTCTGCTCCCCTCCCTCTCCACCAAACAGAAAACTTAAATCCGAACTTGTATTATACCACATTTAGTTCTTGCCTACATGAGTACCTCCATGCACACAGATAGATACACACAAACTTTACTACATTATTGCTCTTTCAAAAGATACTGTTTATTTAAGGTAAGAGAATTTGAAAATTCAGTAGCCAGATAGAAAGTCTGAAAACAATTCGTAAACTACCAAATTACAGTGAACGTGGATTTAATCCTACAGATTGCTCCCTATTACTCTCATCCCTGGAGACTAGGAAGTTAACCTAGCTCTAACTGGTATACTTTTGTACTTTGTAAAGAGACACCCAGGTTATTGTAAACTGCCATCCTTGAATTGCTTTCATGGCAGAAATTTTTACTAAAGGTCAACTTGTATCATTCAAGCAAATAAATCCTAACAACAGCTAAGACTGAAATGTCTTTTAAATGGCCTCCCTCTTTCTCTCTTCCATGAGCCTAAGAGGTATCTCTTCACCTGTTCTGTGGTATGGAGGAAATAATAGTATCTTCCCTCTGTGGTATGCTTTACAGTCTACCAAGCATTCTCCCATATATCATCTTAGTATTGCTTATCACAAAAAGCCTGAGAAGGCAGTAAAAGTGGATATTATTCTGAGTTTTATCTATGAAGCAATGGAGACTAGAGGAGGGTGACCAGGAAGATGAACTAGTGGAAAACAGGGCTGAGACAGACAGACCTTCCAGATTTATATCCATTCTCTTTCCATAACCACACTGCAGTCAGAGTTGAGATATAGAATGAATAAATGAAAGACAAGATTGAGCTATATTTTTTGAATGAAGACTCCTGCAACCCAGTCAAGATACCAGAATTTCTGTGCAAATACTTCTGATTTGAAAAATATTTTTTCAGTAACTGCATAATGAATTACAAACACCCAGTGATATTCCCTGAGAACTTCAGCCACTCAGCAAGGTTAGCAAGTTAAAGTAATAAACAGTGAGAGAGCTGATCATCAAGAGATGGCTCTATGAGACAAAAATGCCCAGGAGTTGGGGCACCTGAATTCCTTTTCCAACTAATGTCACTGACTTACTGTGTTTCCTCTGGCAAACTCTCTGGATGTCAACTTCCTTATCTGTCAAGTAAGAATAATCATACATGCTCTGCTTACCTCCCCAGGCTCTTTAAAGAGCTTGGCAAAATAATTTATGATGAAGTTGAAAAGAATATGTCTCATTCAAATGAAAGGACTGTAGTTGAATTACTTGACTAGAACTTCTGCTCTCTTTAAATCATGTGAATAATGTATAGGCTTAGCATTCTTAAAATTGTGTATTTTATTTCTGGCAATGTGTGTAACATTCAGGAAAACAAATTATTTTATATTCCTTTCTGATGTTCTAATGACTACCCCCATTTACTCTGATTTCACTTGTGCTTTTTTCTTTTTTTTTTTTTTAAGGTTTTATTTATTTATTTGAGACAGAGAGAATGAGAGAGACAGAGAGCACATGAGAGGGGGGAGGGTCAGAGGGAGAAGCAGGCTCCCTGCCGAGCAGGGAGCCCTATGCGGAACTCGATCCAGGGACTCCAGGATCATGACCTGAGCTGAAGGCAGTCGCTTAACCAACTGAGCCACCCAGGCGCCCTGTGCTTTTCTTTTTAATAAAGGTGCCGATTGAAAGCAGAATGTATACTCAAGGAAATATTTAATGTCTCATCTGTAGTCTGAGGAGAGTGAAGTAAGAACCAAAAACTGGGGAGGCTTCGATCTGAAAAAATTCTATAGTAAACTGGTCTCTTCAAAGTGAAAACAGAAACAGAAAAGCTAGGGATCTATTCTGTGCAGTTTTGGAAATCAACTTCTTAGTAATGCAAGTAGGACAATGAGGCAAAGAAACCATCCTCCAGATCGTACTTAGTTTAGTCAATTTCTAAAAGCTGGCAAGATTCAGAAAGGTATAATAACTTTTTATATGAATTGCAAAAGACTATTAGAGAAAAGAACTTCTTTTCATTATAATACCACTTGCAAAGCTCTAATTAGGTGCAAAATACACTGTTCAACCGTCAGATGCCTGCCCTAGAAAGCCTTGAGCGTGTGGACAGTTTGATAAAACTTAGAAGTGATTTGATGCATAGAAATTGTCAAACCTAGAGACTTTTTAGGAAAATGGCAAATAATGGAGTTAAATTTGTTAAGGAGGTTATGTAGCAGTATATTAACACCAAGAAGTCTACTTTACCTTTTATTTTTCAAGCCATATTTAGTTATTTTAAATTTTCTTTATTTTATTTACTTTGCAGAATATTTTGATTTTTGGGATAAAGATTCTGTCTTAATCTGAATTTTGGGTACTGAGACTCAGGTGAATCAAAAAAATAAATTGCTTATCACACAGCAAAGAGCGGATTTAGGAGTTGAACTATTACATCAAAACCCACACTTTTCTACTAGCCCACATTGCATCCTCTTTTAATTTCCAATCCCATAATTCCACCTCTTGTAATTTACTGCAAGGAAATAATTTTTTTAAAAAAACAAGCTGACAGGAAAGAAAAAGAAGGAATTTAAGGTCTTTATAATAACAAACATTTAAACAAATTTTGGTAGATGATCCAATAGACTATTTACCTATTGTGAAAATGAGATTTCTTCTTAATGAAAGTTGAACTTTTGCAGTGTATCTACACTTCCTTCCCCAATCACTCTAAAGTGACAAGAAAAGAAAGATAAAAAATAATAAACCACAAAGCAAGTATGAATGAAAAGAAACATCAGATGAGAGGTGTCAACAGATTTATGGAAAGTAGAAAGCACACCACGTTGTGTTACTGGATGTAAAGAGCAGAGGCAACTGCAAGGCACTGCAGATGGGGACACGAAAGTAAAGCACACCAGCCACTCCAGGAAGCCCGGAAGGGCTTGGGGCATATGGTTCAGTGGGAGGTGAGGATGGGATGGGGCTTGGGGGAAAGGCTGTGTACAGACTCTGGTGGTTTTCTCTTCAACATCTGCTTCTCACCCAGCCTTCTATATTCACCCTTTCTCCTTCCTGGAAGATTGCGGAGTCCTTCTCTGAGTGTGACCATGTGGCCGTGTGATTCAGAGGAGGACATGGGCAGAGAATCTGGGAGATGGAAAGCTAACACAGGAAAGCAGGGGAGGCCGGCTCAGAGAGAAGGAGCCCAGAATGGAGCAAAGGGTGGGAGACTCTGTTAATTGAGTCCTGTAATACCATCAGGCTCAGCCTGGGAGCACAAAAAAAAGATTATTCAGAGAGCTCTTTGGTTTTTAAAATGCCCAATTTAGTGAAGTTATAAATTCAAAATTCCTAAGCACTTACGTTGACTTAAAGGTAATAGTATTAATTTAATTAATTTAATCACTTTTGAGTGATCCTTTTATTAATATTCAGTCCCATTTATTTAGTAGCTTGGTTTATGAGACTTGTGCAAGCTTTTTAAACTGTATTTTAAATACTTTAAGTGTGTGACAAATATTCCAAGAATTTATAAATTCTTATAAATTTAATGTTAGATTTCAACTTAAATTAAATCAATTACACACCTTAAAATTAGAATCACAAGGCTGATTTGTTAATTCCAATTAGCCAAGTTTTCTTAAATACTACAATTACATAAAACTCAAAACTGCAGAGATTCTTTAACACAAAAAATATATTTTTACTTTCAGTTCGATTCCTTAAATATTCCTCTACTTAATTCTAAGTCTTCTCAAGGTTAAAAGATAAATGATTCTTTCCCACTAAGGAAAAAACTGTTACCCACCAACAAAATATGGAAGATACCATCCCATTTTTGTGGCCACCTTTTAGCATGTCTCAAAGTTTCTTTCTGTTCCTAGAAGACCTTGGACTAGACAAGGATGGAATTCTTGCCTTCAACTTTGATGGGCCTTACAGAGCACAGTATATTGCTGCTATACTAAGTATGCTATGACCTTAAGAAGAAAGAGGCTTTTAAGCAGCCTGGATCTCTTAGACTGTAAACACACATTACCTAATTTTTCTGTCTACTCAAAGAAGTCTTTAGTTGGCCACCTTTATGTAATTGGCTATGTGACTTGATGGGATTCTGAATTTCGTTGGCCCTTCTTCAAGTATAAATATCCCCCTGCCTAACTTTAAAAACTGAACTTTATGAATCCTTCATTCACTTCAAATTTTTCCTGACTGGTGGGACCACACAACTCTTAAGTATAGCAATATGTCATTGGATTGACTTCTGAGTATCTGTCATTTTTTTTTTCTGTCTAGCTTTGTGTGCACAACTTCTAAAGTCATCCTACTGACAAGAAACAAGAAGGCGGGGCGCCTGGGTGGCTCAGTTGGTTAAGCGACTGCCTTCAGCTCAGGTCATGATCCTGGAGTCCCTGGATCGAGTCCCGCATCGGGCTCCCTGCTCGGCAGGGAGCCTGCTTCTGCCTCTGACCCTCCCCCCTCTCATGTGCTCTCTCTCTCTCATTCTCTCTGTCTCAAATAAATAAATAAAATAAAAAATCTTAAAAAAAAAAAAAAAAAGGGCGCCTGGGTGGCTCAGTTGGTTAAGCGACTGCCTTCGGCTCAGGTCATGATCCTGGAGTCCCGGGATCGAGTCCCACATCGGGCTCCCTGCTCAGCGGGGAGTCTGCTTCTCCCTCTGACCCTCCTCCCTCTCATGCTCTCTGTCTCTCATTCTCTCTCGCAAATAAATAAAATCTTTAAAAAAAAAAATTAAAAAAAAAAAAAAACAAGAAGGCGCTATTTAGGGAGAAAACAGGGAACTAAGTAGTTACCTAGTTGTTGAAAATAATATTGAACTCTGTTTTACATATTCATTGGAGAATTTAAAGAACTCACAATACATCCACTAAATGGAAACTAAGGGAAGTTTCAAGAAGAAACAAGTATTTTACAAGAAAGGGAACAACCAGAGCATACTACTTGGCTCAGCAATAAGCGATATTTACACAGCCACTCATACTGTAGGCACTGATTAATGATTTAACAACCTTATTAGATAGTAGAAAAGAAAAGCAGAGTTTAGAAAGTTAAATTCTTACTTACCATAACAAGAAGTCAATAGATAATATCTAAAATGGATACATCAAAACACAGTTGTGTAAGATTATTATATAGAAATGTGGAGGTGAGTATCTGAAGATAGAGCTGGAAAACGTGTAAGGAGATGCCTTTAGAAAATGAGACTTAGGGTAGGGATGGGTAGAGGTCAAAAAAAAAACAAAAGAGGAAGGAAAGTGAAGCACTTTTGTTTCATTTTAGTAACATTTGACCTAATGTATATATATATTACTTTAATAAAACTTTAAAAAATTTTTAAATGAAATGACAGAATTTTAAAGTGATAATTATGACTGTGAAATATACTATGGATCATGGGAAAGTGTCATGTAATATGGAATAAAGAACCTAGGAAAAATAACATTTTCTGTTTAAGGTACAATAATTACAGTATGTAAAGATAACTAAGAATGGTAACTGGAAGAGACCATGAAAAAATGAAAACAGTCTTACTAGGTTGATGGAATAAAAATGACTTAAAATTTTTTTAACTTCATGTTATAACATTAGCTTGACATCACTTATTTTGAAAATCTATCACAATTTACAGAATACCACTTCAGAGTACCCACTTTGAGATTTATTAACATGGAAACCATCCCTGTCTCTAGTAGTTTATACTCCAAAGTTAATGAAATTCTTTAAGCCTCCTAAATTAAAGCCTCCCACTCAACACCACCACAGGTACATTTATGAAGTCATTGTTTGCCTTTCTTATCTTCCCCTTTATTTTTATTTTCATTTTTTTTTTTATCTTCCTGCTCCAACCTTATTCTGCTCCTTTCATGCCACAATAACATACCACCATCTACTTCCTCAGATAAAAAGTCTCCTAGCATGCCCAATGTCTCCTGTGGTTTTCTCATGGGATTTGCAACTTGTTTTTTTAATGGTGAGATTCTTTTCAGTGTGATTTTCTATTGTGGGAGTTCCCTGTGCGTGCCCTGGATTGTGAAAGTGTCCCAGTGATGTGTTTCGGCATTTGCTTCTTTTTGTGGACTTGGGCTTTTCCAGACAATGAGTAGGTATAAGATTTTACAATTCTGGTTCGCACAGCATGGAGCCTTTCCTGCTCTCTTTTATGAATGGAGCCCAGCTGCACCAACTTGCCATGCATACAGTCTGCAACCTCAATCCCTGTCATACTTCCTCAAGAGTACCCTTAGCTATATAGCTCATGCTGATCAAATAAATTATCCCTGAAAAATCAGGGATTGAGGTACCATTTAAATCCCTTAGACAAAAAGACTTCAAGCTTGATTTAGATGCTGCTTTCTTTTGTTTCCAATACCTTCTGGTTTTAATTTCTTGCTTTTGAGCTGTTACATGCCATTTCCAAAATAAATATTTTATCCAGAATTTTTAAGTGTTTGGAATATAAGAGTTAATTATTCATTTTGCCATGGTCTCTGTGATAGCTTTAGCATACTTGGTCCCCAAAAGACAGTAAATTCCTTGAAGGATGCTAACAGGACTTTTCATATCACAGGGCTTAGCACAGTAATGGGTTTATAATCGGCATCCAGCACACATTTGGTGAAGGAATGCCTTTCTCAGATGACTGTGAGAAAAGCAGTTGATAAATTATGGGGTTAATGGCCAGATTAATGATCTAAGCCTTCCAATGGTATTTGCATTTTAAAAGGGGCTATCTATGTGTTTGGCAGGGAGTTCATTGAGCTTTCTTAATGATTTTCCCCATATGATCTCCACTGTTGACATTTCAGACACTGTATCTAGCAAGTAGGTAAGATTTTGAGCAGATAAATTCCTCCCAAATTCCCATTCCTTACTTAGCAACCAACTTTTCTGCTTATGTGGTAGCCTCCTGGCCCAACTCAGTAATATGAGGTCATCTGCTTCCTATGGGGTAACTAGTTTTTTAGGGATTTTTTTTTTTTTTGGTCAAAAAGAGTTACAACCATGTTATGATAAAATGATATCAGGTCTACTATTTCTCATACAGCAAGACAGATACTTATTTGTGGTTGCAGCATTGGTCAGAATATAGAGGGCAGAAAGTAACAAGGAAAAGAATTTTCTTAGAATCACATCATAGACTATAAAGAGAGCTGAGAACCCAGATGATCATTTTACAGAATAACTACAGATGTTCATTAAAACAAATGAACAAGGTAATAATGCACATGCAGAAATATAGAACATATTCTATATACTCAAAGATTTCCTATTAGTCATCTGCTTTTATACAATTTATAGTAGTACATCACCAATATACTAGGTATAATTTTTTTCTTATTCTTGCTGTAAAAACATTTCTCTAACTATATTTCATACTGTTTAGGCTAATATAAAATATAGTTTGCCTTTACAGTATCAACCAATATCTAGAACTAAATGCACTCTGGGTAATAAGTGGAAGCCAGTAAATATCCTCAAGTAGATAATTCTAAAATTATAATTACAAATATTGTAGCATCAATTGTATTAACAGTAAATTCCTTAAAAGAGCCTCTGGGGAGCAAGAAGGAGTAGTATTGGATATCAGTACCACTAACTCTTATTTTAGTTATTGCTATCTACCTAAATTAGTGTTCAAAAAGGAGGTAGATTTGACATATGGCATATTAGAAAATTTCAAAAAGGTTTCTAAATGACCAAAGAAGAATTAGTTATACAAAACCATTGTGAGTTATAACATTTGGGACTCCCAGGTCTCATTTTCCTATAGGACAAATTAGCCTTTCTAGTATAATGAAAGACAGTCTTTAATTACCTGGCTTCCAATTTCTTCACATCGACAATGTTTTTTGATAATAAAATAGTGGAGCCTATGTTCTTTTATTCTCTCTTCCTCATCTTCCTTCATTTTCTTTTCCCTTCATTTTTCCATCTACCCATCCATCCACCTTTAACACTGAACATTCTACTGTATTGACTAGTTTGAGAAAAAATCTAGTTTTTTAAGTAGGAAAACACTTTCAGAAAGCACACTGGTTTTTTCCTTTTTAAAAAAATCATCCTTTATATATCAAGTACTCGTGAAGCATGTCACATAGAATGATAAATACGTAGCCTACTTTCTTCATCGAGATACATCCTTGTAAAATGGGTACCTAAACCATACATCCATTATCTCGCCAGGGCCACACAAGTGTGTCATTCACACCATACATCACAGGAGATGGACAGTGGGAGGGCAGACCTCATTTTGTTTTGTTCAATACTGTGGGTTTTTTTTTTCAAACCCTGCTTTAAGAAGGAATGTATTGCCTTAAAGAGTTTATAAATGGAAAATATGCCAAAATAACCTTGATTTTTTTTTTTTTTTTTTGGTTTGTCAGATTGTTACTAGGCAGGCTGTTCCCGTGGCAACAAAAGCAACCATAAAAGAGTACTGGGAGCTGTCTAGAACATCCTTGACTGAAAAATGCTGAAATGCAATTGAAAACGGAGGCCTGGTTGACATTTGGACTATATACAACTCTATTACAACAAAAGGACACAAATAATCCTTCAAATTTGTTCTTCCTGTTGCAGTTTACCAGATTACCACTTCATTTGATCCCTGACAACACTGGACTTGAGGCAAAACTGGCATTATTAATTTCATTTAAAAAATATTAACTGTGTTATGAAAACAGGAGCTTCTCCTTTACTTCTTCTTCTTCCTCCTCCTCCTCTTCCTTCTCGTCAAAGGATAGTAACAAAAAAAGAAGTGATACCCTGTTTGAAAATGCAGAAATCATTTCTCAATAAAAATGATTAGCCCCAAATATAAAACAGAGGCATAAACTGTCTTCAACAAAACTGGAAAACACTTGTAACTTCAGACACAACTGATGAAAAGAGCTGACAAATGAAGAACAGGCCGAACAGGAAGAGGCTTGGAGAGGTTGCTTCTAGCTCCAGACCTCAACGTCATCAGACAAAAAGACTCCAAAATAGCTGACATAACTGAGGGGCACAACCAATTCCTTGTCTGAAACAATGGAAATGGGGTGAGCACCAGCAATCGTAGGTTTTCTGGATACTGCCTGGGACCATCGAGTAGCAAGAGAGGCAAAGCCAGAGGAGGAGATATAGACATGTCACCAACAAGAAGCTGTCTGTGGGTGAGACAAGAGTGGAGGAAAGAGACTCCAAAAGGGAATAGCTCTGCAGTTGTCAATTATTGTTTGCTGGAGAGAAGGAAAGGCTAAAACAGCTCTCACAGAGCCACAATCCTGTAGTAAGTGCTTCCCTATTACCCAGGAAGAGCTGTTAGTCCAGAACGCTGCACTACCTACTATATGGATGTATACCAAATAGGTGAGCCAGAAAGAAGTGTATTTCAAGATGAGTGATAAATGAAATGAACCTGCATGGTACTTGCACAAACACTCCAAGAAAAGGAGGACAGGAACAGGAGAAATAATAGCAGATAAAACCACTGTTGATAAAACCGTTCAACAGAAAAAATGAATCCACTGAGCATATGAAATACATGGCCAAATATACTGTCATAACTCAACTGAAGGAAACAAAAAGTTCATCCAGAGATATAGGTGATCAGAAACCACATGGCACCACAACCAAAGGAAATGCAATAGGAGTTTAACAGAGTTCAGAAAAGAAACGGAAAAGCGAAAAAGTCATCCCTAAAACAAATGCAACACCAGAAGGAATACAAAGAACTTAAGTAAACTGAGAGAAGGCCAAGAGAGGATAAGGTGGAAATGGTTTCATCTTGATTAATCAGGGGTTCAAAATACGGCATTTAAATTGATAAGCATGTGATAAAGGCATAAAATATTTATAGGTATAAAGCTAAACACAAGAAGAACCAAGGAAATAATACAGCCAACTAAAAGAGCTCTAGAGGAAAGGCAGAAAAAGAGTATACTAATTGGACATTGCTCATAGCAGGGAGTCAATAGCATCTAAAAAATGAAATACACAAATCAAAATTACAGTTAAGAAAACCACTAGGGGAACAAAGGAAACTAGAGCAAACATGGATAATATAATAAAAATGCCGTGTACAATGTATATTGTTGATTATTTATCCTTTATTCATCCCTCCACCCCTCTTCAGAACCCTAATTTTGGTCCTGTGTCCATCCTTTCTTCACATAATCATGTGCTTCAAGGAGGGATTCTTAACTGGCAGTGATTCTGCTTCTCCAGCGGACATTTGGCAATATCTAGAGACATATTTGACTCTCTTCTGGGGGGAGTTACTGGCATTTAGGTTGGAGATCAGGATGAGGAGACCAGCTTCAGGCCCTATCATGGGCAATTACAAAAGATTTCCCTGGTAGGCTTTATGAGGGAAAGCTGTCCTCCCCACACAGTCTTTGAAGGGAGCCATAGTCAAGGACTCAGGTCACCATTCTCATATTCGTATCTGCATTCCTAGCCCTGGCACCTCCATCCAGAGGCCGTCTCAGGGGACCTTGGCTAAGGCAATGTTAAGGTGTCTCCACTGAGACCTTCTTATTGGGGAGAGGTCTTGACCAAGATGCACTTCTCCACTCTATTTTTTCCACTTCTAGCCTTTCCTTCTCTCCCTCTCCTGTCCCCTGGGTTCATGAAATGGCAGGAATCTTTTGCTCGGTGCTCCTCAGCAGTGAGACTATTTCCTCCATCTGCACTGCATGTCATGTGATTGACCCTTGCCCAGTGCCATTCAGTGGGGGGTGAGGCGGGGGACGGGGACAAGGAAGAACAGTGAGGAGCCAATGGGGGGTGAGGCGGGGGACGGGGACAAGGAAGAACAGTGAGGAGCCAATACTACTTTTCTTTTTGGCCTCTTGCTTACATTATCACAGTAAGTAAACAGAGACTTGATTTTTATTTTCATTTTGGTTCGTTGTCTTAATTGACTACCTCAACTCTTGCAGCTTAGCATAGGAATATCGTTAAACACCCTACTATGCACAGACCAGCCTTCCACGATAAAGCATTAATTGGTCCAAACTATCCACAATGCTGAGGCTTTTGGGGGAACTTGACCCTATCACCAACTCCAGAGCCAACAAGCCCATCGAATTCTCCTAGACAATGTTAATCATCCAGGAGTGGATAGATGACCAAATATGTTGGCCCAATCACATGGAAATGAAAGACTTACTATTCCATGGTTAAGGGAGAATTTTCCTCAATTTTTGTTGTGTTGGACATGAACAAGGAAACATACAATGCTGACTGCCATGAGCAGCCATTTTGTGAACATGAGGGAAAACAACTTTGGGATAAAGCCTGTACTATGCTATAGGAGTGAGGGAGAGAACCTGGGTCCTCGAAGACAGTATGGACTGAGAGAACTGTGGCTGGAACCCACCCCATCTGTGGACTTTCAGAAATGTGTTATAAATTTCCTTAATGATTTTAAGTTTCAACTGGAGTTTTTCTTACTTGGAATGAAAAGTATTCTTTTACAAAAAGATAAAAAAAATAACAAAAGCAATAAAAATAGAAAGCATTAACCTAAAAGCAAAGATATATTACATATGAAAAGACTACACTAATGCATGAAATAAGAGGAATCCTAAAATTGAATCACAAAGCAAAACTCACTATATACTATTTTAAAATACCTAAACAAAGTGACAAAAATACAAAAAAATACAGGGATGAATAAAGGTATATCAAGCAAATGTGAGCTAAATTAAAACACTAGTCTTAATCTTAATATCTGACATTTTAAATTACAGGACAAAAGCATCCAGCGAAACAACAATAAAAGATATTGCTATAATGATAAAGGTAATGCCCACACTGGAAATCTAGCAGTCACGAATTCATATGCAACAGGAAACATAGCCACATACAATAGAGAAAAACAATAAAAACCAGATAATAAAAGGAGAAAATCCCTAAGTGAAAAGTTTCATTTACCTCTGTCTCAAGTCATGACTAAGCACATGGACCAAAGGAAAAGGTTATAGAAGATCTAAATCATATATTTAATCAAAATGTAATTTACATATGGTATAAAATAATCGATCTTACATAGTTCTCCATTCTCTGAAAATAGAGTAGACCTTCAAAAAAATTGACCCATATAAAGAAAACTTCACATGGCAATAGTTTGGTACCCATGTTTCTGTACAAAGGGAGAGCTGTTTCTACTTGGACTCCTTATGACAAGTGACTCCTTCAGAAGGAATATAAAATCGTCCCCACGGTAAGAATGCTGCTGGTGGTGACAGCTCTAGGTAGTTTATGAGAAGTGGAGAGGGGCTAGAGAGGGAACCGCTGAGCCATTGCAGAAACGATCCGTACCTGACTAAGAAGAATACAGGCAGTCGATGCTGTCCAGATAAGTCAAGGATAAAATGATGTAACATTAATGAACACTATATGGAAAGCAAACTTTGAAAAACACAAAAGGAAATACTGAGGACTTTCCATTAACATATGAATACAAGACAAAAAAGTAAAATCTTAGTTCAAACTGGCACGGAACTAGGTAGTAGTGGACATGCAGGGCAAGAGTCAGCAAAACCTGGAGGGAAATCTGGGCAATACTGTTCAAAATAGACTTTTCTCTCCTCTAAAGAGTTTTAATTAAGTATTTCTTGAAGAACTGTACATTTAACTTTTCTCTCTTCATGGCCATCTATTGCCCTTTTGCACACGAAGCACACTGTCACAAGTGCTTTCTCCCTTTACTGTTTCTCTTCTGCCTCCATTTCCTGCTCAAAGGAAACAGGAGAAAGCTGCTCAGCACATTTTTCTCCTTTAACCTGAGGTTGGTAAAACACCCCCAAAATATTTCCTGGTGTTGAGGATGGACTGTGAGAACTCAATAGAACCAGGACAGCAAAAGCTGCTAGAACAACTTCACAGGCAAAGTTAAGTCTGAGTTCAGATGTATGGATGAGGATAGAAAGAATGAATAATGTGCTATGAAGACCAACATCCCAGAATGCTGGGCGGTTCTTCAGGCTGCACTTTCTCATCTCTTTGCTGGTTGCGGGATTAGACTGCGAGAAGCAGTGTCTTCCAGTATTTAAAACAAACGAAAAATACACCTTCCAGGGACAGAAGCATGTGAGAAACAGAGGATTCAGTCAAACTTCCACTAAATAGTGATAACTATAATTTCTTGCTCTTATCTATAGGCCTTTTTGTCGTTTTAGAAAATGACTCAAAGATTCTTTCAAATCAGACTGTCCAGTCTACACAAAAATATTACCGAGTTTAGTGACTACAGTGAAATCATAGTTCTTGTATAACAATGGAAAAAGTGAGCTGTGTTAAACTTTTCTAGTTAATGTCTAGGAAATATATTGCAATGTGTACGGCCAACAGTAAGTTTTATTTCATATCTAAGATAGCACTGTTTAATACTCAAATAGTTTTCTTCATTTATTTCTACTTTGAAAGCTAAAAGGAAAGAGATAAAGAACAGGAATAAAAAATAATTTGCAATATAAGTCACTCTCTGATTCTGGAAATAAAATATTTTAATTCAGTTTCACTTAAAAAATAAAAGTAGTTTCTTACTCCCACACTGAGCACATTAACATTTTCACATACAGAAAGCCTAGGTACATTCAGTTGTTTAAAAGACATGTCTCCACATAATACAATTACATTCACGTGAAGTATATAAACATATAATTGTATATATTTGTGACTTTTGCATCTGGTACTTTTAAAACTAACACATAATATGCTTATTTTCTAAAAGTCAATTCTTAGATGATGATCTAAAGTCAGGAGAGTCTCCTGAAGAATTTTAATAGTTGTGTTCATATGAGAATTCAGTAATTGCCTAAACATAAGCTTCAAACTAAAGTTTTAGCAATTTAAGTGACCTGTATGGCAATGCATGGAATTCTTATCAGCTTGTACTGTTTGGTTTACTGTTTAAGTCATTTCAAGTGGTTTATAATTATTTGTGCATTAGGGGGAAAAAAGCACCAAGGATAATAAATATTTTTTCACATCACAGATGAAATCACAAAACAATGATCTCAACATCCTTTCAAAATCTAATCATTTGAAAAGAGCAAGTGTTCAATCTTTAAGCTTTCTTAGTGAGATCAACTGATACACTAGAGATAAGAATGGAAATGCTAAAAAAGGAGGTGCTATACATAATATCTACTAACTACAGAATTCAGACATTCTTCTCACATTGATGATATCCATTTCTGACCTGATTTCCTTAGATCTAAAAAGAACTCTGAAAATAAGTGTAACATTTATAAACTTGTCAACTATATCTCTTAAAAAAAAAAAAAAATCTAAAGCTGTCTTTCTTCCCAACACATGAAGCAAAATTTTCCTGATAAGCAAAAGCACCTTATGGTAAGGAAATATATAAAGAAAGTATTTTCTACAAATTAATATAGAAATCTATGTGCATAAAGGTGTAGTTATCCCAGCTGTATATGCAATATTTTAAATAACACACAATAAAAAAACTCAAAGCACATATTGAAAAAATAATCCATATGCTAATACTCCAGTTATTAAATAATGCAGCATATCTGTAATTCTAACAATTGGGGGGAAGAGTTTCTAATCTAAATGGTCAATGAAATCTCTTTGGAAATACACTTAAAAAATCTGCAATCAGTAATCCTGACTGCCAAATTCTAACCCAAGCTATAGGTTTCTACAGCTAAGATAAAATCCCATGAAAATGAAAGTGTATATAGAGGTCACCTCACAGATTCTTGAGTAAACAGCATTATTGATGTGACACTGATACAAGCTAGCTGGGCTTTTCTGTCCTTGTCTTTACCAAGGGCACATGGTAAACATAACATTAAGAATGACAGACCTTCATCACCATAACTTTTGCTGCTCATAAAATGTTAATGAACATTGTCTTAAACATTTCAAGATCATGAGAAAAGTTCCTTACCTGAATATATATGATGAATTCTCTAGATTTAACATATTTTAAAATGAATTCAGAGACGTATAAGGAGAAACATAAACTACTTGCTTTGACAGTTTTCAGCCAAGGTTTATTATGTGTCCTTTTCTATTGAACACGTGATTTTCATATATTTAAGGAGGTCCAGCTTCTGCTAAAATTTTATTTCTTTTTCGCAGTGGTTTTTTTGTGTTCATGCGTTTCTGTTTTGTTAGTTATATTCTTTTTTCGAGATGAGGTATTAGGAACAACTGCATTAGAAGGTCCGCTGGTAGCTATACAAAAAGAGAAAAACTATTGCTTAGATTTTCACAAGCAATTCATGTTCAAATAATACTGCTAAGTGACAAAAATAATTAATTTTAATTGTGATATAAATGAAACATTGTAAACGCTCAATAGAGCATTTTTAACCTTTTAACTTTTTAGAATTCAACACCAATCCAAAAAGTAATGCCAATGGGCTGTGTTCACAAAACAAATTTCTCTTTTCACTCTACATTCTTCCTGGAAAACTAATTTATTCATCATTTTTAACTACCATCTATTGTGCTAACAATCTCCAAATGTGCACTTCTGTTCCAGGTCTTTTCCCTTACTTCAAGATTTGTATACCCTGTATATCCTACTAGAAATCTCTGTATAGATAATTGACAGGAAACATAATATGTTTTAAACTGAACTCATCATTTCCCTATAAACATCTACTTTCTACTCTATCTCTTATGTCACCACTATTTAAAAAGTCTGAAGGTGGGGCGCCTGAGTGGCTTGGTTGGTTAAGCATCTGCCTTCGGCTCAGGTCATGATCTCAGGGTCCTGGGATCGAGACCCGCATCGGGCTCGTTGCTCAGTGGGGAGCCTGCTTCTCCCTCTCCTCCCCCTGCTTGTGCGCTGTCAAATAAATAAATAAAATCTTAAAAAAAATAAATAAAAATTCCGAAGGTTAGAAAACTATAAATATTCTTCACTTAGAAATCATCCTTCTATATCTAAACCCAAATCAAGCCCTAATGAGTTACTAAAAAACTATTCTAAGCCAGATTACACTTCCAGTATGGATGGGAAGCTTCTGTCAGACCAATTCTCCTACAGATAACAAGTATAAACTTTGGATAAAATATGAAAAACAACTATTTGAAGACACTGAAGAGTAAACAAAAGCAGGGGCATACTGGAAAAAAATCAACACTTGGAAGAAGGGAATTCATGTTGAGTACCCCCAACACACACATTTTTTAAAAAGCTTTGGCCTTAAAAATATGGGGTGCCTGAGTGGCTTAGTTGAGTGTATGACTCTTGATTTCAGCTCTGGCCATGATCTCAGGGTTGTGACCACGTTGCTCTGGGTGTGGAGCCTGCTTGGGATTCTCTCTCTCCCTCTCCCTTTGCCCCTCTATTCTACCCACCCTCCCCCTGACCCCGCTTCATGGCTCACAAGCTGTTTCTCTCAAAAAAAAAAAAAAAAGCTTTTGGCCTAAGGACAGTATCCAGAGTATCCAGTCTGAACCATGTGCAATGACTAAAACTCCAACACAGAACTCATTCTTAGTAGCATTAAAAACCAGAAGATAAGTATTGGAGCAACTATAGCTGCTGGAAATCAGGTGGGAGATTCCAGAAAGGGAAAGCCCCCAATTCTTTGTATAAACCTGATCACATTTATGTCCTGAGCAGGGTAAGCTCCAAGAAGTCCAGCTGAGGCTAAAAGAAATGAAGTGAAATGTGAGCTGCCAATGACTTCAAGAGACACAGTTTTGCAATCTGAGTTCAGCCAAGGTTAACTCTTTGCTTTAAAAGAACCGAAACAACTCAATACTCTTGGGAGAAATATAACAAAAATAACAGTTTGGCCTTTATACAACATCTCATTCATAATGTCTAGGATACAATCCAAAATTACTCAATGTATGAAGAAACAGGAAAACATCTTTCTTCTTGAGAATGGATAAACTGATAGAGACCAATCCTGAGATCAGCCAGATTAGTTACACAAGATTTTTAAAGCAAGTATTTTAACTATACTCAAGAACAAAGGAAAAGATTGCTTATAATGAATAAGAATATAGGAAATCTCTGAAGAGAAAAAATTAAAAGAATCAAAAAGTGTCTAAAACTAAAGAATAAAAATCCACTAGATAGGTTAACAGCAGAATGGAGAGGAAAAAGTGAACATCAATCTAGAATATTAAAAAAAAAAAAAAAGTCCTAGGCAGGCTTGCCATAGTCAAACTGCTGAGAGTCAAAGATAAAGGGAAAATATTAAAAGGAAGCAGAAAAAAATAATTCATTAACCCACTGCATACATTGGAACAATTCAATTAACAAAGACTTCTCTCAGAAACAATGGGAACCAGAAAACAGGAACAACACCTTTTAAGGGCTGGGGGAAAAAAACAAAAATAACAAAAAAAAACTTTCTTCCTAGAATTATGTCTATCTAGCAAAACTTCTTTTCAAGAATGAGGGTAAAATAAATACTTTTTTAAATACAGTAACAGACCTGCAGTATAAGAAATGCTAACAAGATTCAGGTTGAAAGCAAATAAAACCACATGGAAACAAAGACTTAGGAAAAGGAATAAAAACTGATGGCTAACGTGTGGATAAATAAAAGACTTTTTTTCTCTTCTTAATTTCTTTAAAATACATATGACTGCTTAAAGCAAATATTTTAACACTGTATTGTAGCCTTTATAATATATGTGGAAGTAACACACATGGATAACTATGTGTTAAGGATGGGAGGAGAGGAAGGTAAATGAACCTATAGTTGCAAGGCTTCCATATTTTGAGTATAAAATTATCTCTAAGTAGACCATGAAAAGTGAGAGATGTGTATTTACAGCCACCA
Organism: Neomonachus schauinslandi; assembly: GCF_002201575.2. Lineage (NCBI taxonomy): Eukaryota > Metazoa > Chordata > Mammalia > Carnivora > Phocidae > Neomonachus > Neomonachus schauinslandi. The sequence goes on along the minus strand of NC_058409.1, from coordinate 77,166,780 downwards.
ATAAAAGAATAATGCAAAAAGATAAAGCTAAAAAGCTAATAGATAAGTTAAATAAAATACTAAAAAATACTGAATTAATACAAAACAAGGAAGAAAAGAATAAAAGAATAACAATCAGAAGGTATAAACAGAAAATATAATGAAACAGTAGATCTAACCCAACCATATCAATAATTACAATGTTAATGAACTGTAAACATTGCAACTATAAGGCAGATATTGTTAGAATGGGTTTTTTTTTTTTTTAAAGATTTTTATTTATTTATTTGAGACAGAGAGATGAGAGAGAGAGAGCACATGAGAGGGGGGAGGGTCAGAAGGAGAAGCAGGCTCCCTGCCGAGCAGGGAGCCCGATGCGGGACTCGATCCAGGGACTCCAGGATCATGACCTGAGCCGAAGGCAGTCGCTTAACCAACTGAGCCACCCAGGTGCCCTAGAATGGGTTTTTTAAAAAGCCAAATGTATATTGCCTACAAAAAAAAAAAAAAAATCCCTTAAATATGAAGACACAGATTGTTTGGAAAAATACTCCATGCATACAGTAAGCATAAGAAATGTGAAGTAGCAAGATTCACAACAGATTAAATTAGCTTTAAGACAAAGCATTACTAGGAATCAGAGGGAGATTTCATGATGATAAATGGGTCAATACCTTAGGAAGGCATATGAAATATATATGTACGTAATAAAAAAGCTTCAAAGCACAGAATAAAAGCTGACTGAATTAAAGGTAGAAACACCCAACTCTACAGTTGTGAGTGGAAATTGCTCTCTAAGCAACTGATACAATAATGAGAACCTCTCCTCCTGTGCACATGTCCCCACCCCTCAACATGGTAAAGACACAGAAAATCTGAATAAGATTATCAGCAATTCTGACCTAATGGGTACTGATAGAACATGATACCAATGAACTATGGAATAAAATTTCTTTTTTAGTGCTCTTGGTACATTTAAGATGTACCAAGTCCAAATGGTAAGCCATAAAAAAAAAAAGTTTCACATGTAAAAGACTGCAATCAGTGTATGTTACAAAACAGTGTATGTTTTGTAATTGCGATGCAATGAAACAAGGAATTAGTAACAAGATATTCACATCCCCACCCCCAAATATTTGGAAATTAACCAATATGTTTCTAAATACTCCATGACCCAAAGAATAAATCACAATGTGAATTAGAAAATATTTTTAACTGAATGAGAATCAAAATAAAATTTAACTTTTGTGAAATGTAGCTGAAAGAGGGAAACTTACAGCTTTAAATGTTTATATAACAAGAGAAGAAATGTCTAACAAAAAGTGATTTAAGAAACTACAGAGGATAAAAGTAAATCCAAAATAAATGAAGGAAGAAAATATTAAAGAGCAGAAATCAATGAAATATAAAACAAACAGCTAAAATCTAGCTCTTTGAGAACACCAAAGTGAGAGTAATAAAGGAAAAAACCCACAACACACATTATCAGTATCATAAATAATGGACGTTATTACCACCGTCATTAAAAGGATACTAAAGTAATCAGAAAGTCGACAACTTAGATAAAATGAACAAATTCCTTGAAATATACAAGTTAGCAAAGCCATCACTAAAATGAAACAAAAAATTAATTCTATCAAAATTTAAGAAATACCTATCTTACAAAAACTCATTCAGAAAAGAGAAAGAGGAAGAAATATTTCCCAAATCGTTTTATGAAGCCAGCATCCACCTGATACCAAAATCTAAAAGACATTACAAAAACAAAAAACAAGAAAACAAACAAAACAAACAAATAAAAACAACAACTACAGACCAATCACTATCTTTCACAAATGCAGGTGCCCAAATCGTCAAAGTCAAACTGAATTCAACAACATATAAATAAATTATTCATCATTACCAAGTAGGGCTTATCCCAGAAATGCAAGATTGGCTTTTATTGGCCTATGTTTTATTTGAGACGTCAAATATAATACCACTTCATCGTTATTATTTAAAAATGCTTATGAAATAATGCATTTATTATGTGTCTAATATGTAGAGAACAACAATGTACCATGATTCAAAGAGTATTCAAATCCTAGGTCTACCAACTACTAGTTATGTGAACAGGGATAAGTCACAACCTCTCTGCAACTTTTCATCTATAATGGCATGGCCATGGGCCACGTTTAGAAATTTAAGAATAAAAAAGCACTTTGTAGCATAAAAAAACTATACAAATGTTAGCTTTGAGCTGTATATGGAATACACGATAATTTATATTTAAGGTACTAAGATATTAAGATTTATATTTAAGATTTCAGTTGTCTGTACCTGCATATTCTGATTAGTTGGAATGTACTAAGTTTAAATATATTTAAGATACTGCCTTTAATTTGTAAGGCCTGATAATCTGACAGAGCTATAATTAGGTATAAAAACAAGTCAGTAGTAGAGTGTCATTGGAGTTCTTGTTTTGGTAATCATATAAATACATCACCAGTGGAGGGGGCTGGGTTGGGGTTTGAAGAGTGGGAAGTAAGGGGAGAACATTTTAGAAGAAGAAAAATGACCTGAGTGTCAAAGGGATTTATTTGGGGGGAAGTGAATAGTTTGGCAACACTGTAACAATAATAGCAGCTAACATTTAGTGAGTGTTTACTGTGTGTGTCAAGTACTTTACATATATTATTGGATTCATTTCTGACAACCTTTAAAGGAGGATCTATTACCCTGATTTTATGACTATGAAATCGAGGATCAGAGAAGTTAAGTAACTTACCCAAGATCATATAGCTAAAAAGTAGTAGAGCTGAGATTTTAATCTAGGTTCCTCCTACTCCCAAGCACAAACTCTTAACCAAAAGAATATTTGAGAGCACTAACATGAGGAATAGAATTAAGAGATTTCCAGTGAGGATACAGTCAAAACCTCAGAGCTACCTAGAATTCTCTGAAGAAAAAAATATATAAGGTAAGAAAAAAGGGAACTGTTGAATGTCCTTGTTTGGCATAGGAAAGTAGGAAGAAGAATGACTGTCAAACAAGAAAAGTAGAAGAATCAGATAAAGGGAAGGAGCACCAAGACAGAGTACATTGTGGAAGTCAGAATAAGATAAGATTTCAGGAAGGATCAATCACACAATCAAATATGCCAAAAAGTAAAAACAGAAAAAAGTCGGGGCGCTTGGCTGGCTCAGTTGGTAGAGTGTGACTCTTAATCTTGGGGTTGTGAGTTCAAGGTCCAGGTTGGGTGTAAAGATTACTTAAAAAATAAAACCTTACAAAAAAAACCACAACAACATGTTGACTGAGAATGGAGAATTAAGACACTGTAAAAAAAGAGAAAAAAATTTCATATAAAATGACAAAATAATGCCTAGGCTCAAAAGAAAAGCAAAAAGAGTTCATAAGTTGGTTTGCAGAAAAGTATCAGTATGAAATATATTTTATTAACAGATACAGGGGTGGGAGAGACAACAGAGAAAAAAATATAAGTACATCAATAGACTACAATAACAGTTTTTAACTCTAGGAATTGTAATGATCCTTCCTAAAAACAGATTTTAAACTCAAAAAGCAAGCTATTATTACTCCTCTAATTGCTATACAGAATCCATAAATTCACACACAGTTCTAACCTGGTTTGCTGCTTGCTTTCGTACTCTTTAAGGTAGCTGGTGGTGTTGGGAGGATCTTTGCAGGTGTATATGTATTTAAAGATATTTTTCTTCTCATTACTGGACTGGAACGTGAAGCTGTAGAAGCTGGAAAAAAAAAAAAACCACAACAGATATGGCAGTTTGATTATTTCTGCCAAGTTCTTACATTTTAGAAATTTCTAATGACATATTTAGTGGACTTATGAATATACATTACAGGAGAAAATAGACAATGTAAGGCTTATGGAGTAAATGCAGCAAAATCATCTTTCCTATAAAAAGTTCTCTCATGCTCTTAGCCAAATAGATGTTCTGTTTCTACTGTAAATAATAAGCATTTAACAGTCTTTACCAAAGGTATGCCAACAAGAATAGAGCAACAGACATAATTTTATACTGCCCTGATAGAAACTCAGATTCTTAAGGGATAGCAGAGGGCTTATGACAGTTTTACTGCCTGGTTAAAAAAAAAAAAAAGACAGGGTCCCAAATTCTTTTTCTCTTAAAAATATGAAGTAGAGATTCAGGGATAGTTAATTTATAAATACTATGGTCTATTAAACTATTATATTTAAGAATAAACTAATAGATTATAAGTAATAAAATAAATCAGATTGTCTTCCTTTATTATCTAGTTGAGATTTATCTTAATGAAAGGGAATTTTAAAGATTTTCTTTTCTTTCTTTCTAATCACAGTGGGGCAATTAAGAGGTGACAAGGAAAAGTAGGGATAATTCTTTTTTTTTTTTTTTTAAGATTTTTATTTATTTATTTGACAGAGAGAGAGACAGCGAGAGAGGGAACACAAGCAGGGGGAGTGGGAGAGGGAGAAGCAGGCTTCCCATGGAGCAGGGAGCCCGATGCGGGGCTCGATCCCAGAACCCTGGGACCACGACCCGAGCCGAAGGCAGACGCTTAACGACTGAGCCACCCAGGCGCCGCCCCCCCTTTTTTAAAAGATTTTTATTTATTTATTTGAAAAAGTAGGGATAATTCTTAAGTATGAATTCCTCTGGGGAAGGATAGGTCAGAGCAGGAGAGGTACTGGCATGAGCTTCTGAGTTCCTAACCAAAGGGAGGTGGGGAGTTAACAAAAAAAAACAAGATTTGGCTGTTTTTGCAATTTGAGGGGAGGATATGATAGCAATAAACAGCATGTCTCTGAAAAATAAATATGTGGGCTAAATTATAGCAACTGTGCCTTAGATGGCTGCTATCTATCTACACTGAATGAATATAAATCCCAATGGCAGAAGTTCCAATTTTAATGACCTAATACACAAATGATGAAAAAAATCCCTAAAGTACCATGTAAAGCAGGACACCACTACTAAGCTCTTTCCTGCTTGTATATTTTATCCTGTAAACTTCCATCTCTAACTTATCCAATTAGCATTTCCACACCTTCCCCCCCATCTGATTCTGTTAGTGTCCCATTGTAACCTATCTACTAGCTACCACAAAATTGATTAATTTTGTCCTAAGTGAGGAAAAAGCCTTTCCGAATGACAGAGGATTAACAATGTCAGCTTCTGTGTTATAAACAGCACAAAATCAGTAGAGTCTATATTATGATGCTAATTCCTTGACAATTCAGGGAATTAAGTATAAATAATGTAAATATACTGTGATTACTATTAATTCTGCAGTTACAGTATAAAATGTAGGCTTCAGATAACTTTTATTATAATTAGCATCTATTTTCTTTACTATTCAAAAATAATTTAAAAAACCATACACTTTAGAAGACCTGGATTTTAGTCTTGCTTGATCACTAACTACTTGATTTCCTCAATGGTGTCTAAGTTTTTTTCTTTAAACAGTAAATTTTTCCCAAATGAAATCTTAAATAAAATGGATGAAAACAGATACTCTGGTTGAAGCAGCCATGCAAGACATAAGGCCTAACCACTCAGCATCCTCTCCCTCATGGAACTTCTAAAAGCTCTTGGGAATACAGATTGAAGACCAATGAACCAGATGGACTCTAAGGTTTACCCAATTCTATGAACTGCATTAACTGTATTTATGTTCTCATCTAGTTCCTTTAGTAAGTAATGGCAGGAAATTTTAGAAGAGCTACAGGGCTTGGGGTACAACTTGTATCCATGATATAGAGAAGAGCTAACCTGAACTGGAAAAGGAATTTAATATCCTTCATTAATATACCTCAATAATATACTCTGATGAACTGAATTCACTAACCACAGAAATAAAGCCAACATAATATAACAGCATCACAGAATATAACTTCAAAGATGATCTTTTTGTAAATATCCCACAATTCTCTTCCCAAAACAGATGTCATTACTGCTATTTCCCTTGTCATTCACTGAAAATCTTCTAAAGTCTAAATAGCATTGATATCTATCCTAAGTTCTAATTTATTAATTAGAATCTTTCTTTCATCTCTATTCTAAGATTATAAATCCTTACCCAGGGAAGAAGTGAAACATCAAGTATAAAGGGGGTAAAGGGTAAATGAGAATTCATTCAGGTTCTCTACTGCAATCTGAGGAAAAGCACTGTCCATTCTATCAGCTAACAGAGAAGAAAGTGAGATGAACATGCTTCCGTTTTCCTAACTTTGACTTCATAGAGCTTAGAGAAGTTATTTCATTTGGAGTATTATCAATTCTCAGAATCAGACACATTCATATGCAGATTTTGAAATTAAAAACCACTTCCTAAAACCATTCCTAAAAGTATTTTAGAATGCCCAGATATCTCTCCATTACTGTTAATGATTCAATGTTGACCTCTACTACCAAAAGTGTAAGAAAAGGGAAGAAGCCACTATACTCCAGAAATGCAGGGGGCACCATTCAGACAGAATACAATGTGAACAGAACTCTCTAGAATAATACAACGTGGTAGTCAGAAAGGGAAGAGGATAACAGCAACACGTGAAAGGGGCTTTCATTCCCAGACCTCCAATTTCATTCTTCAGAGAAAGAGATTTACAGTATGCACCTTATGAGAAGGAGAAAGGTATACATTGAAAGTTTGTGACTTTCCGAAGATATGACTAGCCCCAGCAAGATTCTTAACAGAGCAGAGCATGCTCTCCCCAAACTGGATGCTTCCTAAACTGGAAATTCCAGCGTGCTGACGGATCTTATAGAGCTGAGAATGACAGCAGTCAGCTGTCTTCTCACACCCAAAAAGGTAGCCCTAAGGGTTTCCCAAAATGATGTCCCTTACAATAGTGCTATAGAATGTTTAAGTGTGTCACCAAAAATGTGCATTCTCAAAAAATAAGTTTTGGAAAATCTGGGTATACAGCTTTCCTTACAAAAGAACCTTAGCTATTTCTACACTAATATAACTCTCTCTCTCCAAAGAGAGGTAGGATATAATATACAGTTTCCAAAACTTACTGAGCCATGAATCCCCTTTCTTCGATGAATGAACCTTTTCAGAATATTTTCTGAAGAACATAACTTGAAAACCCTTTTGTCCTAATTTGCTCTCTTTAGTCAAGAGCTCCTTCTCAATCAGAATGACTACTTACCAGAGCTGTTGTGGGGATAGGCATGTGTGCATGTGTGGGTTAATGACAAATGATATTTTGTAATTTTTAAAAAGCTTATTATAAAATGACACACGATAAGAATGTGAAAAAAGACCATGACTCTATATTGTTGACTTCTATTGCTGGGTCTTAGATTTTTCTTTTTCCTTTTTGGAAAGAAAAAGATTTTTGGGAAGAGTCAAGAAAAGTGGCACACTGCATAGTAATTACACCAAAGATCTCCAAATAATGTTCCTTTATATCCCCTTTTCTCGTAAAATTCTATTCACTACCACTAGCTGAGTTTGTTGTTATAATTCTTTTTATATTTAGATAATATCTACTGCCACAAAATGATAAGAATAATAATAATAGTAATAAAAATAATTTTCCTACAAATTTCAGGAGTCTTCCGTGGAACTTCACTTGATGGAGAAGCAATGGAAGCAAGAAATTCATCCACCTGCTTTAAAGACAGGGCATTGTGAAGAGTCTCTAGAGGACAAATAGATGGCACCATGGAATACAACTCAAAGCCTGAAAAAAAGAAATGAAGAAAATTTGGATATTTAAAAAATCTTTAATTAAGAAGGAAGATGACCATTGCTTAGAACTGTATGGGTTAGGTCTTTCCAATCTATCACATGCAAACACATGAGATCTCTGAAGTCATGACACCAGATGCTATGCAATATGGGATTGGAACAAGATGTGACAAAAGATTTCATTTTAAATGTAATCACATAGTACAGCATGCACACAATTTCATTCTATATTTTGGTAAAATCTAAGAATGATACTTAAAGAAAAAACCTGGGGGGAAAAGCAGAAAACATTATATTGTTTCAGTTTTTACTTTAAAAAATCAGGTCTACTTGATAGGTGAATAAGTTGATGCCATGATGTGTCCCTTATGCCAGAATGCTAAAATTAACTTCTTGTTGAAGAATAATTATGTTGTAATTACTTGTGAAGAGTGATTTAAATTAGCTTTTCTAGTCATACCAAGGCCAACGATACTCTCTAGTGTGACCTGAAAACAACATTCATTCATTTATGCTGAAAATGAAATTTCAAAACACATTTTACCTACCTTTATTGAATTAACTCAATAATTCTATTGTTGAAATTGTTAGCTGAGTAAAGTCAGGCCAAGTAAAAAGCAATACAAAATACAGACATGTTTGCATTCAATAATGGCACAGAAATACAAAAATTTCATGAAACAAATCATGCACATATATATTAATACCATCAGTGAAACAAAAATGCTTAAATATACAGGTCTTTTTTAAAACAAATAGAATATAGATTATTTGCTTTTTATAAAATTGCCTGTTCATTTAAACTTTATTCAACTGAATGGCTTTTAAAATTGCTTTCATACACAACTGAAATAACAGGTCCTTCTGCATCTACTCTTTCCAAAATTCAAACTAATTTTCCTCCAAAGAAAATACTTTTAATACCAATTTTATATAAAGGCTAATATTATTAAATAAAAAGTAAAAATTAATTAAACTCAAACAGACTGCAAAGCTCTCTGCTTCAATAGGCATGTGCTCATTTTAACATTGGCTGATATTTACTTAATTTGGGGAGGAAAAAGTAACCTGAGAACCGCCTAAGTCTTGGCTGAAGTAGGGAAACTATGGTTGAAAGAGAATCTAGTCTTCCTATGAAAACAACAAAAAGGTTTATAAAACTGGTATGTTTGATTTTCAGGTGCAAACCAAAGCATAACGGAACATTACATATACTCAAAAACAAAACAAAAGAGAAACTATACCATAACAGCAGCTAAAGCACCTAAATTAAGCACTAAAAAAATTAGGCTTGCACAAGTATTACATGTTTTTAAAGTACAAGATTCATGCAAATACACGCAAACCCTTTCTTTGCAATACACTAAACTTAACAATATGATTTTTTTTATCCTTTCGTCAGAATGTTTTTTTTTTTTTTTTATAACAACTATTTCCTTGCATTTGCCTGTTAGATTTTCTAACAGGCAAATAACAATATAATCAAGTTCCTCTGGTGACACATTTCCCCACTTATCTTTAGTAAACTGTATTGAATGCACAATGAAAGGGTTAGCGCAGCAATTTAAAAAGCCACCCCGCTGTCATGTTTAGAAGCTATAAAAACATACCACTGGAGCCTAGACATTCCACAGAGGAAACGGACCAGCACCTATAGAGGTGTAGGTGTTCTGCACAGAGGCCCAGAAAATAAGGTAAAGCACTGTCAGAAGATACTTGTTTCACCATGTTCCTTGAACTAAAGATGAAGGGAGGGGTAAGTCCATGACATGTATTAAGATGGAAATAACATAAAAGTTAGGGGAAATAAAAAGTGAAAGAGTCAAATGACAATTCATAGGACAGATAAGACAACACAGTATAAAAAAGAAAAAAAAATCTTGAAAACCCAAAAGAAACATTTCTAGAGTTGAAAGGAATGCATTTTATATGCATTAAGTCACATGTGTGGAAAACCCACATTTAAAAAAAAAAAGTCTTAGCCAAAGGAATATAGTTACTCTATTGTCTGTTAAATTTAACAAACTTTTTTTTTTAAAGCTTCAATAAACACAGATTCCTCCTATAAAAAAAAAACTTGCAATACTGGCTATAAATACATAAGCATTCCGCACAAAAACTATAGTCAGTCTTAAACCTGTAATGTTTCTTCTTAGAATTTTGTGGCTTCTGTTTTTCTTGTAACTTTGGTTTTTCTTCTAAGAGGTTCTTATTCATGTGGATTCTTTAGAAGCTGCAGCTGTATCAAATAATGATCTTTTTCTTCAGAAAGTAGCATTTAAAGAGCTACAAAGGAGGGAAAGCACATTAGGCTTTAGGGCTACGTTTTCTCTTGTTGAGGATGAGATCTTCTTATTCCACCTCCAGGAAGTATTTAGTGCACTGTTATTTAAGTGTGCTGTTAAAGGATCCAGAAAGGGGAGAATGACCATAAGCTGTGTTTAATTCTTTAGTTTCATATAAGTTTTTGAAAGACTTGACGCAAGTTTTTGAAAGATTTATTTGCAGTTAAAAAGAAAAACTTCCAGGGGATAAAAGTACCTTCATTCGGAATAAAAGCAAAAATCTGTATGTTTTCTTTTAAATTCTTTGACCCTCAATTATTTAAAAATGATCAGTAAATACTCCCTCTTGTCCCAGAAGAACAAGCTCTGTGTAAGAAAGCTGTAATAGTGCAACGATTCAGTTTATAAACAATGGCCACGAAACGCTTCACTGTTCAGCCTCAGAAATTGATTTAATTGAATTAGCTTTCTAGATTTTTAGCTTAGTCTCCTTCCTATTGTGAGTTCTCCAAATTTTAACAAAAAGCAGAGGTACCAAAAAAAACTGGTTGCTTGACAAAAAACTGGTTGCTTGACAATAGCAAACCATATTGCCACATGAGAACAAAGTGAATGCTAGATGAAGTTTTCAGAGTGCTCCAGACCAAACTGAGTTTTGCTTTAGACAAAGAGCCACAGATAAATGATGTTACACAGTGAAATCTGCATCTCCTAGTTCCCAAGAACTTTTCAAACACATCTCATTTGGCTATTTGACAAGTTGTGGCTCTGTATTTTTATTAAGTAACTCAATAAAACAACCATGTGATCAGAAAATGAATTAGAAATTAAAAAAACATTAAAATGATTAAGAATTAAAAAGAAAACAAAGAATACTAATTGTATTTTTAAAATTTGTGTAGACTGATCACTTGAGAAATTAGAAGGGATTTTTACATGCTAGTTTAGTATTAAAACTCATCATCATTGTGGTCATTTAAAAGTTTGATGAGTGATGTTAAATGATTGTGTAAATTATAGCTGAAAAAGAGAGCTAGACAGTATCAATGCTTTGGGTGAATAAGTTGGAATTATATGCCAACTGAAATTAAGAATGGAGAAATGAATGATACTGTATACCCCACAGTTTGAAATAAAAGAAAAATAAAAAAGGATGAAGCAGGGGAGTATCTTTTAAAATAAAAGCAAAACGTACCATTGGTTGGGTGTCGAGCAAATGAGATAGAAAACCTTTTAACAGCAGAACCGCGTGTGGCGTCTGAGAAAGAGAAAAACAGGTACCTGAAATTCGTAACAGCTACCAAAAGAAGAACACTTAAAAAAAGAGGGAAAAAACAAATATATAAGGAGGTTAGGATTAGGTGACATGCAGAAGGGAATGAGAGAGGGTACTGGTTAAAAGTAAAATGGCTTGATGATAGAGGCAAAGTGTTTAATGAAATATATAAAAGAAAGAAAAGCAGGATGAGCCAGCAATTCTGGTAAATCCCCGTTTTACTGACTTAAGCAAATTTGTGGATACATGAGAAAAAGTTTTAAATAAAACTAATCCTGAAAGGGCTAATAAACACTCCTATTAACAGAAGGCACAAGCTTCCACGAGCCTCAAAAGACAATCTGAATATTAACACTTAAGGTATTTTAACAAGAGTGAGAGGCTCTCCAACTAGGGATTCTAAAACATTCTCATGCTATGTTTATTTTTATAAAAATATTGCCAAAATATTTTCTTCTACTTATAAACATTCCGTTCACTTTATTTCATTTAGATCACTATCACTAAGTAAAATGAGGGATAACAATGAACAAAAGTTCAAAAGATCAAAGAAAGACTTATTCTTTATAATATGGCTTACCGACTGTCTAAAAGACCAATACATATGATGCAGTTCTAAATTTCACATTTCAACAAACTATTCATTGAGTAAGTACTGTGAGTCTAATTACAATTAACTCTTTGATGAAACACGGATCCAAGCTATGGGTAAGACAGCAGTGATTGTCATTTAGGCTCTAGGTGTCATCAAAGGGTACCAGGATTCCAGTTGAATCAGTGAGTGGACTTAGGCTTGCCTTTGAGAAGTACTGTATGCTCATGGGTGTGTGCATGGGTGTCTATATGAATCTGTGTGTGCATGTGTGCACATACCATCTATGCAGCCAGAAGAAGTCAGCTTTTTACGATGAGTACGAGCATAATCCTGTAGGTTAGGTGCGCTTGAAGAACCCCCGAGCACCGAGGTGCTAAACAGGCCCGCACAGTGAGACCCTGATGGGAGTTAGAGAAAATACATACACAACGGGTGTTCTTCCATTCACATTGGGAATTCATGCAGCATGCAATAAAATGGCTCTTACCACACTTATCTGGCAGTGCCTTGAATAGACTTACAATTCGCTTGTAATGTCAACTTTAAAATAATCACCACTACCGTTTGTCATATGTACAAATGAGGGTATTTAACACTGGATAAAATGTTGCCTTTGAGGAAAATAATATATCTACCCCATAATTAGACATATACATATTAAAAGTATTAAAAATACTACTAGGAATTAATTTAGGTTGGTAACAGATTCTGTCAGTTTGCATGAACAGGTCATATAAGAAACCTCTCCTAGCACAAATCTAGTCATAATAGATCAGTATTTTTTAATGTATGTCTATAAATGAAGAATCTTTTCTGATACCCTGAGTTAAGAATCATCAATGTATGTTATGAAATAAAGCAAATTAAAGCTTACTAATCTGTGAGAAGAACATTTGAGAACAATTCCTTGTAGGTCATCCAGGCCAAAATCACCTTAAATTTCTAATACTTAAATGACTTTAGATCTTAAGTAATAAGACCCCAGAAAACACGTTATTAGCAAATAAAACACAGTCAGTATAAACTGATGCTTAATTTGTAGCAAAAATCTTTATACCCAAGGAAAACTTCTACCACTTGGTAAAGTTTAAATAAATTTCTATCAAATACATTATGATACATAAAGGAAGACAATGTGGGAATATTAAAAGCTATCAACATAAGCTATGTGTAATTAACTAAAGAAGATCCTCGAGTAAATAGGCATCAACAAACAGTTCATATACTTAGTATGTAGATCAAAGTACATAGATAGTTGAACCTTATTTATGCTTTTATTAAACCTGTTTAGACAACTATTTATAGAGAAAATACTATGCCATTATGTTTATCAACAATGAGCTTAAAACTAGTAAGTTTAGAAAGGTCTTTTTCAATGTTGCTTTGCAACACTATTTGCAAAGAATCAATTATGTTCTATAGGTCAATAATGACTAACAACTGCCCCTATGCATTAGTTTTGCTTTGGTTTTCCTTAGGAGATAATCAAAAGGAAAAATTAATACACCGAGAAAGGGTTTAAAACATTCCCCACTTAAAAAAAATTTTTTTTTTATCAGAAAAGAAGGGTTTTTTTTTTCTTTTTAGTAGGCAATAGCATATTTACAATTTTATCAACTGGGAAAAATGACGTTTCCTTCCTAAATTAAAATATTTTGGGATTTTAATTTATAGAATACAAGATTAAAAACTAGCATTGGCAATTGGACTAAGTAGTTTACACTGCGGATAGTCAAACAGTTATAAATCAAATTAAATGCTATTTCTTGTTCATTTTATTGACACTTTACTATACACTTTGAGTTGGACAACTTAACATTTTTCAATTAGTATACGTTAAATAAAAACTAAAGCATAGCATTTGGTCATGCTTTCATCACTGAAGAGTTTTACATGTGTGTGAAAGAGTGAGTTGAAGAAGGTTTGGAATATAATTTCCTTTAGACCACATACCTACAGTAGGGTTCTGCTTTTGTTCCACAAGAGTTCTTGGTGTTCGCAGGTAATTAGCATTTTCAGATACAACCTGTGCAAGGAAAGCAAAATAAATGAGGTAAAACAGTAAAATCAATTCAAAAGTCCATACTTCATTTGCAGCCTGTTCCAGACAGACAAAGGTTAATAAGCTGTATGATAAATATTAGTAGAAATACATAAAACATGAAAGATCATGCAAGATCCCCTTCTGAAGGGAGTCCATTTCATATGAAGTCCTTGCAATGAAGTGGTGCGAAGCAGGCATTCAGAATGAAATATCATGTATGAAATAAGACAGATGAAAAGAAACAATTAATAGATTGATATAATTTCACTCTTAAAAGAAGCCAAATGCCCACTCTTAAACAGCTCCTGTATTTGAAGGGGGGAAAAACAATCACAAACAAAAGAAAAGACAGACAAAGACTGCTGAGGTCACCATACAATTACTGATCCATGCACGGGCTTTATCAGAGTAACCTTTAAATATTCACAGCCTTAATGGATACCGTAATCCCTTTTCCTATAATCAAATGCATTCTATTTCCAAAAGGAAATTGCTGAAATTCTTGGAAAAGTCATGTGTAACAGCAAACCTTCCATTCTTAAAACAAAAAAAAAAACAAAAAAAATCCTAGTATTTTAAATTTCCAAATGTCATCACAGAAAGTCCTTCTGAAGTCCTTTTATTTTGACCCATATTACTGATGGGCACCTATACATTACATGCTCATATAAAGAGAGCATTAAAATATCATACAACTCAAAAAACCCCCACTGTATGTATCCCTTAGATACTTCCAGATAATGGAATAGTGAGGGAGAGAACAATTAATATTAGGTACACCCTGTTAATTAACACAGGACCACATAAATTTTGATATTTTAAAAAAGGTTTATATTCTCAGCAAATTCCAAATGGAATCTAATTTTTCAATTATGGGGGAAAAGGTTATTAAATTTTCTTACCATCAAATTACATAATTTTGTTTCTGAATGTTTTAAAGGACAACCATGCCAAAAAAGATTTCTTTCCTTTTTAAAATTTTTTATTAACACACTAAAGTTCCAGGAATGTAAAATTTATTGATTAATTTTTAAATCCTGGATATTTAAAACCCTCCTAGTAAAAATCCTAAAACACATGCAATGTAAGAGGTTTCTTTCTCTCAAATATTGTCAGGTATCACAAGCATTTTTAAATGAACTGAAAATTAAAATACAGAAGGATTTACTCTGATGTTAAATATAAGGGATTAGATGTCCTCAAAGATAGCTGTTTGTTGCTCTGAATGCGGGTAGGAATATGTTTAATGAAGTAAAGTTTAAAAACCTGTTGCCATGAGCCAAAAATACTGGATGTGAAAGCCAATGATTTGGGGGAGACAGGGGAAGAAGTGATTTGTTCCCCTGATCTGCGTCTTCGACGCCCAGTACCCACACCACTGGTATAATGCAGCCAGGTACCAGTACCCTCTGGGCTAGACACACTCAGGGGGCTCTCTTCCTGGAAGTGAGAAAGGGGGCAAAAAAAAAAAAAAAAAAAAAAAAAAAAGCAGAGCATGCAAAGTTAGATACAACAGAGCCAAATGATCAGAAAGAAAAAAAAATACAGTTTGTTCGCATTTGTTTATCAATTTTTTAAAAAACTATTAAACAGTAATTTGGGAGCCAAATATTTCAAATATTTGAGAAATTCATAGGAATGACTTAGAAATCTAACTGTATGTGATAACAATTGTAAGAATTACCTTATCTTCAATTTACAAAATATTTATACTGCTTAATAGTTGTCCCTTCTCTCTTAAAACTGGAAAGATTTAACAATTTTCTGTCTTAGCAACTTTTAAAATGTAAAAGTATTCTGCTTTATTTTAAATATTCAAGACATTCTGTGCTATACTGGGTAACCTTCCAACCCAAAGCGCTAAAGAATTGTGCAAAGGGTTAGAGAAGTTTCAATTTATATGATGTAGAAAAGAAAACCTATCTGCCAGACACTTAAAAAAAAGAGAGGTAAGATAGATTCAAATTGCACTTGTTTCCACTTTCAAGCTATTTGTTTGTTTACCCCCTCCAAAGATTATTTATAGAGTTCAGTAAGCAAAACATGCAGCAAACATTATCATTTACATGTTTGCATGTTCAGGTTTCAGACAGTGAGGACAGAGTAAAATCTACTTGCACAAAATGAAGAGAATAGTCTTTTTCTCTGTGTGTCTTTTGGAAGTACAAACTTCTGATATCCATGAAGATGGTGGACGCTGGAAAAAGTCTTCAAGGTTTTACTTGAATAATTTACCTTATGGAAGTAAAAGTTTAGCATGGCATAGAAATAATCTCTTGAAAGCAACTATTTAAGTATTTATGAGAAGAAGGTTTATAAATGTGTTCTGCATCTTAAGAATTAACAAAGGGCAGTGATTTTGTTGAAGATTTTACAAACACAAATGTGTTGCAAAATGAAGACTCACAACACATTTGGCTGTATTAGTGTTATAAGCTTTTTGGAGTGCAGAAGAAAGTTTAATGGTGAAATTTTGAACAATCTGAAATTTGCAGATTGCTTTGTTCAACAACATCAAAATCACTGCCCTCACACAGATGGTAGTTTAAGTTATATTAATGTCATTTCCCAATTTTCTGAAATTAAAGATACCTGAACATAACCCCAGGTTTCTCATTTTTAAATTAAGCTATACTAGAACACAGTCCCAAATTCTACAGCTGTTAGTCATCCTCTTTTTATAATTAACTTACAATATCACAATCATAGAAACCCTAACTAGTATACAATTTCCATTATAAAAGTACCACAATCTCTTTATTGATGGATGTTTTTCCTATACATAATTGTCAAATTGGGTAACATATTTATTTGAAATTTGAGAATCATAAAGCACTGTTGTTTGTATAATTTGAGGTAACAGAAATGAGCATAATTCTGGTTTGTTGTTTATGTTCTTACCCACTGCTAGTTAAATATTATACTTAACTCTTATGACTTGGCATATTTCATTATTAACAAAAATATTTTTCTAACTTAAAAGTTGATGGTTGTTTCTAGCTTAAAATCTTGCTCTACACTTTTACTCTAGCATTTAGAAAACATTTATAAGCACTAATCTCAATCAGTGCTGGGAGAATCATCCTATAGAGAATATAGATAACCCAAAACATAGGTATTTGAAGTATAAAAATGCATACTGGTGTTAAAGATTTACTCAACAAGCTACATTCCACCTGTTCAGCTTTCTTGTTAAATCTTATTTTAGTAGTTATTTAAATGTTATTCTACTAGAGAACACAAGAATTAGCCTTATTTAATTGTAGATCTTAATACAAAAGGTAAAATTTTCAAATATCTCTTCAAATTTTCAAATTCCTATACTGATTTTTGCAATCAGACTAAGAACTTAGAATTTCACATCTTAATCTACAGTGTCATTAGAATCAGTTGTTGTTGAAGCATTTCTGGCAGTTCCTCTCTGCGTGAAATTTATTCCGTGAAAATTATTCTCTGCGTATTAAATCAGACTTTTAAAAAAGTTCTTTATTAGAATAACCTAACGTGACAGGGCAAGAAAATAGATGAGTTCATAGAAAGGTCTTATTTTACTATGTCTATTCAACTTTGTTATGAAAACTATACATAAAGCTACAGGTTCTTAAATCTTAATCTCTTTTTTAATGGCCTCTGTATTTTAAAAATATTTATTAGAAAAAGAGGCAAAGTTGACAATTAAAAATGTTAGGTTCCCAAGCTCCATAATTAAAGCTGTATTTTCTTTTCTGTTTTATTAAAATATAGTTAGTTTATTTTATGAAAAACATACTCTGACACATATACTTACTTCATTTGTAGCCATCTTCCTAGATCTTGGAAGTGGAGACTTCCTGTGTATATGAATTGGCTCTGATACCATAGGTTTGAACAGTATCACAGCACGATCAATTTCATCTTTTTTAGAAGTATGTGGTTCATCATCATTATCAGTTTTAAAAGATCTCCTGCCTTCATTCTATGGGCAAAGAATATAACATATAAAATTCAGGTAAAGCAAGAGTCTCTTATGACAAATTCAACCACCAACTGGTGAAGTCAGTTGAAGCACATACACAAGTAGGCTGATTCAAATGAATCAATATTAATTGAATTTTTACAACAGCCTAGTATTAGTCTACAAAAACAGCTAAAAAAATTCAGAGATATATCAAGTTCTTGGACTAGAGGATGTACTACTGTAAGTTTATTTCCCTCAAAATTGATCTGCAGAATTTATGTAATCTCAACCAAAATCCCAAAAAGTTCTCTTTGGAACATTACTTTTTACTTTAGTTTGAGAATGAAGAAGCGTTTATTTTTTTATTTTTATTTTTATTTTGGGGGGGGGGCAGTGAGAGAATCTTAAGCATGCTCCACGCCCAGCCTGGAGCTGGACTTGGGCTCACTCTCACAATCCTGAGCTCATGACCTGAGCTGAAATCAAGAATCGGAAGCTTTACTGACTGAGCCACCCAGGCGCCCTGTGAATGAAGTGTTTACTATCAACACTTCTATTCAACACCATGCTGGTAGCACTTCATAAAAAAACATATCCAAATGGCCAATAAACATATGCAAATTGCTAATCCTTACTGGTCATGAGGATAATGTAAATCTAAACCACGACAAGATACCACTATATATCCTTCAAAATAGCTACATTAAAAACAATGATCATGCCAAGCGCTGACAAGGATATGGCAGTATCTTTAGAAAACTATTTGACTGTATTTTCTAAACTTGAACTTATACACCCTATGACCTAGCAATTTTACTCCTCGATGTATATCCAAAAGAAATGTGTACATATGTTCACCAGAAGACTTGTACAAAAATGTTCATGAAAGCATTCATCTTCATAGCTTGAACTGGAAACAAATAAATAATCAAAGTAGAAGAGATGAATACATTGCACTGTATTTATTTATATTTATTGTTGCCATGTAATCCTACATGACAACAAAAATGAAGAACAGAATGGATAAATTTCATAAACATAATAAAGGAAAGAAGCCAAACCCACCCAAATCTCCCCAAAAGCATGTATTTTGTGATTTCACTTATAAAAAGTTCAAAAATAGGCATATTAAAACATGGTGCTAAAGTTCATAATAGTAGGTATCTTTGAAGAGAAGACAGGGAGGTTTTAATAGCGAGGGGCACAACTGGGTCTTTTGGAATGATGATATTAGTCTACCCAAAACCTGGCTGGCTGTTTTATACTAGTGTTCATTCTGTAATACATCATTAAGCTATACACTTCTGATTTATCAATATGAATTATAATTTAGTAAAAAGTTTTACATTGAATACATATTTAACTTTGTAAGGTTAGTGTAAGGATTAAAATAACAACAATTTGTTTACCATGCACTAGTCCTCAAGAAATACAACAACGAAAACCAGAACCAAAACTATAGTTAAGCATTCTAAATACTGGTCTTAAAAATACAAAAAAATCTAAATAAGATATAAAATTCTAGTATGCTTAGAAATGTTGTCTGCCCAAATCATACATAAAGAAATTTATACCGTCTTGCTACTTAGTAGTTGAGATAAGAATTGAAGTACATTAACAGGAAATTCTTATAGAAATCTTATGAGGCTCTAGAACTATAGTAACCAAACTCAGACTGAGAGTTTCATATTTATTACCTCTCTTGAAGCTGGTCTATATCCATAGCCAGATGGTAAATTTTTGTCTTCTTCACATCCTTTAGCTCCTGGACTAAAATGTAATTCAACATGAAAGCGTTCCTCTGAGGAAAGATCCTAAAAAATATTATAGAACATTTCCAAAATGAAAAACTACAGGCTATTTATTTACCTCTGATAATACACACAAATCTAAAACTCTTGTTACCTTGTTAGGATCCTCATAAAGCATGATTACAATCTGAGTCATGTAATTGAGTTCATTGACAACATTTAAGTAATCCATAGCTCGTTTCCACTGTTCATCTTTTGATTCCTGAACAAAAGGTATATGGTAAGCATTTTCTCATTTCACTTTACTTGAAAGTCACTTTATTTTCATTATGGTAGTTTATTTAGTCCTGAGTGATACCACACAAATAAGGTAAGTATGCATACGCTCAACCTTTCAAAATAACTCAACTATATTTAAGTCTTGATAAATTACTTATGTTTAGGTAAATTATTTTAAAAATCTCTTATCAGCAGTATTAGAAAGTCTAATGGTAACTTTTTAAATAGCTTCTAGAAAGTAAAAATAAAAATCTCTTGAAATACAAACCCACAATTATATTCTGAGGGTAAGGAGCAGTGAATCGTTAACCTTAAGTCCCAAAGTACCCACTGTGGAATCATGCTTCATAAACTGAATACTATCCTATAAAAGTAGAGCTATTTTTCCCAGTATCATATAGTCAATGTATGTAATACATGCTTATCAGTAAATATGCCTCGTTATACTGCAGTGGTATTTAAAATAATCAGCAGGAGGTGGCATATGTAAGTTCTATTAATCTTACCATCTCTTTCATTGCTCCTCCATCTTCATTTAGATAATCACTGGTCTTTAAACATATAATCATATAGCATCAGAACTGAAAGGGATCCTAGAGAACATGTACTACAAACATTCAAAGTAGAAAATTCTATCTGAAAAGGTAAAACTACTTAAAGTACAAAATCTACAGTCAATGGGCAACAGGGTCTACATCACAGATAACTTTCCTTCATTTCATATGTCATAAACTTTAGAAAAAAATGCATACAACAATTTTTTGCATACCATAAGAGTATACCGTATTTTGGACTTCATAAAATGTGTGTTGCTTTTAAAAATGAAATTTGACCCACAAAAGCCTAAACTTACAAGACCACATGTTGATTACCTGTTAAAAAAACAAAACAAAACCCAAAACCGGCATGTATTCTTTTTCAAATTTAGACATTATATATCTCTAAGGAAGCATTCCCCTTTTGAAGTTTTTAGAAGAGTAAAGTTAAATATACATCATATAATTTGTATTCTTCCCTGTGTGCTTAGCATCATTTTAATAAATGACTATCCACACCTCTAAATGCCCTAATGCCAAGCCATTAAAGCAGCTACTCCCAACCTAAGCAACAATCCAGAGAAAAAACTGCATCTGTATGTCTGCCTGTGTATTTGGGGGAGGTATATGTGCAAAGATGTATACGCATTTTTTCAAAACTGGTAAGGGAAAATATTAGCATAGCATTTGAGTCTCAATGTGAATTACTATAAATAATGGATTTAATTTAAATACCAAAAATTTTCAATAGGTGAAAGGATGTATTAGATTTTGTGATCCTATACTAATAAGAATACAATCTAATAATCTCTAATTCAGTGTTGCAGTTATATGTTCTGCTAGGTCTGTTCTAATGAACATATGAAATTAATTAATATTTAGTAGCATCTTCCTGAACACAATTAACATGCAAGAATCCATAAAAATATTTTTTTAATTAAGGCTTATTAAATATATTCCCTGAAATCTTACTTATAATCTTGTTTCCTTAACAAAGACCTTTTGAAAAATTCTATTATGGAGAGCTAGATTTTACCCAGTTCACACTGAAAAATAAAAAATTTCAACTGGGGGGAGACTGAACAAGGTTTTACGTATACTAGTTACAGGGTCTTATAAAGATAACATGAGCTGCAATAATGACTTACAGTTCAAATAAATTTATTTTTTATATTAGAAAATGGGACATCATATTGATATTAAAGACACTACATGTATTTACTAATGTGAAAAATAATTTTTTTGAAATCCTAGAAGCAGACTTTTAAAAGAATGAATTGTTCAGCTTCTGTTTTAAAAATGTAGCTGAATGCAATATATATTCAACAAGCTCTAATTCTACTACCACTATCCTAGTCCAAATTCTTTCTTCAGATCACTGCGAGAGAGCTTCCTAACTGGTTTTTTCGTATCTACTCCAGACTATCTGCTGTCCACACAGCAACCAAAGCCATTTACTTCCCTACTTAAAAATGGCTTCCCAATCTCCTTAGGATTCTCAAGGCACTAGCTCTCTAATCTTATCTGTTGCCATTTCATCCATTGCTCGCTATAATGCTCCATAGGCTTGTTCTATTGGCTCCTGTATCTTCCATGCTTTTTCTACCTTCTAAATAAGTGTAAGAGAGTCAAAAAGGAACCATATAAGAGATGTAGTTCTCCTCCCCCAAAACAATTCCATCATTACTACTGGATATGTAAGTTCTTGACTTGCTAATTAAGCATCATTTTTTTAAATGATTTCTTTTATTAAAGCTCAACTAATGCACATATGTATGCAAAGGATGTCACTTTGCTATTCCTTAATGGGACAAAGAAGAAACCGAAACAAGAGGGAAGAACATATGAATTAGAAAATGTGATGAGAACAGAGGGCTAAAATAACTTTAGGGTAACTTTAATATTAACTATTCATCAAGGCTAATACTAAAATTAAGAATCAAGAGATGTAACAAATCTTTATTATACATCCAACTGCCCTTTATTAAAAAGTAAAACAAAACTGAATTTTCTTTTAAGAACCACTTTGTTAACAGATGTATATGGATGATTACACCAATATATACACAGAAAATTGAAGGAAAATTCTTATTTTTTGCTTTTTTAAAGATGGATGAAAATATATTTTTGATATATAATAGAGTGACATTGTATTCTAGGTAATCTATGGTTTGGGTGTACTGAGAAACAAGCTATTAAAATTTCTAAGTCTCTTTTGTAAATTCTCACTTCCATGGCCAATCCCTACAATGTCATGTTCTTTATCATTTCAAATGCAAACTCCCTGGGAATCTTATTACTAGCCACCGTCTTAGCTGTCATTAGTATGTTGGCTTCCTCTATACCTTTAACCGAAACCTCTATCCTCACATATGAACATAGTCAAGCTGTCTAAAACTGAACTCATTACTTTCCTTCTTAAGACCCGATCTTCCTCCCAAGTGTTATTTTTATCAGTGAATGGTAGGATCATCTACCAAATTATCTACATTAGAGATATGGGAATCTTTCTTGACTCTTTTCTTTCTCACTCTCCATACCTGTGAGCACTAGAAGGGTCTTGAGGAGAGTGTTAGTAAAAGCCTAACAGGCTGGAGGAGGTTGTTGGTGAGGGATTATATAAAGGTAAGAAAAATGTTACTGGAAGCTACAGAAAAATGAACTCCTGCTATGTAGGGCATAAAGCATAGAAACACGAGCCTATAGACAGTGGAAAATAAATAAAAAGTGTATCTAATGAACTAGCTCCGGAGATTTCTAGGACAAGTACTGAACATGTCACCAAGATTCTTCTCACTGCCTATGATAAACTAGGAGAGAGATAAGCTACAGGGAAATTGTCAATTATAAAGAAGCTTGCTGGATCCAAAAATAAAACGGTTTCTCATTCCCAGCCTTTTTAGAGACCAAACAATGCTGTAATTAACAAGTGGCTTTTGAGAAGAAAGGAAACACAAGATTCTGCTATGAAAACATGGTGGGATTATAAAAACACTTGCTAAGACCTCCAAAAGATGTAATGAGGTGCTTCACAGATCTTCCAAAGAAACAAAAGACTTTCTCAGGATCTTAGGAGTATGTCTCTCAGAAGCTCAGTATTAAGCAGCAAGGATTGCTGAGTGCCATCCCTCAGTAACCACCTAGGGAACCCAAGGTAGAAAATGGCTTATCCTTAAGAGATCTTTGGGTTTGATGTGTTTAATACAGTATATTCTAAATTACTACATTTTGTTTTGTTTTTTTTTAAATTACATCACCCTCAACTAAAAATAAACAGACCTCTGGAACCCCAAACTTCTTTGGGCAGGAAGCAGGTTGAAGAAAACTACTCAACAGCAAACATGAGCTACTTTTTATTTTAAAGGAAGGATGACCCAGATGAAGCAATCAAGAACCCAAATTATGAAGCCATGAGCCATTGGAAACAACTGCCTGGCAGTACGACAGACCCCTAATTAAAGAATGGGCAACATGGACCTGGGCAGATTTCAAAATTGCTAGTGACTATAGTGACTACAGTGTACCTTCTGTTTTACCCTCTTTTGAAAAGTTTATTTACAGCAGTTACCTTATGCCTAACCCACCACTGTATATTGGGTATTGGAAGGACAGATAATTGGTTTCTTCAGTTCATAGGTCTCTGAATTAAGATCGAATGCTCTTGAGCACTCAAGGAGTTGTGTCCAAGGAGCCCCATCTACATCTGGACTTGACTTAGATGAATAAACCTGGAATGTCAAGTTTATGATGTAATAAAATAAGATGGGTAATACTGGACAAGAGGTTAAGTGAATTTTGCATATGGAGAAATATGGACTGTGTAGCCAACAGACATATTGTGATGGATCTTATTTTCCAAAGATGGCCACCACAATGTATCTAATCACAAGTACTCATCTTACATTGTGACAGTGACATTCCACGCACGCAGTAATGTAGATCTATTTCCCCATCCCTTGAACCCGGATGAACCTCTGTGACTGCCTCAACCAATTCAGCTCAGTAGAAGTGATATGTTACTTCCTAAGTTAGATCATAAAAAGTCTTGCACTTGCACCTTGTTCCATTGTGAAACTCAATCTTGGAACTCAGCTACCAGGTTTTGAGGAAGCAAGCAGATTACACGAAGAGGCCTGATGTAGGTATTCTGGTCAACAATCCCAGCTGAAGTTCTAGCTGACATACAGCATCAAGCACCAGGCATGAGAGGAAAGCCTTGAGATGATTCAAGCCCCAACCACTGTCTAACTGCAACCTCATCAGAAACCCAAAGTGAAACTGCCTAAATATATCACAGTCAGTCCTTTAAGCTGTGGGAGATAAAAATAAGTGTGGTTGTATCAAGCTAAATTTTGGTATGGCTCATTACTAATAATAGATGAGAGGCACAATAGCCAGCCAAACACCAAGTTCTTTCTAACGCCTAAATAACTCAAATTCATCAGCTTCTCTTTATCTCATTACCACCAGCCTATAACATTACCTAAAATGCTTTGTGTTATTGTTTGCTTAAACTTCTCCAAAGGGAAGAGAACATGTCTTTATCCCCAACATCTAGCACAGTGCTTGGTATATAGTAGACTTTGCTTGACAAATGATGACACATGATCAATTATTGAAATTGCACAGTAAAAACTGGTGCTAGTGATTTGATTACAAATTCAAGGAACCATATTTTTTAAGTAGGTTGGAATAACTTATTCTACTTACATTGCATAAGGCACCATAGCGAAGAATAGATAGTAAAGAATGTACATGACTTTCACTGGTAAAATATAACCTGGTACGGACATGACGTTCAGGAGACAGAACACCTCTGGAATACCTAAAGTTAGTAGCAGACAATGTTAGAACATAACCATCTAGTCAAACCTTAAGTATTGAAATTATTTTGTAAAATGGAATTTAATCTTACTAGAAGTAAAAGACCTAATAGGTAAATCTATCCCTCTTCCAACCACAACTGAGGAGTTATCTTCGGAGATATTCCTCTAACATGAAGATTAACTAGAACTAACTGGGACCTCTGAGATTAGTCAAAAAAGAGTTAATATTAGTCAGGTTCACAGTAAATAGGTCATTTTAACTCCTCTAATAGCAATGACAAAGGTCATAGCCCTAAAGAAGCTCACAGATATTTTATGCTGCTGAGTGATCCCATGTGAGAGATGACACCTATCCCCTTTCATCTCAGTTCTTCCTCAATCTGGAGCCCTAAAAAACCTTGGTTGGAAGTTACCTGTTAGGACTATCTGGGTAATCCTTACGACCACCATGCACTAAGTAATACATTCCTGATTTCTTCATAGGAACATTAGATTTGAAGTATGCAAAAACAGACACCTATAGACTTAAAATACCAGTACAGTCTCTTACACAGGGTGGAGTTTATTTACAGTGTCATCATCTTGTGTCCTCTGGAGGTCTGAGCGAATTTTTCTAACTAGAGGAGTACAGTAGCCTTTGGCAATCTCCAGTTTTTCAGCTTTAGTTATACCATATTCCTGAGCAGAAAATACATGGTATTAGAAAAAGAGTATAATGACAAAGTGCTCTAACAAATGCACTGCTTACTTAAAACATTCTAGTAAGAGACAAATATCTTGATTAAGCTTTTTTCTGAACACTGCAAATTTCTCAGTTTACATTTTTTGCAACTGCAAGTATACTATTCTAAAACTTTTAAGTATAATTGGAAAGATTTTTTTGGTAAACTGAAAAAGCAAGTAATTTCTGAAGACGGGAGGATGAATGAATGAATGTAATCTTTATAGACAGTAGTTCAACTCAATCATAAGGTTTCAAATGTAGAAACAATCCTAAAAGAAAGATGGATTAAGGACACAAACACTAAAGCACAGAACAACAGTCAAACCTATGAAAAGAAATATAAATGAAACCATAAGATTTTGTTTATTTGAATGTCAAAGATTAAAAAGGCTAACAAATCATTTAAAAGCCTTTGGCTAATGCTTTGAAAGACTTACCTAGTGGTAAGCAAAAAATGTAATGAAATCATCAAATTTAATGACTTCAATAATCATAATTATGAGTTAATTAAACTTACAATGAGGAATTACAATATGAAGTGTAAAGAAAACATAATTGTAATAATAATTCTAATAAAAATTACAGTTCAAAGAAACAGATTAGAAAATGACCTGATGTGTAAAGAGAAAAAACTGTGATATGTGTGTAGATGGAAAAGAGGGAGAAAGAGGAAAGGAGAGGGTAGAAAGGAGTAGGGAATAAACAGGCATACCCTCCCTCTCCAAGTTCATTCTACAATACCTGAATTTAAAGACTATTTCCTGCTATCAGGTACTTCCCAAATAGCAAAATTTCTATATGGATAATAGAACTGAAAACTGTCAAATAAAGAAAAGGCTGACTGATTACAGATGGAAGGCCCATGAAAATAGAACTTCTTTACCGGTAACTGAAACTTGGTTGGTTCAATAGTCTTGCCAACATAGAAGACTGTGAATGGAGTATGCAAAAAAGATAATATATGTAATTGTGTATGTACAAATAAAAGGAAAATACTGGAACTAAAAATCATTAGGTGAAATTTTTTTTGTGTTGTTATTAGCAAGGTATGAGGAAACAGGTGCTCTCACACTCTGTTTACCTGGAAGAAAACTGGCAAAAGATTTCTGGAGCTACAAAAATGGTCTTGAGTACATGTAAAGACATGTGTAAAGATAGTGAAAGAAACAGAGTCCAGATTCCCAAATACGAAAAGTTGGTTAAATAATTATTACACCATACCATTAGCCATTAGAAAAAATGATGTACATATAGCTTTAATGATATGGAAAGAAGTTCTTGGTGCTAAGTGAAGGGAAAAAATCAGGTTGTAAAAGAGTATGCTTTTCCTGGTTCCATTTTTGCAAAGAATACATTTGTATATGTATGAGAAAAATTGTATCTTCATGAATTTAAGAGAAAATCCTTTAAGAATTTTCTAAAACATTAAAATGTTTTTCTCTAATTGGTAATATCACAGTGACTTTTTTTTGCTATTTCTACATTTTCTAATTTTACACAAAGATATATTAATTTTGTAATAAAGAAATTTTTCCCTTTAACACATTGACATATTTTGTTCATCTGCCACCACCAACTAGGATCAAATAATTGTTAGATATCCCAGTTCTCATGTGTAATTACAATATTTCTGCCATAAATAGAACTAATTAAAATATCAGATGAGGCTATCTGAAAGCTTATTATGTGGTTATATTTAATTAGAGTATCAATGGACTTTATATGGCGAATGCTATTATAAACAATCCTCTGCATTTCACAATCCATAAGTAACTAAACAAATTGTCTTCAAACTTTGGTAAATGTGATCTCAGTTAGGAGAACCTTAATACCACATTTAGTCTTGAGAGGTTCTTTTCTATTGCCATAACATCATGACTATTTTAAAGTATCATTTTTAAGCCAGAGCCTCTATTTGATGAAAATTGAGATTGGTTAAAAAGTGGAAAGTTAATTCTATCACAGCAAAAATATCTCTAATAATTAAAATTAGTTTAACTGTTAAATAAAAGTAATAAACTATGTTTGTTATATTTAAGCTTAGCTATGATTAGAATTATATAATTCACACAGCATAGATATAAGAATTAATCAATTCAACGTAAGCACAGAAATACATTTTTAGAGGCATAACAACACTTTGAGGTACACCAGAGCATATACCCACTATCATAGTGAGTCTCTAAATCTAAATTAGCATATTCTAAACAAGTTAAATTTTTACATTATTTGACTGAATCATCAAGTCTCTAAGCTTGAAATATCCTTTATTTCCTTGAGAATTAAGTAGGCAAAATTTTCATTTTTTTCCATAAACTACAATTTCATTATAATTACCATAAATACATTTGTAATTTTTAGTTTGTTAAGTGACTGAAAATGCCTGCATTTTGTCCATAGTTCTGGATTTATGAAGGCTAAAGTAATAAAGCAAAATAATATTTACTGGACTGAATTCAACACTCCATTTAAAAAGAAGAAATCCCAAATTTCTGCTACAATAAGGAATATCAAACCAAAAAGTTAGGGAGGTAAACCCAAAGCTGTCCTCTCAAGTTATAATCTCAGAACTGCAGGAAAGCATATAAAAAAACCTCTGCTTTTAAAGTTATAACTTTCCAAAATGTAACTATAAATTTATCAAAAATAAGACTGCTTCTTGTAAGCTTGGGCAAAATGTTGTCTGAAGAGTCCAAAGATTTCAAATAAATAATTTACCCAAGAAAGAAATTTTAGAGATGTCTTCAAGTAAATTCTCAGACTGCTGAGATCTAACCTAACTGCATCCAAAGACAATTATTGTAATAAAGACTGAGAACAGTTGAGCATGACAAATTACTTTAAAAGATATAAATGATGTTTCAAATCTTTCCAGCCCATTCTCATTTTTACTGATTCTTCTAATTACAGCTTTGAAAAATCCATTATAAATATTTAAGTTACAAGGAGACGGTAAGAAGTTTCTTCAGTGATTTAAGCAATATACCTGAAATACATACATGATACATAGGAGAAATTAACATCTAAAACCTTATTAACATTTGAGTATCTTAAGCCCAACTCTTAGAAATCAACCTTTCATTCCCAATTCTAGAACTTTTAGTATACAGTACTGAGAAAGAAGAGACATGAGATTAAATAAGCCATGTAACAAAATAGACGTGATTATGCTAACAAATCATTTGTGTACTTAGCCACTGAGGTGCTAAGCTTAGATATACTGAACGCCTACTCTGAAGAATGCATATAGCCACCCTAAATATTTAAGACTGTCTTATATTAAGTTTACCTGTTAAAAAGCATACTTTTAAATAATCATTGAAAGAATGAGTATAACTAATATGCACTGAGCCTGGACTAATGTCAAAGCAATCCAAAACAATGGAAAAAAAAAAAAGTGGATCTTACTAATACTTCCAATGTAAACTAATTATATGGTTAGCAGAATTAACAGCAACCATTCCAGGGCGCCTGGGTGGCTCATTCAGTTAAGCATCTGCCTTCAGCTCAGGTCATGATCTCAGGGTCCTGCGATCAAGCCCCACGTTGGGCTCCCTGCTCAGTGGGGAGTATGTTTCTCCCTCTCCCTCTGTTCTCCCCCCTCGCTCATGTGCTCTCTCTCTCAAATGAATAAATAAAATCTTAAAAACAAACAAACCAGCAATCATTCTTCTTGGAAAAGTTAATAAGAAAAATTTGAATAAACTTTCTTTCCTGAATTTCATAACAAAGATGAGTCTAACTCAGTAACTTCAGTTATAATCAAACCAGCGTTAGCTCAATGACTGTCTATACATTGCTGCTAAAACTGAGTTATGCAGAATTTAGTGTGTTCACTCTGATGATAATCTTAAAATATCTTACCTGTTATAAAACTTTTTATTCTGTAAAATTAAATTTCTTTATTTTTATTTTTTTATTATGTTCTGTTAATCACCATACATTACATCACTAGTTTTTGATGTAGTGTTCCATGATTCATTGTTTGTGTATAACACCCAGTGCTCCATTCAGTACATGCCTTCTTTAATACCCATCACCAGGCTAATGCATCCCCCCCACCCCCCTCCCCTCTAGAACCCTCAGTTTGTTTCTCAGAGTCCATAGTCTCTCATGGTTTGTCTCCCCCCACCGCCAACTTCCCCCCCTTCATTTTTCCCTTCCCGCTATCTTTTTTTTTTACATATAACGTATTATTTGTTGTACCTCTTTTTTTTTTTTTAAGATTTTTTTTTATTTCAGAGAGAGAGAGAGCGTGCACATGTGCCTGTGGGGAGGGACAAAGGGAGAGGGAGACAAGTAGACTCCCCACTGACTGATCAATGAGTCCAACGCAGAACTTGATCCCAGGACCTTGAGATCATGACCTGAGCTGAAATCCAGAGTCGGATGCAAAACCGATTGAGCTACCTAGGTGCCCCTAAATTTCTCTTTTGCAGAATAAAAGCTCTCTTCCATTTAGTAAAAAGAAGTCAGATAGTAATTCCTTGTTTGCTAAGTCAGTGTTTCCTAAGAGGCCCAAAGATATATTCTTGATATGTGAGATATTTTTATCTTCTTTTTTAAGAATTCATTTCACAAATCACTGAATCATACAATATACCTAAGATTGTCTATATTATACATCTGACCAAACAAGTAAGCAGTGTTCTCTCAGGCTGAAAGAATAAGCTAATCTTTAACATGTACACAAATAATTATAGGTAAGTTGTGTACTGTCTGAATTCCCAGTTTTTCAAAGTTTGTAGTTTTTCCTGAACTTTGTGTGAAAATTAAGGGACACTGATACTATTTAAACCATTTTTATATGTATTATTAAGTAAGGCTCTTTTTGTTCAGCATCTTCATATTTTTCATGTATTCATTTTTTCCCTGCTATTTAACTTTGGTTCATAGGTGGAATGTCTGATCTACTCCAATCTCCTCTTTATAATATCCAAATAATCTTTAGTCACTGAGTTGAAAACAGATCCCAAATTTTGGAGAAATTGAGGGACACCTGGGTGGCTCAGTCAGGTAAGTGTCCAACTCTGGATTTCAGCTCAGGGAATCTGGAACCATTTTCTGCTAACATATCTCACTTGTCTTGTCATTTGTCTCTTTATTATCAATCTGATTCTCTGCCTAATTAATTTCAATTATTTGAATTCTGGTTACACCTTTATTTTTATTCTCCTATAAATGAAAAGACCCATGACTTGCACCCTTCCAATAACAACTTACACTTCAACCTCTAAATAATTTTTTAAGGGGTGCCTGGGTAACAATTAAGTGCCCAACTCTTGATTTTGGCTCAGGTCATGATCTCAGGGTTGTGAGATCAAACCCCACGTCAAGTTCTGCACTGGGCGTGAAGCCTGCTTAAGATTCTCTCTCTCTCCCTCTGCCCCTCCCTCCCTGCTCTCTTTCAGAAAAAATTTTTTTTTCAAAATACTTGCAAACTTTACATTGGGCCACAGCTACCTTTTTCTCCCACTCGTCACATACTTCCATAGCACAGAATTGGTAGGTAAATAATAAGTAGCCAATAAATATTTCAGTGATTTATTCTGTTCTGTTTTCAGTTGTCTTGTTAGTGTATTATTGTTCTTTAGGAGTATCAATCCTTAGATTTTAAAGTCACTATAATCAAACTATTAGAAAATCAAGTAATGATTTAATATAATAAAAAGCTTAAAATATAAATTCATAATTACTTTCCTTTTAAAATTTATGGATTTTATAGGGAGATGAAAATCAACTGTCTTTTATCCAGTGATAGACATTTTAAAAGAATCTACAAAACACTATAAGAAAACTGATTCCTAGATTTACTTACCTGAGGGATAACAATATCTGCTAATGCCTTCGAAAGCCTATATAATTCCATTGTATTTTCTAATTTCAAGGAACCATTATGCTGGACATCATATTTTATACAGTCATATATGTCAGGGATTTTACTAATGTCATATCTTCCATTCTTTGTTTTAAAGTCTTTCTCCAACTTGGACCATCTACGTAGCATAAGCTCTAATGTTTCACTATGGTAAAGCTGAATATCTAAAACAACATAACATATTTAGCATATTAAACTTAGAATCAGATTAAGGGTATATACAAAAAGTTGATAATTAGAAACTTTTTTTAAATGTCAGAGGTAAAACTGTTAAGAAGGTAGGGAATGTTATCATAGTCATATACCATTAGCAACCATATATTCTGTAGACCTAAATAAAAGATATAAATAATTGGTTTAGGACTTGGGTTTATAAAAGACCTTCCCGTATGTTACACACTTCAATCATCAAAAGAAAAAGAACAACAATTATAACAAAACTCTTTTAGGCTATTTTCAATTCTGAATTTTAAGTATTAGTCTTTTCTTACTAGATTCACAAAACTAACAGAATGGACAGTCTTTAGCAGAAAGGAGCCTTTACAAATTAAACATTTTAAGGGATTTATTTTTACCAGTAAGAATCCTAGATTTCAAAGTTGCCCAAGTTACAACAAGGCTAATCTCAGAGTTAGAGCCCAGATCATCTTCTTATTGCTTGTTTCTTATTATGCTGCCTATTTGCTGCTTAACTATATGGCAATGCTACAGAACTATTCAAATAATAATATTTTATTATCTTTTTCATGCTATCATAGAGAAAAGAAACCATAACCTAGCTATTATTCTTCTCCTGGATGTATGTTAACCCATAACTAGAATAGTATGAGGCTTAATTTCTTAAGATTGATACATCTTATTTTAAAATGTTTATAGTATTTGGATAATAATTTTCATTTGTTTCATGTTCCAAGGAACACATAATATTTACCTGATGATTTGGGATCTTCCATTCGATGTCTGATTTGAGAAGTCAAACTCTGTATCAAGGAATAAACTTTGTCACAGGTCTTCACAGGATTTTTAATTAAATGCATTGATTTGATAAGAGAAATGCTTCCAGATGGAGTAAGCTACAAATGAGGAAAGTGTAAATATTACATCTAGTTATGCCTAATTGTCCAAGAGAACAATATAAAAAGTTTTCCAATAGCTGGAGAACAATTCCATATCATAAATTAAGATGATGCCCAAAATATAGTAATAAGATCAATAAGGAAGTAAAAATCTCAGGATTTCATGTTTAAAAAATAGTAAAGATTAGTTATCGTTAGATTACTCACAGAGAAAATTTAGCAGAAGTACTCTAACTTATAGTGACAAACTGCTGACTCAGTATGGTTCTAACCATTCAACATATATTTACATGCAATAACCCTAATTGCTGAATTTCTATATTGTATACCTGAAACTAATAAAATACTATTAACTATATTTGAATTAAAAAAGAAAAGAAAGAACATAAAAATAAAACAACACCTGAAAAATGAGGAAACTTCCTGTGTTCAAAAAGATAAAACACTAAAAATAAAAAAATGCAAATGACTGAAAAATAACAAATTAAATATTAAAATAGCAAAAAGAAATTTTAGAATTGAAAAATACACTGGCTGAATTAAAAGCACATTAAATACAGCCAAAGATAAATTTAGTAAATTGGAAGACTGGTGAGAAAATTTTATCCATAATAAAGCATAGAGACCAAAGGATGAAAAAAATTTTTAAAAATGATAAGAGAAGAGAAATTTTTTTTTAAAGATTTTATTTATTTATTTGACAGAGAGAGAGATAGTGAGAGAGGGAACACAAGCAGGGGGAGTGGGAGAGGGAGAAGCAGGCTTCCCGCTGAGCAGGGAGCCTGATGCGGGGCTCGATCCCAGGACCCCGGGATCATGACCCGAGCCGAAGGCAGACGCTTAACAACTGAGCCACCCAGGCGCCCCGAGAAATTTTTAACAAACATGTATTTAGAGACCCAGAAGAAGGTAACAAATGCTACATTAAAGACAAAAATCAAAACCATAAAAACAACTTCCCAAAACTGAACCCACAGATCCAAGAATACTAATCTACTAGCAGGATCAGTTTAAAAAAACAATCTACATCTAAACATACAACAGAAAAACTGCTGAAAATCAAAAGTAAAAATGTTAAAAGTGGCCAGAAGGAGTTATAAATAAATAAATAAATAAATAAATAAATAAATAAATAAATAAATAAATAAGACTATCTTCAAAGGTATAACAATAAGATCAACAACTGACTTCTCAAGGGAAACACTGGAAGCTAGAAGAGGGTGTAACAATATCTTCAATGCAATGAAAGAAAATAAATTCTATCCTAGAACTCTATACCCAGTGAAAATATCCTATAGAGTCAAGTTGAGGGGCACCTGGGTGGCTCAGTTGGTTAAATGTCCAACTCTTGATTTCAGCTCAGGTCATGATCTCAGGGTTGCGAGATTGAGCCCCACGTCAGGCTCTAATGCTGGGTGTGGAGCCTGCTTAAGATTCTCCCTCTTCTTCTGCCTCTCCCTCACCCTCCCTTCCTTTAAAAAAAAAAAAAGTAAAGTTGAAATAAAAACATCTTCAGACAGAAAAGCATTCACCATCAGTAGACCAATAGAATTAATATAGTTGTTCAGACAGAAGGTAAATGCTCTTAAATGGAAACTATGGACTTCAGAAAGAATAAAAAGTAATTTAAAGGGCAAATGAGGGGCACGTGGGTGGCTTTCAGCTCCGTTCCTGATCTCAGGGTCTTGAGTTCAAGCCTCTCATTGGGCTCCACGCTGGGCATGGAGCTTACTAAAACAAAATATAACAAAACAAAAAAACAAAAAAGGGCAAATTAATGGATAAATCTAAATAAAAACTCCCTGCATAAAAGAATAATAAAAATGACATTGTACAGTTCAAAAGATACAAAATTAAAATAAACAATATTAAGAGCATAAAAGTTGCAGGCTATGCAAATGTTACAAGGATTTTAAGGCTTGCTGCTAAATGTATGGTTTCAGGACTAGCAGGCATTGGCATGAACTGGAAGCTTATTGAAAGCAGAATCCTAGTCCCCATCCCAGATATGAGAAATCAGAATCTGCATTCTTAACAAGACTTCTGATGATTCTTATGCAAGTTAACATTTGAATAGTATTTTTCTAGAGTCCTTGTATTGTCCAGGAAGAGTAAGAGCACTATGTATATAAACATTTGACTTTAAGAAGTTATAGAAGCCTACTATTATCTCTGGGGTAATGACAAAACAAAAAATAAAATAAAATATAATTTTTAAGCTAACAGAGAAATAAGTAAGTAAAAAGTACCAATTTCAACAACAGAAGAGAGAAAAATTATAAAGGCAGTATAATATAAAGCCCTTGAAAATATAGTGGATTCATATATAAATTTGTCAATAATTTATACTGTAAATAAAACTGCCCTAAAGATTTTCATAATACATTTAAAAAAGCCCAGTTATATGCGGATTGTAATAGATACACCTAAAAATGTAATTTCAAAAAGTCTGAAAGTAAAAAGGTAAAAAAGATGTACAATGCAAAACCAAGTAAGAGGGGGAAAAACTGTTGTTGCTATATTAACCTCAAACTTTCAAGCAAAAAGTACTGATGGAAATATATCGTTTCTAAATTTGTATCTATCTAATAACACGGCATCAAATATGTAAAGCAAAGATTAAGAGAACTACAAAGACAAGGAAAATCCACAATTAGAGTGGGAAATTTTCACACACAACAGTGAAGAAAGAAAAAACAAACAAAAAAATTCAGGAAGAATTTTTTTTTTTTTACTAAGATGGTATAAAGTTAGAAATAAAGTTTAACTCAAAATGCCATAGGTTTTGAAATTCTAAAAAAAACCCTCTGACTAATCTATGATCAAAGAAGAAATCACAAAGGAAATCAGAAAATATCCCAAACTGCACAAACCTCAAAATTTATGCATGCAGTCATAAAGGGAAATTTATAGCCTAAAGTCTGTATTTTAGAAAAGACTGAATATTCATGAGTTAATAAGCACACAGTAACACGAGTTTACAGAAGTAGAAGAAATACAATATTAAACAAATTTAGTCAAATGGAAAACAACTGCATAATAAAGAGGACCCACAAATTAAAGATATTTCTTTGAAAGGAGTAATAAAATGCATCAACCATAGTTAAAATGATCAAGAGAAAAAAAGTACAATGTTATGAAACAAAAAGCGACATCTCTACAGATCCTGCAGACGTTACAAAGAATTTAAAGAGGATATGATAAACTTCTACAAGAATGTAATTTAATACTGACACAAAACGTAGTAACTGAAAATTACTAATTACTCTGGAATCCATGATTACAATGCTTACATGATTTCCCACAAAGAAAATCCCCATAGGATTTACTAGTAAATTTTATAAAACATTTAATTAAAGATATGTACACAAACTCCTTCCCCAAAATAGGACTCCCTAATTTTATGAGACTAGCATAATTCTGATATTGAAACCAGAGCAAGACATAAGAATAAAAATGTGAAGGTCAACCTGACTCATGAACACAGCTGTAAAACTCCTAACCAAAAAATAGTAAACCCAAACCAGTGAGATATATTAACAACAACAATAACAAAATATATACATATACATATAAAAGTTGAGTTTATTCTAGGAACCAAGATAGCTTTACATCCCCCCCAAAAAATTATACGATACAAGAGATAAAAAGGAAATAATGATAAAATTCACTAACTTTTCATTTAGCAAAACAGGAACAAAATGGAATTTCCTTATTTTGAAAAGAATAGCTATTAAAAAAAACTACAGAAAACATTTAGTGGGTAAATCTTAAAAGCTTTCTTTGAGAACGTGGACAAGAAAAGATATGCCACTTCTATTTAACACTGTTTTCAAGCTGCTAGTTACTGAAGACAAGAAAAAAAAATAATAAAATAAACAAGATCCAAAAGGAAGGAAAAAAACCTGGATGCATTTAAAGGATAAAGAAAAATCTACAGATAAATTATTAAACTAATAAATGAGCTCAATAGGGTTGATGCATATAAAGTCAATATTAAAAAGCTATTTCTACATAGCAATAATCAGAGAATAAAATTTTTAGAGGTACTATTTACAACAGCATTAAAAATATATTAAAAGATATACATTTTCAGAAACTACAGATTCAATCCATGTAAATCAATACTGCAACAGGATTTTTGACAGCTTATTTTAAAATTTATATGGAAATGCAAGAAAAGCCAAGAAAAACTTGAAGAAGGAACCATGTAGGTCTTGGGTGATCTTGTATTCAGTGGCACAGGATCAAGAAAAGAATATAGTATAGAAATAGACTACACATATATATATATTATAAAGATGGTACCACAAAGTAGAGGGAAAAGGACAGTCTTTCAGTATATGGTGCTGAAGATCATACATAAGAACATATTATGACCTCTAATTAGAGGGGAATGGTAGCTACAGGCATCCAGTTATTGAATGAGCAAGTCATGGGGATAAACGGTACAGCACAGGGAATATAGTCCATGGTATTTTAATAGCGTTGTGTGGTGACAGATGGTGGCTACCCTTGTGCTGAGCACGGCACAACATATAGTCTTGTCTGTCTAATCGCTGTGTTGTATACTTGATACTAATAAAACGTGTGTCAATTATGTTTCAATAATTAAAAAAAAGATATTAGACTACATAAAAAAATGCACAGAGCAAAAAGGAAAAAATTAAACTTGGAATTCATGAAAAATAAGAACCTCTGCTTATTGAAAGACATCATGAAGGCTCAGAGTAGGTGGCAGGATTTAGAATACATATAAAAAAGGGCTCATATCCAAAATAATTTAAGAACTTCTACCAATCACTAAGAAAAATACAGACAAGCAGTAGAAAAAAAGGACAAGAGACTTGAAGAGAAGGCCTCATGAAAGGATATCTAAATGGTCAAAAAATATTAAAACCACACTGAGCTACTATTACACAACCACCTTCAAAATGGCCAAAACCAAATAGTCTGAGAATACCAAGAATACCAAGAATAGAGACTACGTAGAATAATTATTATTCTGCTGGATTTCTGGTAGAAGTGTAGGTTGGTTCAATGAATTTGGGAAACAGTTTGACATTACCTACTCATACTGAAACATAAGCATACTGTGGGTCACAACAATTCCAATCGTAGAATATCCAAGAGAATGTATGCTCATATGCACTAGTAGATACACAATGACAGTCATAACAGTACTAATCGTAAGAGCACAAAACCGTAACAATGATACAAGAATCTATATAAATTATAGCATATTCATAAAATACAACGTGGGTCATCAAACTATGGCCTGGAGGCCAAATGTGGCCTGTGGCATAGCCCATGAGCCAAGAATGGTTTTTACTTTTTTAAAAGGTGGGTTAAAAAACAAAAAGAATGTGCAACAAGAGACCAAATGTGACCCACAAAGCCTAAAGTATACTATCTGGTCTTTTACAGAAAAAGTTTGCCAATCCCTAAAATAAAATACTACATAGAAGTGATTACTGATTAACTATGGAAATTCTCAAAAATATGGATGAATGTCACAAACATGATATTGAGCAAAAGAAGCCAAACATAAAAGAAAACCTACTCTATTGTATGAAAGTTTAGAAAACAGCCCAAACGGAGACTGCAGCAGTTAGGGATGCATACTTAGCCAAATAAGTTTCTTGATATGAGAAGACTATAAAAAAGAGCACTAATAAGTCAGGGTAGTAATTAATTCTAGGAGATTGGTAAGGAGTTGCCATTGAGAAGGGGCACACAGGGGTCAGAGGTGTCCCAGTGGTCTATTTCTGTATCTTGATGGTGGCTATAGGAGTATTTGCTTTATAATACGATAGGCTCTAAGTTTGTTTTACATACATTTCTGTATGCGCCTGATAGTTCACAAGGTAAAAGAGTTTGCTAAGACCCACCTTTTCATAGTCTTCAGCAGTAAAATCTCTATCTTTCTGAAGTATTTCATGAAGTCTTGCTTTCACACGTTGCTGACAACTGCTCAAGGAGTCACTGTCACTATCCAAAAGGCCATTCATATTTGCACTTTTTACCATCTGAACAAGAATGGGTGTAAGCTCTCCTTCTAGAGCTAAGAGCCCCTAAACATATTGGATAAAGCCAATACAGATCTTAAAATTAGTATGCAAATTAATAGAAAGCATTTTAATATTTACTTTGTTACATGCCAAATTTCGCAAGGTATAAGCTAACTATTTGCAATAAACTTGGT
Source organism: Neomonachus schauinslandi (assembly GCF_002201575.2). Lineage (NCBI taxonomy): Eukaryota > Metazoa > Chordata > Mammalia > Carnivora > Phocidae > Neomonachus > Neomonachus schauinslandi. Next base: position 77,127,682 of record NC_058409.1, on the reverse strand, counting down.
TAATAATACAGCCCATCACCATTTCAGGGCTCGAGTTTGAAATTTCAAATTTGGGATTTTTAAACATCGCCTTACCAAAAAGTCTTCAATGACATTCCTAGCAATTCTAAGAAACGTTTACTTGTACCTTTGCAAAAGCAGCTGCAGTCATCTGGACTCGTCCCTCATCAGAGGCATATATTTTGAGGTCATGTCGGTAGGTACTATGTAATCTCAGTAAACCACAGCCAGGAAATCCTGCATAATCTCCTGAAAATAAATACTCAAATCACTTAAGCTATATTTTTGTCTCACTATATTTCTATAAACTATTTAGTAACATTGCAAAATAAACGAAGATTTGAAAACATAATGCACAGATTTAACCAAATGAAAGAAGCGCCAAGATTTACCTTGACCTCCAGGATACATACACCTGAAAGCTCTTCCAAGTTCTTCAGCCTGGACCCTGCCTGCAGGAGTTAGTTCTCCTCCCCATTTTAGAACCAAAAGTAAGGATGGTTCTTCTCTTCGGCTGTCTAAGACACATGTGAATGGAGAGAGGCAAATGTCAAGTTTATTTTTTCTCATTTTGTTTTTTTAAAGATTTTATTTATTTATTTGACAGAGAGAGAGAGGGACACAGCAAGAGAGGGAACACAAGCAGGGGGAGTGGGAGAGGGAGAAGCAGACTCCCCGCTGAGCGGGGAGCCCGATGCAGGGCTCAATCCCAGGACCCTGGGATCATGACCTAAGCCGAAGGCAGACGCTCAACGACTGAGCCACCCAGGTGCCCCACGTTTGTTTCTTTTAAAGAGACGTATTTCAAGATTAATTTTTTCTTTGTTCTATCTTCTGCAGTGGAATATAGCTTTTATGTAAATTATTTTGTTCCTTTGAACATACCTATCTTTGTAGGCTTTTGCTTCTGTCAGGAACACCCTTTGCTCTTTCTGTTAAAATCTTACTAAAATTTCAAAATCTCTTCCATACGTTACGAAGAAGGCTCTTTCTCAGTTTTCTGAAAGAAGTATTGTTTCTACCTTCCCTGGTCTCATAGTGACATGACACCAATAGTATTTGCCCAATATATTTAATTTAGTTGTGCTAGCAATGTTAGATTAAGAGCTCCTTGACCAAAGGATCAAGATCTTGTCTTTGTATCAAAAGTCTCACATAAAAGGTAATGTTAGCTGAAGTGAAGGTGTATACATTTTTATGATGAGGAATCAATGATTTGCATAATTTTTAGGAAGGCGTGAGATGAGAAAGCCTGAAATTTATTATAATTTAAATTTATGAATTATATATATAATAAACTGTAGCCAAGAGCAGCTTTTTAAATTTGGAACTGTGCAATCTCTTTATGTTCCCGACCAAAGATTTTCTCAGATATTAAGGGAAGTTCCACAAGCAAATGAGTTTCTATACTTAATTTATCTGCCCTTTATCATGTCCTAAGATCTGTACTGGGCTACAGAAACAAAGGTAATTTAAAAATAAGCAATAAGGGGTGCCTGGGTGGCTCAATCAGTTTGGCATCTGCCTTCAGCTCAGGTCATGATCCCAGGGTCCTGGGATCTAGCCCCCTCTAGCCCCCTGGGATCTAGCTATGTCTCCCCTCTCTCTCAAATAAATGAATAAAATCTTTAAAAAAATAAAATTAAAATAAATAAATTAAAAAAATAAAAATAAGCAATAGAAGTGCTAAAAAACTTAATGATGATTCATTAAAAGTGATAGAAATCAACCTTTTTCCTGGGACTAGACACTAGTTGTATGTGCTTTATTATGCAGGCCAATATTAATTTATGGAAGGACAATTAATTAACAGGCTTTTTCAATCAATTCAATTATTTATTGAATGTTTATCACGAACATTAAAATATAAGAAATTAATCTGTATTGCTATTAATCACAAGTGTGACAAAACAGCAACATGTCAAATTTTAAAATACATTTATAAAGATCAACATAATCAAACTTGTGCTTGCATTTAAGACAATCATTACTTCAATTTATGCCACTATAAATAATGACATTGTGAATATCCCCAAAGATCAATCTTTCCCTGAATATATGACCACTTCCTTGGGATAGATTCTTCTAAGTAGAATTAAGATAGAAGCATATGAACATTTTCTGAAGTTTCTAATATATATTGCCAAATGACTTTACAAAGAGTTATGTCAATTTATACTCCTCCCAATAAACTGAAATCTGCTCACACTGCATTCTCATCAACATTCCTTACCATCAATCTGACAAAAGAATAAAACAAGAAAATACTTTGCTAGTGTGTTAGGCAAAAGTAGTTACTACTACTATTATCATTATTTTATTGGGCATCTACATTTCTCTATGAAATGGCTTCTCCAGCCCCTGCCCATTTTTCTTTTAAAAGGTAAATGAATTTATGGAGTTTTATGCTGACTACTTTAGGAGATGGACCTGACCTTCTTTAAATGCCTATTCTGACTTTTTCAGTGGAGGAAAATAGCTATATTAGAAACATGTTTATTATGTATTTTTTCAGTCTTTTTGTACTTTTTGAGTTTTCTTCCTGTATACTCTGCCCTCTTTTACCAAAAGAGGAAGAAAGGGGTCCATTAAGTAACATGTAGTTATAAATAAACTTTCTGAAACAATCCCAGAGTAAAAGGGAAGTCCTAAGCAGTTTCTAAAACAATAAAATCTATCCTTTACTCAAAGGATCAAGAATAAAATCTATCCTTTATTTAAAGGATTGAAGAGAAAGTTAACAAAACTCTACTTTATTTTTCCTTTATTCAGCATGTCAGTCCCTAAATTATTACACAGAAGAGGGTCCAAAGGTAGTAAAATCAGTAGTTAAGTCCCTACACATAATTAAAACACAAGAGGCATTAATAGTGATATACCTTCTTCTTCACTAGATGTTTTAGGACAACCATGAGGGAGGTAAGTTAATTGGACTTTACGATTTATTCCAGAAAAATGGCCATACCTGAAAAACAAAATGACAAGCAGAACAAACAATTTTTAGTAAGTATTCAATGCAACCTCCTAAAGAAAAACTAAAATCCATCTAGAGAAAACCTAAATCTACATATTAATGTGCCCTTCTATTTTTAATTAATTGATGAGTTCTCTAACATATCCTAGCAGAAAATCTCTGTACCATAGGTACTCACTCATTCTAATCACACCAAAAATGAAAATACAAAAAATTTCTCTACAAAACTTAGACAATTTTGAAGAGATGACAAAGTATAGAAATATAAAAAAATAAATGTATGGGTATCTAAAAAATTAAAGGAAATAAGATTCTAAGGGGTTAAATACATAAAGCTTATAATTGGAATACCGGTGTTATCAATTTCACTTGATTAAAACATAGTTCAAAATTGTTTTTTAATTAAACAGCATTTAATCAGTGGTCCTGTTAGTAATTTGGCTTTCATCCTAAGTAGTATTTCATAAAATATCCAAATTCTTCTCATCCCAAAATGAAAAGTAAAACTAAAACAATAACCTTCAAAACAACCATCTGTTTTCTCACTGTACCAATAAAAATCTCACTAGACTTTCACTAATTTCTCTTCAGCTTCAGCAATAAAGTGCAAAAAGATCAAACTGTGAAGGAAATTTAACAAACTCATACATTAAAAAAAGAACACTGTAAAAATAAAAGTTAAGAGTTTCAGAAAGATTCTCACATTTCCAATACAGTCTTAAGTTGTTCAAGTTTTGACTTGTTTTCTTCAATTTCAGAATCATTATTTTGCCCCAGCTCCATAAGAAGTTGTCGGGCAATGTCCAGCACTTCCTATAAAATAATAAAGAACTGAATTTTTATGTAACTTTGTCATTAGCAATTTAAAACCAACAAGAACAAAAATGCACTTGCCTGTAACTGTTTTGGCTTTTTGAGTTTTAATTTCCCAGATTTGTATCCATCACACTTTTCAAAAAGATCAAAAAATCTTATAAAAAAAGACAGCACAGTTAGTTCCTTGCAATAATTAGTATTAACACTATACACTTACACAAATCACTTATAAATGAAGATACGGGACTCAGATCTATGGATTTCAAATACTGTGTGTCCTCTTTCACTATAGAAGGTTGCTCCTCCACTGAGTGATAAAAGTTACTATTCTCCTGAGCACATGAAACTAACAATCATTAGATCATTTTTAAAAGTTTTTCTCATGATGGAAACTGAGTATATGACTGTAATACTAAGTATCATATTCTCTGAAGTCACTGCATACATATACATATTAAAAAATGTTTCAACACATATTGATTGGCTCAGGTTTTTAAATTTTATTGTTTCCAAATCAAATACTGAAGAGAAAAAAGATAAACTTCCATTCTACTAATTTCTTCTAGAAGGTTGAGAGGTTAAAGACTCATAGAAAGCAATGAAGAGAATAACAAACCAAGATTAAACACAACATCTAAGGATGTTTATGCCTTTACAACAGTAAATGAAAGCCAGATCAGATGGACGATAATTGATGGATATTACCATAATAATTTTCAAATGCTGATACATACAATTATTTTACATGGATTTTGTTTGCATCCAGTGGTTTAAATTAATGGCCAAGAAATGGGAAAACAGTTTTTCTACATGATGTATTAATCAAATCAGGTAATCACCTATCATAAATCTTAAATTATCTCCTGAGTGTTAAATTATTCCCCCTAAAACATACTTTTGATGCCTCACTTCCATTTTCATTTTTTGTTTTGGTGTTCGATCCCCATGACGTATCACAGCTATGACACATCTAAGTTCCATCCTAAAATAAAAAAAAAGTTCTCAATTTTCTAACAAAGATTTCTGTTATATAATTGAGACTAATACAACATCTCATTATTTGTTTAGAGCCATCTTTTACCGTTTCGAGGTCTTTCCCATGAAGAACAGTACTTGTAACAACCAGTTGATTTTATCAAATTCAATCTTAAGATTTTAAGAAGCTGGAGGGGAAGTAATATTAAGCTATATATCAGCTTCCTCTCTAGAGATGGCTATACTCACAATGGGATAAAAGTAAACAAATGGCAATCCTGGAACTTCATTAACTACTTGCCCTGTAGCATAGATCATTACAGACTGAGATTTCATTAAATCAAAACAAAATAAAGCTTTACTTTATAGCTGCTGTATTTATTTTGACCTTGTAAGAACAGAACAAGTATTTCAAACTCAAATTACGAGAAGATAATAATGTCTTAGAAAGAAGGCTAGGGTATACTTTAGTGTATGCCAAACTGTAAGCCACAGCATACAACCCTGCAGGATTTACCCAAAAAAATTTTATGTTAAATAGTTTAGAATACTGGTTTAAAAACATAATTAATTTCTTTTGTCCTCCCACCCCAACCAGGACTTCTCAGAATTTTTAACACGCTAAATGTAAACGTCTAAGCTATAAATATGAAGCATTTGGTCAACTCATTTGAGTAGCAGGTGAGTTTCAAGCAGTAATTTTCACTAGTAGAATGTTATTAGACACTTTGGCAATATTGGTCTAATTAATTTACCTCAAGACATACCTGTATATTTTTTCTTTACACACTCAGAATACAGAAGTTGTATGACCACGGATTATGAACATTTAAGTGATATACCTGTTGGCACCTCCTTTATTTTTATGACTTAATTCAATAGTTCTATAACTAAGCATTTTCCAGGACTGTTTTTCCAGAATTTTTTTTTTTAACAATATAAAAGATTTTTGGTCTAGGTGGACCCCACAAAAGCATATAACCTATTTCTCCATCTGCCAAGTGAATCATATGAAAACATACACAGTAAAGTGTCCAATAATCATTCAGAAATTTAATCTCTATTGTAATAGCAGAGACCGATGTACAAAACCCAAGGAATTTCTAAAGGAAAATATTCAAACTTACATAGTTCCAGATGTAGTTGGTACAATTGGGATATCTTCAGCTTCTAAGGGTATTGACCAGGGGATATGAAATTGTGGAGCAAGTTCTCGCATTACAATATTGCTTTGATACAAAAAGAAAAAAGTAGAAATTAGTTCATTTTAAGACAAAACTCAGTACTCAATGACTAACGACACAGAATCATAAAAGGTCAAACTAGTGATTCTGTGAGCACATAAAAAGTAACTCAAAGAATCAATCCTGATTTTAAAAAATTATATTAGCAGTCCTAAACTGGTACATCAGGACACGCTGAAGAGATGCCATAAATTTGGAATTATTTATTATTTAGTTTTAAAGCATAAATCACAATGGAGTCAAATAAATCACTATAATTGCATTAAATCTACTCACAGATACATTCTGAAAACCAAGATTGCTTGCTTCTTCTTTATGGCCACAGGCCATTTCTTCTTTTTTTAGATTTTATTTATTTATTTAGAGAGAGAGTGTGCAAGAAGGGGGAGGGGCGGAGGGAGAAGGACAGAATCTCCAACAGACTCCCCACTGAGCATGGAGCCCTACATGGAGCTCGATCCCAGGACCCCGAGACTGTGACCTGAGCCAAAACCAAGAGTCAGATGCTCAACTGACTGAGCCACACGGGTGCCCCAGGGATCATTTCTTACCTATTTGTTGATCACTTTTGAAGTTACTCTAAATACCATGGCTCTTTTTAAACAAATTTCCATTATATTTTACTAATAGGGTTAACAATGGAAACATGTTAAGTAATTATAAAACATTTTTTGTTTTGTTTAAATTTAGCATTTATTCATGCTAAAATTTAGTAAGCTCCCCCAAATTTCACCTTAAGTGAAGTTTACCAATCTTTAAAATATACTATAAAAGTTGACTCCAATGATGACAATACATTTTAAAGTGTAAGTTTCTTATGGCTTTGTCATATATATTTTGAAATGGTTTAAAATTATTTGTCTTGTGAATCTTCTAAGTCAAGGTATAAGAAAATAGGTCAAAGAAAATAAAAATGGCATTTCTACATGCAGTAATTTCTTTTGGGTTCACTTGATAATCTCATGAGATTATCTTTAAGTGACATATAATTATAGAAAGCAGTATCATTCAAAAAAAACCCTGAATTCCAAATATTTCTATTCTACTCTGGTTATTTATTTCATCAGTGTTCGTTTTTATATCCTAAAGTAAGAGAATGAAACTTTTTCAACTGTAATCTATATATCAAAAACTTGCAGAACAAAGTAATCTAATAAATTAGCTGGAATAATAACTGTATAGCACTTCTAAATCTTTAAGTTAAAATATCTTTAAGCCATCATCTATACTGGCCATAGATGACTCTGACTTTGATAACCCATAGTATAACTCAGGATTTGGCATAGTTCTTTGGGGATGTCATTTTATGAACATTGATTTTTATTCTAGAGCGCTTCCAGGACCCTGATCACTTGATGTTTACAATAATTTGGTCTCTGAATAGCTAGTCTGCATTAGCTGTAACAAAGGTAAAGAGGAGAAATATAAAGAATTCTTACCCAAGTATTTTTGCACAATCATCATAATACTTCATGGAATTTTTCACAAAACTGAAGCCATTGACATCACAGACATAGGACTGTCCATTGGCTCGTAACAAATCAAAACCACAAACTGTTTGCTATTTAAAATAAATTATAAACTTTAAAGTTACATTTGAATTAGGATTCACAGTTTTTTAGTCTTTTAACATATCAAATTTTATAAATGCCTAAAAATTCACTACTGCTTATTAGTTTATTTCATAGTAAGTAATAAATGAAATTATTCATCTGTAACCTGAGTACTCTGAAAATATGTAAAACATACCATATGATCATTTGAGTTCCCCCATGAAATAAATATAGAACAAAAATGCTTAAGAGATAAGAGAGGCCAAAAAATAACAAACTATTACAAGACATTCTTCAAGTAACATTTAATTAAAAAACAAGAGTAAAAATTTTTAAAGGCTTTGTTAAATTTTGTGATAGTAGAAATTATATCACTTTAATCCAAAAAAGCATAAAGGAAAAATAGTTTTGAAGATATGTCCCAGAGGAAATGTCCAATTATCCCTATGAATCTTTTTTTTAAGAGATTTTATTTTTAAGCAATCTCTCCACCCAGTGTGGGATTCAAACTCACAACCCTGAAATCAAGAGTCGCAGGCTCTACCAACTGAGCCAGCCAGGTGCTCCTCCCTCTGAATCTTTTACACCCTGACAACTATATCCTCGTGAGCACTTGAAATAAATTTACTTTATTTGGGAGAAGAAAACAGTTGCAAGGTAGGAATTTCCTACTCAAGCTCCTGAAATTTTCTATTTTCTGCATCTTATATTCAAATCACCACATATTAGTATATGTGATTTTAAGTCATGTCTTTTGGAATCCTGTTATTACATAATTAAAACAATTTATATAAAGCTATTAAAATGTATTTATAGATTAACATTCCTTCCACAAAAGTGACTTCAAATTATTAAGACATAAAGTATTTATTATTTAATAACCAGTAACACACTAGTTTTACATTATATACCCAAGACAAGACTTCAAAAGGTAAAGTTTATCCTTTAATAGATCAAGTTGTACTACTTCGGTTTAAATCTTTAACATACATTATTGGAAGCCTAATGATTTCACTGAGGGAATTAGTCAAATGTTAGAAGTAAAAAATTTTCTTTTACTCAAGAAAGAAAATTAGAATTTCTTTTACAGGGGTCTATATGGCCTGTAAAACATCCTACCTTAAAAGCAAGGCAGACTTTCCAGGCAATTAATTTCTCTCGTGCATTAAGAATAACAGGGTATCTAACTTCTTTTCCCTCACTGTCTCGTTCCACCTTGCCATCAAGCGCTGGAGATTTTCGAGCTTCAGCATGCGCATAATCTGGACCCACTGTATAAACCTTTAATAAATGTTAAAATTAAAAATTTATATATTATTTAAAATGTATTAAAAAGGCAGACAACAAATCAGAAGAAAAAATAATCAATAAAAAATACTTCAGTCTCCAGACTGTTCTTTTCACACTTCTATTTCACATGCCAAAATTTTCAATACACTGGAAAAGATTATAAATAATTAATTACATGGCAAAACTGCTAACATGAAGTTCTGTTCTCTACAGAGAATGATTATACTGAGCATTACGAGGGAACACGAGGTTGTATAGGATGTGATCTTTTCCAAATTTTTTTAGCTTAACCAAAGGAGAGGTACATGACAGAAGGAAGTAATGGCCAAAAGAAAGATTAAAAAACTGGGGGTGGTGGTGAGGGACAGCATACGCTGAAAGGCAGACAAGAAAGGGAACAGCACCCTGAGTAAAAGTTAATCAACACAGAGGCCAGAGGCATTAAAGAGCACGATGTATTCAGGTAAGAGTAAGTTATTTGGTGCCTTTTATTCTGTAAGAAATAAGGTTCATAGGACAGACTGGGAAATATTCTGTATGCCACCCTTATGAACCTGATTATTACCCTAAGGTCAGCAAAATCCACAAGAGAATTTTAAAGGAGAGATTCATGATCAGGTCTACACCTTAGAAAAAAAGACAGTCTCGTTAGACAGAGACTGGATGAAGGTATAGCAATTAAGACCTTATCTGTCACCAAATCAAACATATTGTTTGATTGTATTATACTACAGTTGTTGCAGATCTCAGAACATCATTTACACTAATCAGTGCTTAGAAACTAGTGGCTATTAGACCCTTATCCACTGTATTTTATTATTTAATGTCCTTTTAAAGAAGCACACATATTATTGTATCACAAAGTTGGTTTTTAAATATTTTTGTAACTACATTTCAATAAAATTTGTCTCCTTGGCAATCCTGTTTTAAGCACCAAAGAACATTACTCTAAAATAAGGGTCCATAGGCTTCAGACTGCCAAAGACATTCATAATTCAAAACAGGTAAAGAATCCCTAGTCATAAAAAGAAAGAGATCCAGAATAGAGTCTATTCTCAGGGTACTCTCTTTTTCTGATATCGTTGGTAAACTAAATACAAAATTAAAATATACTGTAATCAGTCCTACCTTTACATCAGTACCATCTGTGGGCATAAACTCTTCATATATATATGAGCCTGTTTTTCGTACATTGCTTTCTGGGGAATAAACACTACTCCTACTGCCAATCTGAAAACAAAAGATGTCCACAAATATAAAAACTAAAATATTCATCTCATTTTTATAATATAACCTTTTTACCATCTATTTCCATCTTAGATATTTCCAGAAACTTTTATTGGTGCACAAATATTTAACAACACTTGCTATAGAGTTGACACTGTATTATTTTCTGCTGTAATATAACTTACATGTAAATTAAATTGCTAAGAATACAACGAACAGTAAGAGTAATGTTCCCAAGATTCAACCATGTTCTTGCACGTAACCCTCTTTTGTTCACTTCTTCCACCACAGAATTTTCCACTGTGTAAGTACACCATAATTCATTCATTCTATTAATGAATATTTAGGTTGTTTTCTAAGCTTTAGCCAGTAGAACAGTGTTGCTTTCAACATTCTTGTAAGTGTCCCATTTGCAAGAGCATTTCTAAGGTACAAACTACAAGTAGAATTACTAGGTGATAGAATTACTAGGTGGCTCATATTCAACTTACAAAGATAATGCCAAAATATTTTATGAACTGTTTTAACAATTTAGAGTCTTCTAGCAATGGATGTGAGTTCCCAATGCTCTACATCCTTGTCTATAATTGGTATTGTTAAACTTAATATTTGCCACTCTAATGGATATAAAATAGTATCTCACTGTGTTCTTACTTGCATTTCCATAATTGCTTGTAAGTGTACGTGCATTTTTAACCTTAATATATTGTTAAATTATGTTGCTAAGAGATAAAAGGCTATATTAATTTACATTTCTGCCAACAACATTTGGGCTTGTGCTTGTTTTCCAACTATCTCAATCTTTTTGATCTTTCGCCAATCCAAAAAGTAATTCAATGTCATTACGTTTTAGACTTCATTTGCATTTCTTTTATTATGGGTACAGTTTTGAGCATACTTTCATAAATGTAAATGATATTGATATTACTTGTGTCTATGAATTATCTATCTTGGGGGCCATTTTTCTTAAAGACTACTGATCTTTACCTGAATTTCTCATATGCCAGATACATAAATGGAAGATAGAAAGAAAATCAAGTAATTTTCTTGGTATTTTGTATGTAGAAATTTTGCATAAACAACATTAAATAACTAAAATAATGCCTTGCTTTTCTAACAAAGAAGGATATCAGTTTGAATTTATCCCTGAATGATACATTCTTATTTAATCTTAGTTCCATTAAATACTTGATTACTTTTAGTAGAATTTGTATGAAGTGTGAATAACAGCATCCCCTAGGATAACAAAGGTTTACCTTTCGAAAAAGTCTTTGACTTCCACCACCAGCAGATGTTGGATAGTAAATGTAAACATTGTGATCTTCAGCACTGACTGGCTTTTCTACAAAAGGCTTTTGAAAAACTTCACCATTTACTTCTACATGATCTTCCCCTTCAATCAGATTGCATTCTAAACATCAAACATAACAGCAGGAATAATTACATATTGTATATTATCTACATATAATAATATTGTTAAAGTTTTTACTAGAATAGATTTACAAAGAAAAGTAACCTTGGATAATGTATGATTTGATTTTAATTAAAAATTTATGCAGAGGCGCCTGGGTGGTTCAGTTGGTTAAGTGTCCGACTCTTGGTTTCAGCTCAGGTTGTGATCTCATGGGTCTGGAGATGGAGCTCAGCCTCGAGCTCCACACTCAGGAGGGAAGTCTGCTTCAAGATTCTCTCCCCCTGCCCCTCCCCCATCTCTCTCTCTAAAAAAATAAATAAATCTTTAAAAAAATATTTATGCAAACAACATATACCAAGATTTATGATCTATGACATTAAAAACTACAGTTGTTCTTCAAAATCTTATAAACCTGACATTTTACCTTATCATCCCATAGAATTCAACATTAGATACGAACTGATGCCAACAAGAAAGGCTGAGAAATTATTCTAGATTGCTTTCATCTTCTGAAAATTGTATGGAATCCTTTGTATCACAGATACCATAAAACATGAAATTATTTAAGTTATTAAAGTAACCTATATAAAGTAAGCAAGCAATCGAATCAGGAAGTTAACTTTTTACCTCTAGACAAATGAGAGAAGTTCCCTGTTACAGATAATAAATACTATATCTGGTTTTTCACAAAAGTTGCTTTAAGGTACAATAAAATCATCAAAATTCCCCAAAATACCCTTGTCAGAATATTAAATCTTAGAGCAGATAAACATTTATCTTGGCTTTTAGACTGTTACATATAACTTACATGCTACATTTTAGATAACCAGAAAAATGAAGCAAAGGGTGCTTTAGGATATTAATAAGTAGTAATATTTCTAAACTCCTAATCATCAGAAATTATGGTATCCTAGCATGAAGTTTCTAATCCTGAATTCAATAGTCATAGATAAATCACTTGTTTACCCCTAATCAATACAAATTTACTAAGCATGTAATTTAAAAATTCTTTATGATTCCCAGATATATGTCAAATGTAGAACAAAGAAAAGTAAGATATAGAACTCTTAAATTATTAGTGGGCCTTTTAACTTATAGTACCACACTTCAACTGAACATAATGCTTACGTGGCTCATTAAAAAAAAAAGTAAATAGAACAGTATGAGTTCTTTGAATTCCTTCTACTTAATTATAGAAAGGAAGGGGCTCAAAAGTATGTTGAGTGACAAAAGGTAGCTTGCTCAAAATCTCATATTCTGGGGCGCCTGGGTGGCTCTGTCGTTAAGCGTTTGCCTTTGGCTCAGGTCATGATCCCAGGGTCCTGGGATCGAGCCCCACATCGGGCTCCCTGCTCGACAGGAAGCCTGCTTCTCCCTCTCCCACTCCCCCTGCTTGTGTTCCCTCTCTCGCTGTGTCTCTGTCAAATAAATAAATAAAATCTTAAAAAAAAAAAAAATCTCATATTCTTACCTTTGGGATTATTTGGGTCACGGTTCAAAATTGCATAACGAGGAAGTAAAATACCTTCAGCTTGAAGAATACTATATACTTCTCTTCTGAAGAAAAAGGAAAACATTTGCTCTATTTGAAGAGTACATTATTACTATTGTATAACTAAAAAAGGCATGGATATCAAGTCTTATTTTTTAAATAAACAAATAAATCCTTAAAAATATTGAAAATTTCTAAGGAAATATTCAGCCATATTAGAACAAAAATGGATGCACACAATACTTCATGTGGCATATTAAAATATTAATATTTAAAATTGGGAATATAAATATATAAAAAGAAATGGTTAAATACAAGGTTGCTATATGGCAATGACAGAATATTACCTATTAAAAACTTTATACTCAAAGAATATTTAATGACATGGGAAAATGTTCATAGTATTTTAAGAGAAAAGTGACCCTAATTTAGTAAAACGTGAGTGGATGTATGCATTGCTTTCTACATGAAAAAATATGATAGACAGTAGCAGGGTTAAATACCTTTATGCTTTTATTTTCCAAATTTCTTAAAGCAAATATGCATTTATATATATATGTATATATAACAGAGAAGCATGTATTAATATGTAAATCTATGGAAAATGTTTTAAAATGTTAGCTATTGATAATGTTTACTATGTGGAAGAACAGAAAAAAAAAACAAAACCAAAAAACTATTGGGCCTTAAATTTTATAAAGCATTTTCACACATATAATCTCATATTGTAATGCTATCCACAAAAGAAAACTGAATGTTGGTGAAATTGTAAGGGTAGCCATCAGAGTGAAACATCACTCAAACAAAATAAATAAATATATTTGTATTCTACAGTTTCCCTTAGAAATCCATGCTTTCAGCCTGTAAAATGAACGCTAAGATACATCACGAGATATTTTTCAAAATTGTTGCACTATTCAATTAAAAAAAAAGTCTAGTTATAATGAGTATAACCCTAATTTCATCTTCAGTCACATAACAGAGAAGTTGTTCATAATTTTCAATGGTTCAGTAGGCTCTGGAAATTAAACAAACCTGGTTTAAGTCCTTGTTCCACTATTGACAGAACTACTTGTGACTCCGGGCAAATTAATTCAGGATTGAGTTTCTTCATCTATAAAACTGGGTATAAATAACTATTTCTAAGTATTATTTAGAGGATACCACAAATTAATGTATATGAAAACACCTGAGGTCAGCTTACAGTAGATACTAAATAAATGTTATTTTTCTTCCCTTAATTCAGCCATCTCCATCACTCACCTATCTTGTATGAGATACTGCATATTCAAGTCATTGATTACAAATGGATTCCTGAGTTTTGCATAGGCAACTGCTTTGTCCAGTGGAAATCCTAAGAACACATATTATTAACATATTCTGTACAATCTCAAGATAAGTTGACATCTATAACTTATATCTATTTGATTTTATGCCACTTCCCATAAAAGGTTAATTTAATTATGCATATAACTGCTTTCCATATAATGCATGGAAAAATACATAAAACTTGACATAACTGGTACTATTAATAAGTCTTATTTTTTCCTAGTTAATTTGATCGATAAGGCACAACAAGCCAGTGGCTATATAACCAAATGGAGAGCACTGACATGTTAGTCAATGCCTGATTATTCAAAGTCACCTGATAACAGGTTAAGATTACCTCATACACAAACAGAACTTCTATATAAATAAGTATATCACAGTCACTGGTGATTTAAAAAAAAATAAATATAACTTCTTCTCACTTTAGTTTGATATTTATACATATAAAATTGCCAATAATTCAAAGAACTTATGCATCTTTAAAAATAGCAAAAACAAAAGTTAATTCACGTACAATAGATATGCTCTAAATATAAAATATATGAGTAGAATCATACTTGCTGTAACTAGGTCAGTGTTAAGGTATCAGAAATTAACTCCCTAAAATTTCTAGACTTTGATAAAACTACTAATTACATGGAAAACAAATAGAATGGCAACTATAGTAAGAGGTCTAAAAAAAATCTAAAGCATTTTAATAATTATACCACACTCTCTGTATTGACACTAAAAATCTCCAATTTTATCCAACAATACCTATTATTAACAGATGGTATGGCAGTACACCATAGAGTCTAATAAAACAGGGTTCAAAATCCTGGCTCCATCTTTCATTAGCTATGTGACCCTGGGTAAATTTATTTAACATCTCTAAGTCCCTGATTCCCAGCTGTAAATGGGTATTATAGAAGTTTTACCCAGTAGACTTTTTGAGGAACTAGATAAAGGAGTGTATATAAAACACTTAACATAGTCCCTGACAGAGTAAGCTACCAATAAATATTTATTATTCCTTAAATGACAATATTTTAAAGAATATCTTGTCTAAGGAAAAGAGGAAAAATCAGTAAGCATGCATAACTTTAGAATTTAACCTTGGGTACTACAGAATACCTGTGAAGACACTGTATTTTGTACCATTATCAGAACAGTTGAGGGGAAGTAAGTACTAAGGCATACTGAAGTTAACAAAACTAAACAAAAAACTATAGTCAGTTAAAAAAGACTTATTCCTAAATTCTTCTTAGTTTTTAAAATTTAATAAAAGTACTCTATAACAAGAATCACTTCCACAAATTACAAACCCTTCTCGTGTTGTAAAGACTCTGCGAAGAATTCATCACTTGTCATCAAGATAGCTCAATGTCTATGATTTAAAGCATCCTAACGGAATTCAGCATATAGGAACCTCTGTAACAGTTCTCTGGTTCTGTTGTTGTTAAAGAGGAACTTTTTCCTTACCAAGAGACAGCATATGGGATATGACCTTAGATAGCACCTAGTTTTTACAGGCAAAAAAAAAAAACGCTTTGGTAGGAAGAACCATGTGGTAGTGAGGGAAGACCACCTAACCCTGAAGGATAAGCCAATTTTAAGATTCTCTGAAGTAAAGGACATCAATTTATAAAGAAGACCAGGGCCTTGGCTTCTCTATAGGCTACAGGAGCACAAAAAGTCTCAATCATGCTCCATCCCCTTCTTGCTGAAGGAGAAGTTTCTTGAACACTTAACTAAAGTAAAACTTTAACACAGCTGGAGATTACATATTTTGATAACAAAGTGATTTAATATGAATACATTTATAACTGAGCATGCATCTTTTAAATTATAGTTCTTAGAAATTCACTTAATTCACAGATTCCTGGGTTATAAATTTTCAAATATTCACTAATAATTTTGATCAGTATGAAGGCATACTTTACCATCAAGTAATATTTATGTTTAATTAATATTTCTGTTCGATTTGTAAAAGAAACCAAGTAAAATTGAAAATTCAAACATTAAGTTCTTCAGAAATAAAATATGAATATGTATATGAGGAAAGACAGATCATTTTCTATATGGCAAAAGCATATGGCTTAAAATATCTAATAATTCAAGAATTTATTCTAAGTAACTTAGAGTAGTGCAAAAAAAGATATGCATTAAAAGAGTTCATAATAGCCTTATTTCTAATAGTGAAAATTGGAGACTATCTAACTATTAGGATAACAGTTAAATATGTTATAGGACATCCTCATGATGACACACTATGATGATGTTAAAAATCAGGTCTTTGAAGAATGTAATGGAGGGGAAAAAAACCTCTTGATATAACTAATGAAAAAATTAAATATAAAATTACATACACACAACCACAGTAAAGTTGTTTAAAAAAATACATAGAGAAAAAAATGACTGAAAAGAAATATATCAAAATATTAACATCACTGATATGGGAGATGGGTGAGTTTAATTTTATTTTTCTGTTTTATCTAATACTCTACAATTAATATGTATTAGGCTTATTATAAGAGGATAAAGGGAGTTCCCACCCCATTCTTTAATACCTTTAGAATGGAAAGAAATAAGACAATCACATAAAGGCCAGTTTTCTACTGGTTCATTCAAAATAACATCTTCTTCAAATACTTCTACTGTGATATATTTAAATAAGGAGATCCGTTCAAGAATTTCCTTCATTGGTTTGGATTTGGATTTCTTTGCCATGGAACATATTCCAACCACAATCTGCCTTTCTGGTGGCTAAAACAGAAAGAAAACAACAACAACAAAAAATCAGGTTGACTTAATACAAATCCAAAGTAGAGCTATATTAAATCTTTTTCAGAAATAGATGCAGGATGTAATCAATACAAATGATACGTTAACCGAAAAAGGCATTTTTCAAAATTACATTTTTGTTATAATAAATAACAAATAATAGTTGTCTACAAAAGTCTGGAAAGCTTTCAGGACATCGTTACTATTTTCATTCTGATTTTAAACTTAAACAGATACTCCTTCCTTAACTGTTTCTAGTACTTATTTACCTTTGCCACAACAGAAAGGGGAAAATGAGGGCCAAAACTTATCTAATCCAGGTAAAAAGACCAATGCGAGTGAGATAAAGAGTTCTCTTGCCTAAAATAAGATATTCTGACTACAAAGCGATAGTATACAGTGTTAAACTATTTTTGTAGATTGAGCCTGAATAGGAGTTGGTCACCAGTGACAACTTGGAAGAAAATTTTGGAGAAAGCCAAACTAACAGAGGTGTCAATGCTCTTTGAAACTCCAATCTTCATACTCAGTATTCCTGTCTACTGGTGTTGCTCATCTCTGACACCCTTGCTACAGCTCAAAGGCCTAAAACTAAAAAAAACAGGATATAGAAATACTTTATAAGTAGCTCACAGGTTTACAAAATTACTCAAGATTCATTCTGAGATCTTTGCATTCAAGTAATTAAGCGTTTTATCAAATAAATAAAGCTGTGCTCAGTTTTTTTTTTTTTTTAGTTCTCCCTCTTCCATATTTTATATATTTCACATGATATTGTAATCTGAGCTCAAAAGTGTTTTACTAGACTTTCTCTTATTATAAATCTAAAAATAAAATTGGGTAACATCAGATTTAAATTACCATTCTTTATGTCTAAAATTAGATTTCTTCATTGCCTCTTCTAACTCATATGAAATTTAGAGCTCAAACTGGTATTAAATTTCATTGTAAATCCTAATCTCCCTGGGATCTGCTGTTTTTCCCCCTTGATCATCCACTTTTATGTTCCTTTACTCAATTCTTCCCTGATCAAAAGCCTCTACATAGCTCATGATGTTCCTAATGAATACTTCCCCAGCCAACAAAAGATATTTGCAAATGATATATCCATTAAGGGGTCAATTTTTAAAATATATAAAGAACTCATACAACTCAACACCAAAAAAATCAAATAATGCAATTAAAAAATGGGCAGAGGAACTTAACAGACATTTCTCCAAAGAAGACATACAGGTGGGCAAAAGATTCATGAAAAGATGCTTAAAATCACTTATCATCAGGAAAATGCAAATCAAAACCACAATGAGATATCACCTCACGCCAGTAAGAATGGCTAGTATCAAAAAGACAAGAATATCAAGTGCTATCCTTGTGTAGTACTACTGTTGGGAATGTAAAATGGTATGGCCACTGTGAAAGATAGTATGAAGGGTCCTCGAAAAATTAAAAATAGAAATACCATATGACCCATTAATTCTACTTCTGGGTATTTACCAAGAAAACAAAAACACTAATTCAAAAAGATATGTTGACTGCACCATTATTTACAATAGCCAAGATATGCAAGCAATCTAAGTGTCCATCAGTAGATGAATGGATAAAGAAGGTATAGTATATATATTTGTCAGCCATAAAAAAGGATAAAATCTTGTTACTCACAACAACATGGATGGACCTACAGGGTATTATGCTAAGTGAAATAAGTCAGTCAGAAAGACAAATGCCCTATGATTTCACTTAACATGGGGAATCTAAAAACCAAAACAAATAGACTCAAATACAGAAAACAGCCTGGTGGCTGCCAGAGGGAAGGGGGATGGTGGGATGGGTAAAAATGGCAAAGGGGATTAAGAGATATACAGACTTTTAGTTATAACATAGATAAGCCATGGGGATGAAAAGTACAGCAGAGGGAATATAGTCAATAACAGTAACTTTGTATGGTGACCAGATGGTAACTACACTTATCATGGTGAGCATTCTGTAATGTATATAATTGCTGAATCACCATGTTGTACATATGAAACGATTATGTCAATTATACTCCAGTAAAAAAAAAAAAACACTCAACCTAACATTTCCCATTGCTTTACAATTAAAAAAAAAAGGCTACTAAGCTAAATTGTATTTATTACAGATCTATTTAATATCTACTCCTTAGCTAAGATGAACTAGAAACTTCCAAGTTTAAAATGAACAAATAAGCCTGCATTATTAAGACAAAACTATAAATTTTCCTATAGGTAAAATCTTGGAAGCATGAAAATAACTGTTTAGACAGATCTGAGTTACTTTGATAGATTTAATGTCTAAGATGAAATTCATACCTTTATTTTATTTTTCTGAAATTTATACCTTTAATCCTAAAAATAGGAGAATGATCTGGAACAAATCATTTTGTCAATCTATAGGCCAAATGAACCAAATCAAGCTTCTCAAAAGTGTCAACTATGCACCACAAATGTGACTCAATTTAATTAGTACCAATATTCCAAGAATTACACTAAGTGCTGAAGTTAGATATACAGAAACTACCTATCCTCAAAGTGCTGTGAATCGAACAGATTACAGTAATAATGTAGTACATTATGATCATGGAATACAAGTATATACGTCAAGGTATAGAAATAGTACTGAGGGGGCACCTGGGTGGCTCAGTTGGTTAAGCATCTGCCTTTGGCTTAGGTCATGATCCTGGGGTCCTGGGATTGAGCCCCATGTCAGGCTCCCTGCTCAATGAGGAGTCTGCTTCTCCCTCTCCCTCTCCCCCTCCCCCTGCTTGTGCATGCTCTTTCTCTCTCTCTCTCAAATAAATAAAATCTTAAAAAAAAAAAATAGTACCAAGGAAGAAGTATTCAAGATTGTAACGAGAAGGGGAAGAATGAATAGGGAATATGAGCAAGGTTTTGAAGAATGAAAAACAATTCATAAGGTACCCCTCAGAAAAGGGCATTTCACAGAGATGAAGAAATACACACAACAGCAAAGAGGCATGGTACAACATGGAATAATATATGAAAAACAAAAATTTGATATTGTTGAAACATAAAAGGTAGAAGGGAAGAGAGACTAGTACAATTCTAGATATAAGGGACAGACAAAAGTCCTTATTTGTAAGAAATGGACTTGATCTGTCAGTGATGTTCACAGAATGTTCAGATGAACTCAGGCGAAAAGGGGTAGGGGTAGTAGAGGCTGAGTCAATAGTACTTTCTAGCTTAAGTGAGACAGATAAAACATGTTTTATTTATTGGACTTCTGGATAACACTTCAGATGAAGAAAAATTTTGCCATTAAGAGAAGCCTGAAAATAATTTTTTCTGGGGTGAGGTGGGGGGTAGAATAGGTTTTAAGTGAATGACAGTCTCATTTGCATTTCAGATATGTGTAACGGCATGGTGAAAAGTGTTAAATAACTATGGAAAATGATGTCAATAATCATCCAGTAGCTATTTTTGGTTTGTTTTTTACTACTTTTACCAAGTATAACAGGTTTTGGTTTGAAAACAAAATTATCAGGGTGCCTGCGTGGCGCAGTCAGTTAAGCGGTTGACTCTTGGTTTGGGTTCAAGGTCCTGATCAAGCCCTGCGTCAGGCTTTGCACTCAACATGGAGACTGCTTGGGACTGTCTCACTCTCCTTCTGCCCCTCCCCACCACCCTTCCTCTTTCTGTCTGTCTCTCTCTCAAATAAATAAATAAATCTTAAAAAAATTATCTTTCAACTGGAAATGTAAGAAAGAACAAACATAAGTTTGCATCTTAAATCAGTTTTCCCAGTAAAGCAATCTACTTCTAAAGGGAAAACAAGAAAAATGTTGAGCTAATGTAACTACAGTAAAATGAACATAATAAATGTGTGTTATTCCTAAAGATCCAGTACAGCTATACCTCCTAGTAGATCAGATCAAAAAGAAAACAAGACTTATGCACTTATACACCTCTCTGGATATTTGAGGTAGCCTCTTCTTCTAGTCACACAGTTACAGACTTCTGAATAGTTAATATATAAGGCTATCTTTGGGTCAACCACCACTTGTATTGACAGCATGACAAACTTAACGAAGCTGGCTAAGTCCTTCTTTAGTACCTTTAAAATTATTTCTTCCAACTTACTTCTTTATCTTGATGTACTTTTTAAAATTTTATTATGTTATGTTAATCACCATACATTACATCATTAGTTTTTGATGTAGTGTTCCATGATTCATTGTTTGTGCATAACACCCAGTGCTCCATGCAGAACGTGCCCTCTTTAATACCCATCACCAGGCTAACCCATCCTCCCAACCCCCTCCCCTCTAGAACCCTCAGTTTGTACTTTTTAGGTACTTCTACATACAAGAAACCCTTTTGGTTTATGGCCCTGATTGTTCTCTCCTTGCCACGTTTTCAACTGATTCCTGTGTTATGCTAGGCATACCAGTGAACATATCATGAAAGACATCATTAAACAACTTAAAAGTCTGACCCCTAATTGGATTTCTTGATGCATCATAGATTCAATAATGCTACTAGTGAAACATAACATGCTTTTACAGCACAGAAGATTTCCAATAAATTTCTATGTACAGAAATGTCTTCACAATTTAGAAAGTATTAATTCACCTTGACAGTGATTAGCAAGAAGTCTATAGTGTACTGGTCTTTTCTCATCAAACAAACAACTTACAGACTCATCCTCTTCCTCCTCATCTTCATCTGCATGGTGGAAGAAATGTCGATAATTTCCTGAGTTTATTTCTGTATCTTCAGGTCCAACAAAGAATCTGGGGGTCTCACTCATTTTTATTTCATCTGATACAGATATAAAGCACTATACTAAAACTGCTCCTAAATAAACCATTCTCTCTATACTAGCTGACACAGAGCTCTGTTGCAGCTTGTTTCTGCTTATACAAGCACTTGAAATTGTGATGACAGTTAGTTGGCAAATGTTCTTTTGTTCTCTGATATCATCGCTTCATTGTTGATGAAGTTTAAAAGACAAAGAGTGAGGCTATTGCTTCAGTGAGTTGATGCAGTAATCTTTCTACCTAAAATGCAATAAAAAAATTAATTTTGGAGCTGTACTTCAAAAACATTCATGTAAAAGTAAATGACACGTGTAAAATCATGACTAGTACCTTGATGCATACCATACCTTCAAATGAAAAGACATTTGCTTCCATAAAATTAAAAAATTAGGCTCTCCTCGTCAATAACCTACATTTTATCAATTTGACAAACTGATTCAAAAATAACAAAAAGAAAGTAATAAAATAACAAAGTAACAATAACAAAAATACACACTAAATTCAAGTCCAAAAATACCTAACAAATGAGAAAATTATTCAAATTATAACAAAATTCCATTAAAAGCTAGATAACTCTGCAACACAGTTAAGTAATACCTGAATAGAATGGAAAAAAACAAAACCAGATCAAATGTAATGTGGGTTTAAAACCCACTGAAAGCTATAAATCAATTTGAAATTTCGTCAAATCAATTTTTAAAAGACTTTAACTAGAAAGCTCAGGGGATAAAACCGTTTTGCATTTTAGACTCAAAAAAAAAAATCAACAAAACAAGATTAGAATAAAAACAAGATTTCTTTCTATGTTAGATAGAACTGCAAAGTCTAACTCCCAAACTCTTATTCCTAAAGATCTAATTTTAGTTTAATTGGTGGTTCCCTATTAAATATTAAAACCCTAGTGTACCTAGCCAGGCTTCACCTTATGCAACTTTCAAATTAAAATTTCACAGTGTAATGAAATTTCAAACAGTTGGTGATTAAAAAATTAAAGTAAAATATCTGTTCAGAAGACAAATACTACTCAACTCTCATTTTTAAATTGGAAACTACCATGCTACTAAGTAGCCACAATCAAAGAAGTGGTTCTCAAACTTCACACATCAGAATCACCAGGAGGGCTTGTTAAAATACTAAACTAAAAAGTCTCAAAGCAGGACTTGATACTCTAAAAATTCCAACCTGATGCTCATACTGCTGGTCTGGAAATCAACATTGAGAACCACTGCTCTCGACTTTGACAAAAGTGGGTTAAAAAGCTTTTTCTGATAGTTGCTCGGTTCTGTGTCCTTAACTAAGTTATTGAAACTCTCTAGCCACCATCTGTAAAATGGGATAAATCTCATTAATTATTTTGCAAATTAAATGACAATGAAGACATAACAGCAATTAGCACAAGGTAAGCATTTAGTAAATGTTAGCTATTTATTTATCTTGCTGGCTTTTATAATTAAGACCGAGATTCCTACCTAACTTAACTAGCACAAAACAAATACAAACAATTCAATTTAGAAGGAACCTATTTACTACCCATGTAATGAAGCCACGGAAACTCCTTTTTGTCACCGCCGCTGCTGCTGGAGACCTCATAACATGTTTTCCAGTCTTACCACACTGCTTGAGACTATCATGAACACTACTGCCTGGAATAAACACTCATCTCCTTCACAGATCTGCCATGGTCAAAGCTGCTTAATCCTTAAAATGATACCATGGATCATCCATCAGTCCTATGTAGTATTCAGAAAGCCTCCTTCCTTGAGGAGCCTGAACAGACACATGACCAATTTCCCTGAAATCCTAAAAGCATTTTCCAATGAAAGCACTGTTGTAAATGGTGACTCCAGTTCCAGGGAACTATTACTACAGCTACATAATAGGTTATTAAATAGGCTTCTGCATGCTGGCAAAGGCAACCAAGCATCATTTAGAAGTGTATACAAAAAAGCCCATGCCAAGTTTCACAAAACCTTCACACTGATTTTTCCCTTCTTCAAACATTCATGAACTATATTTTGCTGAGCCTGTCTCTCCTTCTACTTATAATTCACTATTGTCCTTGAAAGTTCCAATTCCTCCTTCAATAATTAACTGCAAAGTCCTCAATAAATGCTTTTCTGACAACTATCATGCTTCTGCCAACCCCTAAATACACATCAGTATCTTTCCCATCCTCCATGATCCACAGCGTTTGGGATATATCTTTACAATTACCTGTTTCCATTAGATTTAGGGTTTTTTCCTCCCCAAGTTTTTATTGTGAAAAATTTCAAATATTCAGAAAAGTTGAGAGAATGGTTCACTATACATGTACATTCATACACTCACCACTAGACTCAACAATTGCTAACATTTTACCATATTTACTTTCTAGCATATACTTGCTCTATCATTTGAAAGTTATAGACAGAAATATACTTCATTTCTATATACTTTAGTATGCATCTCCTAAAAATAAGGACATCTTGCTATATAACCAATTATGATTTCCACTTAGGAAAACCAATAGTTCCTTAATACTATTTATATGTAGCTGTGTGGGTGCTTTTAGAGAACAAGGACCTCATCTGTATATTCCTAGTACTTAACTGGTGCATAGCACTTATATGGGTGATCAATAAATGTCCCGCCAATTGTTAAGTGTAATATCCTCACAACACCTACCACAAGTCATGAGTTTAAAATTTAAAACAGCAAGATCTGACTGTGCAACTTTGAATCTTCTGCACATCAGTTTAGTCATCTGC
The DNA here is from genome assembly GCF_002201575.2 of Neomonachus schauinslandi. Classification (NCBI taxonomy): domain Eukaryota; kingdom Metazoa; phylum Chordata; class Mammalia; order Carnivora; family Phocidae; genus Neomonachus; species Neomonachus schauinslandi. The sequence goes on along the minus strand of NC_058409.1, from coordinate 77,103,063 downwards.
TTTCAAAACACCCATGCTGCAGTTAGTATTTTGGTTTCTGAACTATTTAATTCTGCATCAATATGGAAGCTCCATGAGGACAGAGATCATCTCATCAGACACATAAATAGGCATACTGTATTTTTTTTTAAATGAATACTTTCAACCACTGAAAATGTTAGTGAAGAAACTGGAAGCAAAGAAGCATAATGGTAAGACAACAGTAGTATAATTAAGAATACAGATTTTGGAATCTAAAAAATGTGGCTTTTAATCCAGTTTTAAATGTTTACTAGTAACAAAAGTTTTTTTAGGACAAGCGGCCTCTCTAAGCCTCAGTACCTATCTCTGGAAAGAGAATAATAATCTAATATACCTCATGGAATTGTTGAGAGAAGTGTATGAGAAAATACGTAAAGCACTTGGCACACTTAAGAACTCAGTTAGTGGCGATTATCTTCAATATTCAATTTGCCTGAAACAAAAACTGTATTTTTCATTGAAGAATTTTCAACAGCAAAACAAAACCCTATCCCAGTGTAGGACAAAGATGCTGGGTGCTAGGGCCAGCCACGCTTCCTACTTCCCCATCTAAGCCTTCTAGCACACTAAAGCAAACCAAGTATCACCCACAGGAATCCAAAAGTCGCCAAATCCCAGAAGTCCAGAACCTAGTAAATGAGATCCAGTGGTCACCACCCTCGGTCCGTCTCCCTCGAAGCGCGCGAGGTGCAACACTCTCGAACTGATTAGGTGAGGCAGTGAGTGACCTGCAGTCTCCGTTTTTATTCGGGAAAGCTGCAACGCAAGGGCCTTTTTGTTCTTTTGAAGTGGGGGTACAGGCGGCGAGGAGAAGAGGGGTAAAGACTGAGCAATGAAAATAAAAATAGCCATCGCTACCCACATCAGTCCTCAAACTCCAGGCTGGAGGAGGGAGCCCACAGCCTGGAGTGCCAGCTGGACGCTCGGCAGCTCCCTTCGGGTTCATCTGAAATTTCGGGTATCTCAAACCCAAGGAATAAAAAAGGGGGACAATGGAGGAGGAGGAGAAATTAAGACGCGAAAAGGCTGTAGTGTCACTCCTCCACGCCCACGACGCCCTTCGCTCTGGCACATGCCCCTAGGAAGAGCGCGTGTCTAAGCTCCGCAAAGCGCAGAAAAGACAAAGCAACTAACTGCCCAGCAGCGGCCTCGGGTGACCGAGTTCGGCATCTCGGCTCTCCTCGGGTCTGAGTCCTCACCTGCTACTGCTGCAGTAGCCACGCAAGCTGCAGAAGATAGCCGTGCCCTTCCCAGGTTTCGGCTTCCCCTTTAATCCCAGAGACAGGAGTGAAGTGTTCCTCAAAAGACTCCAGCTGTTAGCTTGGACGTAGGTCTTCTCTCTACAGTAGCAGCTGAAGGGTCACACAGAGGTACTGCAAAGCACTACGCCTCCCTTATCTTGGTCACGCCTCTCCCCTCCCGCCTCGGGTCTCACACAGAAACCTCACCGGGCGGAACGCTTTCCGGCAAGTGCCAAACGGCCCGCACGGCCCCCATAAATACACCCCTCTTGAAGACACCGGTAGTTCCGTTTCCGGCAGCACCAGATAAGTCGCGAGAGGAAGCTTAGACCCTGTCGTTTGCGTTTAGGACCACTTTCGGTGAGTGGTCGTTCCGGTATGCTTTGTTATATCTAGTGATTTTTAAAGTGAGGCATCACCTGACAGTAATTTCAAAACCATTGCATCGACTAGTTTAAGGACGGTTTTAATTGACTGTGGAGATTGCGCAGGCGCTCTTGGGGCTAGAGGGCCTTGCTTGGGCGTTGCGGTGTCCCGCGCCAGCTGAGTCGAAAAGGGGCGAGTTCTGTGGTCGAGCGTGGGGAGGTGCTTCGTCTGTGTAACCGAGTTTTACTTGAGATCGTTTTCCTGATCATGCTAAGTTTAGCTGGACCTTGCCCTTAAGAGTTGATTAACGAGCCATTAAAACTCCCTGGAAATGCTCTCTGATAGTTAAAGTAGCGTCCGAGACCGCGAGCAGGTTCAAAAGTTGACCGCCGCAGTTGGCCGACGTTAAAGAATTCTCCCACTTACTTCACCATAGTTGTCATTTAATCTAGAATATTACCTTTTTGCCCCAAATTAAAACCGCGTGTGGCGGGGAGAATCGCGAGTTCAAGGGAGAATCTTGTCCGGTAGTTTTAAAGGAAAACACTACCTCAGTGTGGTTTTTCCTTAAATGAGCGTTTCTGAGCCAAAGTAGAGAAATAATTTTCAAAATGGAAATTCATGTATCATATGTGGCTTTATATATATGCGTATGGAGATGAAGGCATTTTTGTTAAGCGAATTTGTAGGTTGAAGTGAAGCCGATTAGAAGTGTTCTGGTGTAATTAGATTTCCCAGTCTTAAGACATTACATAAAATTATGCTCTTCTTTTTTTCAGAGATTAAAGTAGACTAATTCCGAAGTAAAAATTCTGATCACAAGTTAATATGTTTATTGAAATATTGCAAAATTTAAGTTTTTAAGCTGGAACACATGCATATTACAACTTTTTGGAGAGTTGTTGGCCTTGATGGGTTTTGTCCAATTCTCATTTTATTTAAAGTGATACTTAACTGCCTTACTTTTTGCATACACAAGATAAAATTAAATGAATTAAGTAATAAATATTTACACAATACTTATTGATTTTATTTGACATTGTATTAGGGACCTAGTGTTAAAGTTCAACTAAATTTGAACCTGACAGTTCCTCTTGCAAAATTAGAAGTTGTAATCAGCCACCTTCACCTCCTCTTCTCATCCCTACATATTTTAATACACAAGTACTTATTATAACACAAATTTTTAAAAATAAGAACTATTTAAAGAAGGCTTAATCTTCATTTTGGTAACATAAGTCACTTAATTCTCCCTTGTAAATAATACTTTTGTTTAATATTTGGTTATAGGAAGATATTTTATGTTTGTTCTAATATTACAGCCTAAAGCTTTTTTCTCATACTACTCAGATGGTTTTTAGGGATCAAATGGTGAGTGTATTTTGAAAAGAAAAAACTACTGGTTCTTTAAATTATTCCCGTATATAAATGCCAAATATTAGCAGCAAATTTTTGATTTGGAGGATGATTTTCCTTTTTGTGAACAGATTTTTCTTATGTATTTAAGCTTCTGAACCACAGTAGACTATAAACTCATTATAAAGTATACAACTCTTGAGTCTTTTGGGTTTCCTGGTTAGCAGTAAAACATTAATCACCATTAGTGAAAATGAGATTTTAAAATCTTTTTCCTTGTAGATAAAGGTTTTGAGAAAGGAAAGTGTTTTCTATTACTTTGAACAGCTTGATATGAATGATAACAATAACTAAATATTTTAATAGTAATTATATATTGAATTACTATTTGCAAAAGACTTTTCAAATCCTTAATCTCATTGATCCTGATATTTATGGAAAAGGAGGGATAAGTATTATTTTCTTTTTTCAAATGTGGATACTGAAGCTTAAGTAACTCATACACCAGAAATTTTGACTACTAAAAGCCATGACTTCTTAGACACACCCTACTTATAGTGCCCTATATATATATATATGTGTGTGTGTGTGTATATATAAGTGAAGTAATGTTTTCCTAAGTGAAATAGCAATTACGTTTGAAACGTGCTCTTTTTTTAATTCACTGCTATCTTTCCTATGAGAAAAGGCAAATAATTCTTTGCTCATTCACAAATATGTGAATGTCCACTGTGTCCCAAACTATGTGAAATGATGTAAACATTAAAGATTAATAACTTTGTCACTTCTCATATGTAATCTGAATTATTAATTACAAAATCATTTTATAACTTAACTAGCAGAGGCCTCAACCAAGTATTATGAAATCTGAGGTTGACAATATAGAAGTTATTAGTGTAGCAGGGGGAAAAAGCCAACAAAATTTGAAGCCCCAGAAAGCAAGGTTCAAATGTCAGTGCCTCCACTCACTGTGTTGCTTTGAGCAAATTGGGTAATCTCTCTGAAACTCTATTTTCTTATAAAGTGGATATACAGCTAGTGCATACTTCATAGGATGTTGTGAGGATCATCACAGTAAAGCATTGTATAAATGTTTGCAATTCTTAAAAATTGCCTTTGCAGTTAATTGAAAAATTCTCCTTTAATTAAAAGAAATTGTTCCCTGTCCCTGTAGTTTTGGCTTTTCAGATGTCATTTAAATAATAGCATATAGTGTGTAGCCTTTTGTGTCTGACTTTTTTCATTTAGCATAAAAATCATTATGATTTTTAAGATTTATCCCAATTGTTAAGTATATTTTTAGTTCCTTATCAGTGCTGAGTAGTATTTCACCATATGGATCTACCATAATTTGTTCATCCACTCACCAGTTGATGAATATTTGGTTTGTTTTCAGATTTCAGCTGGGAATAAAGCTTCTAGAAACAGTCACATATACATTTTGTGTGGATATGTACTTTCATTTCTCTTGAGTTAAAACTGTTTTCCAGCATGTTTGTTCCATTTTGTATTCTCACCAGCGAGGCTTTGTATCCTTGGTAGTACTTATATTGTTAGGTTTTGTTTCTTTTTTGTTGTTTTTTTGCCTTTTTGATGGATGTATAGCAGTATTTTGTTTTTTATTTGCATTTTTAAATGTCTCATTGTGTTGAGCATGTTTTCATGTGTTATTTGCAAATCATATTTTCTTTGATGAAAGGTCTGTTCACATCTTTTGCCCATTTTTTAAATTGGATTATTTGTACCTTATTATTGAGATTTAAGAATTCTTTACAAATTCTTTGCAATGATGGGGATGGAGCTCGAATATTATAGTAGGTCAAATAAGTCACTTAGAGAAAGACAAATACCATATTTCACTTGGATGTGGAATTTAAGAAACAAAACAGATGAACATAGGGGAAGAAAAAAAAGAGAGGGAAGCAAACCATAAGAGACTCTTAACTATAGAGAACAAACTGAAGGTTGGTGGAGGGAGGTGGGCAGGGGATGGGCTAAATAGGTGATGGGTATTAAGGAGCACACTTGCGATGAGCACTGGGTGTTATATGTAAGTGATGAATTACTAAATTCTACACCTGAAACCAGTTTTACCATGTATTTTAACTAACTAGAATTTAAATAAAAACTTGAAAAAAATAAGAGTTCTTTAAAGTTCTGAAAACAAGTTTTTTATTATATTTGTGTACTGCAGACATTTTCTTCCAGCTGTGATTGTTCTTTTCACTTTCTTAAAATTGCCTTTAAAAGAACAAAAGTTTTTGGGGGTGCCTGGGTGGTGCAGTTGATTAAGCATCTGACTCTTGATTTCAGCTCAGGTCATGATCTCGGAGTCATGAGATCACGCCCCAGCAATGGGCTTCATGCTGAGGGGGTTTCTGCTTGAGAGTCTTTCCCTCTGCCCCTCCTCCCCCCCCCACTCGTGCTCTCCCTCTCTGTCTCAAATAAATAAATAAATCTTTTAAAAAAATGAAAGAACAAAAGATTTTTGATTTTTTTTTATTTAACTTTGTATTCCCATAACCTAGTGCATATAAGGATTTAAGGACTTGGTAAATGAATGAACAAATAAAAAGTTATATGGATGAAAGGCCTAACTGTAGTAGAGAGTAAAACATAGGAAGTTCTACAACGGTACAGAGAAAGTCAGGAGAGGTTGAGATCACTTCAGACTCAGATATCATGGAAGGCTTGCTTCAGTGAGGCGCTAGAGATTTATTTTGAAAACTGGTTAAGACTTAATCAGATAGGGGCGTCTGGGTGGCTCAGTTGGTTAAGCATCTGCCTTCTACTCAGGTCATGATAGCTGAGTCCTGGGATTGAGCCCCGAGTCGGGCTTCCTGCTCAGCAGGGAGTCTGCTTCTCTCTCTCATAAATAAATAAAATCTTTTTAAAAAAGGATTTGATAAGATAGAATTGGAAGGATAAACCATTCACAGGGGAAATGGTGACATAAACCAAGGTACAGAGAATGGTTGGGATGTGGGCAAAGGTATATAAAGAAGAGAGAGGAGAAACTGTAAGGCTTGTTTTGTGCCAGGTTGTAGAGGCTTGGCTAAGTAGTTCAGACTTTGTCTGTAAGCAGTGGAGATGGCCAGGTTGTAGAGGCTTGGCTAAGTAGTTCAGACTTTGTCTGTAAGCAGTGGAGATGGCCAGGAGCACTCTAATAATTCATTTGGAAGATAAAAATGTGCTTAGGACGATGAATAGTTTAAATTAAGATTCAAGGTAACTGTGTCAAATAAATGATCACCCCTTTAATGTTCTCTTCTTTACTAAGACAGCTGACCCTTATATAACACACTTGTGAAATATGAAAATATGTAGAAATTTTCTGATTTTTATGTCTTCCACCATTAGAAGAGTCCACTCTACCATTTTAATGATGACCAAAACAAACAAACAAACAAACAAACAAAAAGCCAAAAACCTCAAAGAACTCAGTCTCCAAAATGTTGTTTATTGATTTCTTTTACTCCTTGACCTTTTGTACTATGGGCTTGCTCTGAGGAGAGTGAATTATTCTATTTTGATGTATTTTCAGTTCTTTAAAAGTTAAGGGTTTGAAAGTGGAGAGGTTAATTTCAGTGAATAGACTTTACTGAACATGAATCTTCGTTCATGTATTTTAGGTAGGACAGCCAAGAGTATCCTCATAGCACAGATTCTTGAATGTACTGAGGGCTTCATCTTATATTGAGTAATTAGAGAAAAGGTTTTCTGGTATCCCCAGTGCTATATACTGAATGTTTGTGTGTCCCTCCCCTCACACACCCCCCACAAATCTGTATGTTGAAATCATAACCACCAGTGTGATGGTATTTAGAGGTGATGCCTTTGAAAAGGGATTAGGTCATGAGGATGGAGCCGTCAAGAATGGAATTAGCGCCCTTCATTGTTGTTTTTTAAAGTAGTCTCCATGCCCATCATGGAGCCCAATGTGAGGCTTGAACTCACAGCCCTGAGATCAAGACCTTAGCTGAGATCAAGAATCAGATACTTAACCGACTGAGACACCCAGGCGCCCCGGGATTAGTGCCCTTTTAAAAGAGAGGTCAGAGAGCTCTCCAGCACCTTCTGTTATGTGAAGACAAAGCAAAGAGGTAATCTAGGAACCAGGAAGCAAACTTTGACCAGACAGTGAATCTGCCAGCTTGTGTTTGGACTTTTTACCTCTAGAACTGTGAGAAATAAATGTTTGTTGTTAATAAGCAACCCAGTCTATGGTATATTGTTATAGCACCGCAAATGGACTAAGATACCCTAGAGAATTGGAGGGGGCAGTTGGGGGAACTTAAAAGACAGAAGTTTTTAAGTATAAGGACAAAATAATGGACATCAGTGTGGTTTAGGGAGACATTCATGTTGTCCAATAGCCGGGTTTTTTCTACCAGTAAAAATTACCCATACCCCTATGTGTTATGGGACCTGTATTTTGTCTAAGGTGTAAGAGTTTAGTGTTTTGCTCCTGGAGGCTTTTTATAGGCCTGAAACGGCCTTGTCTTTTTAAGGTCCTTCAGGTTTTGCAACCTTTACTGATCTCTGAAAGGGAGGCAATAAAGGATTTTATCTTATTTGTTAAATCACTTCTTCCTCCAGATATCCATGCTCAGCTGCTGTCTAGGATTTGATGTTTCAAGGTTTTCTTTTAGATGGTTTAGAACCATCTAAAAGCCCTTCACAGAAAATAATAATTTGTTGGTTCCAAAAGCCCTTCACAGAAAATAATAATTTGGGGTCATATATTTTACAGAATATAGACCCTAGTGATTTAATCTAAAATGAGAAATGGCAGGGTGCCTGGCTGGCTCTGTGAGTGGGGCATGTGACTCTTGATCTGGGTGTTGTGGGTTTCAGTCCCATGTTGGGTGTAGAGATTACTTAAAGATAAAATCTTTAAGAAATAAAATGAGAGGGACGCCTGGGTGGCTCAGTTGTTAAGCGTCTGCCTTCGGCTCAGGTCATGATCCCAGGGTCCTGGGATCGAGCCCCACATCGGGCTCCCTGCTCAGCAGGAAGCCTGCTTCTCCCTCTCCCATTCCCCCTGCTTGTGTTCCCTATCTCGCTGTCTCTCTCTCTGTGTCAAATAAATAAGTAAAATCTTAAAAAAGAAATGAGAAAGGACAGTTCTTTCTCTCCCTTGGACTTGGAAGAGCTTGAGTCAGTGTACCCTGGAGTCGAAAATAGGATAAACGATTTTTGCTTGTTGGTTTGTTTTAAGAGTTGAGGAGGTTTAATACAGAGCTAGAGTGACAGGCAGGCAAATGGTTAGGTAGTCTGTATAGTCTGTATTACCTTGATACCACACAAGTTTTCCTAAAATGAAAATTGATGAAGTGTGGAAGTTTGCCATAGAATCATTTGGCAGGGGAAAAACCATAATGAAGATGACATTAAAGTAAAGCCATCAAGAGGTCTTCTGTGACAGATTGGGTGGGTGGTGGGGGTCAGGGGGAATGGTGTACTTCACCAAAGACAGTTTGAGAAGAACTAAGAGGTAGAGCATCATGGAACTTGAAAACGGCCACAGGACAAGGACTGAGTATATACATAGTAAAATCTCTTGATGCCTTTACTATTTCCAGTTAGGGGTTATTATGACTACAAAAAATCTGTGAACATTTTTGTACACATCTTTTGATAGTCATGTATCCATTTCACTGAGGTATAAACTTGAAAGTAGATTTGTCAAGTCCTTAGGGTAGACAAGTGTTTAGTTAGAAGAAACTCAATTTTCCAAGGTAGCTGTAGCCTTTTGCACTCCCACCATGTGTGTTTCATTTGTTACCCGTCCTTACAGCTGGCGTTGTCTGTGTTTTTAATTTTACCCTTTTTGATAGTGTGTAGTTACAAAAATTATGACTTTTTAATTTGCTTTTTGGAGTAATGATGTTGATCTTCACTTGCTTATTAACCATTTGGGTTTGTTTGTTTTTTTTTTTTTTTTTTGAAGTGCCATGTAAGATTTTACTCCCATTTTTTAAGTTGGGTTTTTATCATTTTCTTTTTGATTTGTAGTTGTTTATATATGCGGAGTATGAGTCCTTTGTTAGATATATATATATATATTAAAGATATCTTCTGCCAGTCTGTGATTACCTTTTCCTTTCCTTAAAGATGTCTCTTGAATAGGTTGTGATTTTGATGAAGTACAATTTGTTATAATTTTTCTTCTTCTAAGAATGTGTTTTTTGTGTCCTGTTTGAGAGATCTTTATATATCCCATAAAATAGCTTGCACTGTGCTGACCCAAGAGATATTATAAATGTACTGATATCCTCACTGGAAGTTATAAAAAGATCAGAAAGATGGTTATTGAATGTGGAAAGTGCTGTATCATAGGGGAAGAGACTTAATAGGCTATTTAAGCCATAGGTTCCTAGGCACAGTCTATTCTTTTTTATTCTAACATTCCCTCTGCAGTAATACTCTCTTGTAGCTTCATCTCTAGATCTTCTAGTAATCAGTAAACATCAATATTGTTTTTAGAAATTAAAAATTTTAGGCATTTGGGTCAGAGTCCTGGTAGGAAACAGAAGATAGGGGATAGGGACACCTGGGTGACTCTGTCAGTTAAGCATCTGCCTTCGGCTCAGGTCATGATCCCAGGGTTCCGGGATCGTGAGTTGGGCTCCCTGCCCAGCGGGGAGCCTGCTTCTCCCTCTCCACCCCCACCACCCTGCTCATGCTCTCTCTTGCTCTCTCTCGCTCTCTCTCAAATAAATAAAAAAAATTTTAAAAAAAAAAAAAAAAAAGGAAACAGAAGATACATTCCCTGGAAATTTGAAGAAAATTAAGTTCTTATTTAAAGACCAAAGAACAGGGTCAAAGAAATCAACATGGCCCCTGGAGATTAGTAACAGTAGGGAATAATGATGGAATAGTGCCCCTGAATTAGCAAAAAGAAGAAATAATGTTACAAACTTCCAGTGAGAACTAAAGACATGGAAGATGGGCTACTCAAGAGGAGCTGTAGTTGTAGAGGGTTGCAGCCTCAATTAAGGAAGGACCTGGGAAATAAATATCCTGACCTCTTCTGTGTTCTGATTTGCCTCCTGGTACCTCCCACTGGACAAGCCTAATCAGAAAACTATAAATGTAGTTTTCAAGGGTCAGTCTCCTAGGGCACAGTAGCAGGGAAAGAAAGGCCAAAAATTGATCTGGATGGGTGGGGGTGGTGGCAAACAGAATAATCTGCACAGAATAGTTTGTTTCACCTAAAAATATGAATGAAAGGGGCTTTTTTTCTTTTTAACTTAATGGTTTCCCATATAATTTATGGTCTAAAATAGACAAATTTTATTTTGTTTTGTTTTGTTTTGGCCATTGCGGCCAGAGTTTTCTTTATAATATAGAGAAAATATGTACAGGACCAAAAATCATTTCTATTCAAGAAAAAGCAGCTTATATGTAGTTCAGAAGAGTATATGAGATCTAGCATAGCTAAATATCATCTCTGTCATTTATCGTTTAAACATTTCCAAAATAGATCTTTTTCATAAATTACTTGGACTTTTTTTTTTTTTTTTTTGCATTTTGCAATGACTATGAATGTATTTGGAAGGAAAAAAAACTATTTCTCCCCTTTATAACCTACCATGTATTTAAATGTCACATAACAGAACCATTCTATGTAAGTAACATTTCAACTGATGGTAGTGAGAGACTTTAAGCAAAACTTTTTAAAGTGTAGTTATTTATTTTGTTTTTTCCCAGTATGTGGAAAATTTTCAGCATTTCTTTTCACATGGAAAGAGACAAGATAATGTGACGTGATATATCTCAAAAATAGCTTTTGAATATTTTAGTTCATATACATCACACAGTTCCTTTTCTGTACTATATTTATCTCCATCACAGATAATATTCTGGGAATGTTCAATTGATATGTAAGCAGAAATATGACAGAAGCCTGAACTGAAATAGCAACTGAATGAGCTTATCATTTAAATTATATCTTTAAATATCTTTTACCTAGTTTCATGATGGTCCGTAGTGGAAAAAATGGTGACCTTCATCTTAAACAGATTGCATATTATAAACGAACTGGTGAATATCATCCAACTACACTACCAAGTGAAAGAAGTGGCATAAGAAGAGCAGCAAAAAAATTTATCTTCAAAGGTAACACTGGGGTGCCTGGGTGGCGCAGTTGGTTAAGCATCTGACTCTTGATTTTGGCTCAGGTCATGATCTCAGGGTCCTGAGATGAAGCCAGGTGTCGGGCTCTGGGCTGGGTGTGGAGCCTGTTTAAGATCCTCTCTCCCTCTCCCACTAACCTCTCCCCCTCTCCCCACCCCGCTCTCTCTCTCTCTAAAAAAAAAAAAAAAAAAAAGGAAAGAAAAGAAACAAAGGTAAGCTTTATGCCCCAAGTGTAGAGTTAATATAGATGCTTTTCCATGTGTTCTTTGTGGAATACTGAGAATTTTCTGCGGTAACTTGTTGTTGCTTAACAATTACCGGTGTAATTAATGATGCCACTCAGTCAAAAGCAAAATAAAAATCACAGTGAACTAACTGAATGCCAGTAAGCATGAAAAGGGCATTTTAAATCATAGACACAAAATGATACCATGAAAAAAAAAAAAAACACTCACCTAAATTAACCTCTCATGCTCTTTTCCTCAGGTAGTTCCTACTTTAATGGCATTTTCTAGCACTTATGTCACTATCGATGAAGAGCTTATTTGATGCTGATATGAAAATGTTGACGTTAACTTCTTACCATATTTATTTCTGTGGTCTCCCTGCCATCAGATATTTTCAGGATCACATTCATTTTTGGGTACCTAATCTCCCTGAATGGATTAAATATTTGAAAGGCAATAGAAAATTTATGTTGAAAGATTATGGTAATTTTTCCTTCTTTCTCCTCTTCCTTAAAAGGGAAGCGAAGTTTGCGATGAAATAAGCCAGAAGTTAGATCACCAGACAACTAAATGAATGTTGGTGCTATTAATTAATGGGAGTTTTGCCTCTAGGTATAAAATCATGCTTCCTGAAAAGCAGTTCAAGAAACCTTTAAAATAATATATAAATACCTCCTCATATCTCTCTGTGTATACCCCTTCCTATAACTCCTTTATACTTCTTAAGTATACCTATTACCTCTTAGTAAAGTTATGATTCATTCATTCATTTATTTATTTAAACATTTATGCAACAAATGTTTTCCAAGTTCCTACTGTGTGTCAGTCACATTTTAGGCCTAATACTCTGATGAATAAGGTACATAAGGTTCCTGCCCTTAAGTTGCTTACCTTCTAATTGAAGGAAGGAATGTTTCACTCAGCATATGCTTAATTAAACACATTCGTAACTTAGTGCTGTATTTTGGAGTTTGAATAGCTACCTCATCCACACTGGAGAGAGAGTGATTCTTTCCCTACCTCAGTTGCTTTCCAGCTGTGGCTTCTTCTCAGGTGCCCTCCAAAGGAAAACAGAGAACTGTCTTAAGGATTAAGGTTCTCTTACTTTCCTGCTTTACAGATCTCACCTCCTGTTCAAATCTAGAAAAACTTAACAGTGTGGTTGCTTACAAAAATATAAGTTATGGTGAAACACTATTTTGGAAAATTCTGTTCCAGAAGTTGCTTATCTGTACATAATTCATCTGCTAATTCATGCCATTTTTAGGAGATGCCTGCAAGTATTTTTCCAGTTTGAGTACTCCCATAGAAAGATAATTTCATACTCCTGTAGTTATCACATGTTTTGGTGAACAAACTAGCTCCACTGGTATAGATAGCTACAAAATTATAGCAACTAGTGATCCTCCTACATATCAAGTAAGCATAACAGCTGAGGACCTTTCAGGTTGTATGGATGCCTTACAAATAAATATTCTATCTTAGAGGGAAAAAGATTTTTAAAAACCATAATGGTTTGATGATAAGGCTTTGATTAGATTATCTTAAAATTATACTGATCTCTAAAAATTGCAGTCATGTCTTTTTGTTATTATTTATTCCAGAAAAAAAGCTGTTTTATGTTGGAAAAGACAGAAAACAAAATCGTTTGGTAATTGTTTCAGAAGAAGAAAAAAAGAAAGTCTTAAGAGAATGCCATGAAAATGACACTGGAGCTCATCATGGCATATCCAGGACCCTTACTCTAGTGGAATCCAATTATTACTGGACTTCTGTGACCAATGATGTCAAACAGTGGGTATGGCTTATATATTAAGAATATTTTAAATAATACCTTTGTACCAGATATCCAAAATTCATTATTGCTCCAGATTTACTCTGGATATTACCTCTTGTTAAGTACTTTCTGTATGGGTAGTGTTTGTACAAAAACATTTAAAAGGAGTTTTACTTCCCATCAGAATTCTCCTTTGGGGCGCCTGGGTCGCTCAGTCAGTTAAGCACCTGACTCTTGATTTCAGCTCAGGTCATGATCTCAGCCCACTTGGGGCTCCGCACTGGGCATGAAGCCTGCTTAAGATTCTCGCTCTCCCTCTTCCCCTCCCCCCTCCTTCTCTAAAAAAAGAAAAAAAATCAGTTTTTCAGAATTCTCCTTTAAAATCACTAAAGTATAATTTGAACTAAAACATTATTTAAATATTTGAAAAATAGCGTATTTAAATAGGTTATTTATAAACAGATTTTCATCATTGAACTCTTAACGTATCACAGAATTCAAATCGGGCTGAAATTCCTTTGACTAAATGATTACCTCTTTGATGGCAGTCATATAATCTTTTCTTGAGAGGAGAATCTGTTCATAGGTCAGGTCCAGTGTGTGCTCTCTTCTTTTGTGCATATCTCATCTTGATGTAAAAAATGTCAAATATGGCAGAGACCCAAAACCAACTAAAGGCAAAATCAAGTTGTAAAAATGATGAAATTAGTCTGAGTTTTGTAACTTTATAACTTATTTCAACCTTCAGCTTCTTATAGGATATTCATTTAGGAATTCTGGTATTCTTACTGGTAGATCATCTGATCCCTACTCTTTCTAGTGTACTCTATATGACTTGGTATCTATGTGAGAATCCTTTTAATAATTATAATAGTATATCAAAAGATTGTCATTTCAGGTATAAAGAACTAAACCAACATTTAAATAGCGTTTGTAAGTTATCAGTTTGTAGTCTGTGCATGTATTCCAAGACCTCAATATTTGTATTTGCCTTTAGAACCTGCCACACATTCCTTTGATCTTTGTCAAATCTTTATCATTTGAGAATGGATATGATTTTTAGAAATAGAGCTTATTTATGATGAAAGCTAGTAGATAAATTGGACAATAAGACTTTTGATTAAAAGTAACTAATTCAAAGAGAGTTTATAAAATTTTGTTCACAAGTTGGTTTGAAAGTGGTTTCCAAAGTGGAATTCTAGAAATATGTTGAGCATTGGCACCATCCATATGTTAATCAGTTCTCATCCCACTCACATTAAAAGCTCCATGGCAGCATGGGCTTTATTTTTGTTCTGTTTTGCTGGGGCCTTGAGGAATTGCTGGCATCTGTAAGTATTTTTTTAATAAAATTACATTTTAATAAATACTATTGAAATAGAACAGTGAATGAATTTATTAGATTGATAACTGTTGAATCTCAGATCTGTACCTCTGAAACAAATAATACATTATATGTTAAAAAAAAAAAAAAAGAAGATAGCAGGAAGGGAAAAATGAAGGGGGGGAATAGAAGGGGGAGACGAACCATGAGAGACTATGGACTCTGAGAAACAAACTGAGGGTTCTAGAGGGGAGGGGGGTGGGGGGATGGGTTAGCCTGGTGATGGGTATTAAAGAGGGCACGTTCTGCATGGAGCACTGGGTGTTATATGCAAACAATGAATCATGGAACACTACATCAAAAACTAATGATGTAATGTATGGTGATTAACATAACATAATAAAATAAAATTTAAAAAAAAAGGAATGATAACTTTAAAAGAAAAATCTTTTACTTATAGAAATTATTGTGTATTCAGATACTGACTTAAAAATATAACAAATTTGATGTAAGAAATTGGTTTTAAGATTTATTTACATAATATTTGTTGACTGTAAACTAGAATTATTCTATGTGAATAAGACCCCTTAAAGTAGTCAGTGGATTGTAATAGCAAGTCATATTTGCTTGTTTTTCTGAACAGAAGGTTTTATTCTATTCTGAGAATAGTCTAAAAGTTTCTCCTTCGAAACACAAAGTAACTATTAACAATTTTAATAAAAACTTCATATTTATAAGACTGCTTTTATTATGTTGAATATATTAACATCTATATATCTTTTTTCTTATTGTGTGTCTGTTTTATAGGTATATGCTTGTCAGCATTGCCAAGTGGCAAAAAATACAGTTATTCTAGCACCTAAACAGCACCTTCTCAAGGTGGAGAATCCATGGAGTATAGTTACTGTTGATCTGATGGGCCCATTTCATGCAAGCAACAGAAGTCATGTTTATACTATAATCATGACAGATTTGTTCACAAAATGGGTTGTGATTTTGCCTCTCTGTGATGTTTCAGCATCAGAAATTTCTAAAGCTATTATCAATATATTTTTCTTATATGGACCGCCTCACAAAATAATAATGGACCAAAGAGAAGAGTTCATTCATGAGGTAAGACAAAAAATTAGTTAGGTCTAAGAGCATATTTTACTTACCTTCAATGCCTAGCACACCTGTGCATTATAGGGTTCTTAGTAAGTTTATATAAACTGCTACAGGTATAGAAGTTTAATATTGTATAGCACAAAGGTAGCTGGACTGGAAACTAAGAGACCAGGATTTTTGTATTAATTGTGCAACTCAGTAATTGTAAATCTGTCTTCAGGTTTCCTAAAACTAAAATGAGGAAGTTGGACCAAATAATCCTTGTTTACTTCTAGCTTAAAAATTCTGTGATGGGGGGGCCCCTGGCTGGTTCAGTGGGTAGAGCATGTGGCTCTTGATCTCGGGGTTGGAAGTTCAAGCCCCATGTTGGGTGTAGAGATTACTTAAAAATAAAATCATAAAAAAAATTCTATGATTGACATATAGAGGGAGAATTGACTAAATGGAGAAATGTATCATGTTTATGAATGAGAATATTCAATATTGAAAGGTACTGATTTTTTCCCAAATCAAAATTAATTTATGTAATTAATTTCTAATCAGCATTAATAAGGAGGGAGCTTATTTCTTGCCCTCATCTTTTTCCAGATTAAAGTTAACTTGAAAGAATATGCAAGCAAGAATATATATGAAAATTCTAAAAAAGGAATAGTGACTATGACACTTAAGGCATATTTTTAAATTTTCATAATTAAACAGTACTGGTATAAGAAAAAAATCAGACACAGCCAGACATGTTTAATTCTGTTAACAAGGAGTTATAGCAAACACATGTAAAATGTTATCTACCAGGGAAGCTCATTAGAGACACAGTGCCTAGGGTTTTTTTTTTAAGGTTAATCTTTTATTATTATTATTATTTAAGAGAGAGAGAGAGAGGGAGAGTGCAGAGGGAAAGTGAGAGGGAGAAGCATACTCCTCACTGAGCAGATCGCCCAATGTGGGGCTCGATCCCAGGACCCCGAGATTATGACCTGAGCCGAAGGCAGATGCTTAACCGACAGCCACTTAGGCGCCCCTCAGTGCCTAGGATTTTTACTGGGAGCCGGTCACAAAGGCACCCTCTGCCTGGCTTGTACCAGAATCCTAGATTCCTAAAGGAAAAAAGGTGTTCAGCATAAACTACCTTGTTTGTATAGTTTAAGCACTGTGAGCCATCTGTATCAGGGAATGATGGAAACCCTCCCAAAATCCCCAAGTTCCCAGTTCCTGAGTGGTTCAGTTGATTAAGTGTTTGACTCTTGATTTCACTCAGGTCATGATCTCAGGGTCCTGGGTTTGAGCCCCGTGTTGGCTCTGTGCTCAGCACAGAGTCTGCTTGTCCCTCTCCCTCTCTGTTCCTCCCTCTGGCTCCCATGCATTTGTACATATGGCGTGCTCCCCCCCCTGCCAAATAAGTAAATCTGTAAAGAAATAAATAACAAACGTGGAAAAGTGTTCAAATTAAATAGGAATGAATACTGCAAACTAAGACCATTTTAACTTATCTGAAAAAAATAGTAATAATACTTAATATTTTTTCTGGGGAATTGACTGAACATTCCAGATACTACATTATAGGGTGGTGGAATTCCTCTCATCTAGGATTGCTAAGGCACGTAGTCAAGAATAGTTGCCTTGAAGAGACACCCTGACCCATAGCCAAGTTCATAGGAGCAAGCAATAAGGTTGTTACATTAAAGCTGAGACTTGAATGTGTTTTGTAACTATCACATAATCTTGCCTGCTGTGACTGACACAGCAATGGTCAAAATGAGGTGTATGAAACAATCCAGTTTATGGGATAACAATGTTAGAACTTCTGCTTATATTTCTTTTTTATCTAATAAATAAGAAAGAAAGGAAGTTTTGCTAATAATGTGTAGAGATGATTAATAGCATCCCGGATCGACAAGGCAGATGATTGTACATCACACATGATATATGAAGGTATCTTGAGAAAAGAGTAAGAATCCACAACATGAAAGAGGTTTATAGTAGTTCCCTTGCTCATTCTTGGTTTTCAGTAGTAATTGCATTTCTGAATATCATCTAGTTTTGACCAAACTACTCCTCATGGAATAGTCATGTGGCTTAAGTTTCTTACAGTGAGAATAAGATAATACTAATAATGCAGTTACCTATCAACCACAAGAAAGTGATAGAGCTGACACTTCTACTTAACTCCTGGTACTAGTTCTTTTATAGAAACTTTAATGAGATGAAAACAAATATGAACTAATTAGATCTGATAGGAAATTGGTCACCAAAATTCAAAATATCAAGAAACTGATTTGAAATACTGATTTGCTTCCACCATATCTAATGAAAAGCCTCACCCTAAGTACATAAAGTGCTTAGAGATAAAAATAATGACAGTATGAAGCTATTATGAATCACCAGTTTTTCCAGTTATGTTTAAAGTCATGTGATAATCCAGGACTTTGGAAATTTTACCAAAGGTAACAGTAAATGTTTATAAGCCTCTTTTGTGAAGTTCAATAGCAAAAAACCTAAAAATCACAGATGATTGAGAAAATTTGTTCTTTTTGCTGTGATGTAAATGGCTTAAATATTAGCATAATGGTGACAAAATGATGTTTTCTTTTGTCAGCAAAAACGTACCAAACACTGCTGAAGTGTTGAAATAAGATTAGAATATTACAATGTGGATGCATACAGTTTGTGTATTACAAACACAGTTGGATGAAAATATAGATGTTTCACTAAAGTGCACAGACTTTTTGTAAAACTCTAAAGGAAAGAAAATAAATGTTTCCAAAGGAAAATCTGCTTCTTTGATTTTAAAAATAGGTCTTATGGAAAACCAAAATTGTAACAACTAATAGAATGTCTGGTTTGATGGGAGAAAAAAAGGCTCTGGGGTTAGGATATCAGGCTGGCATCCCACAAATGAATTCATTGAATCATTCTTAGGCAACAACCTCTTGAAACAAAGAAGTTGTTTGACCCTTTTCCAGAGCTCAGTCATTTAAAAGCATTGATCAAGACCTCAGATTGAGGCTGACTCAAATGATACCAATTCTCTGAGATTTTTTCTCTCTTTTTTTTTTTTTTAAGATTTTATTTTTAAGTAATCTCTATACCCAATGTGGGGCTTGATCTTACAACCTGAAGATCAAGAGTCACATGCTCTACCCACTGAGCCAGCCAGGTGCCCCTCTAATATTTCTTTTTTTCCCTTTTTTTTTTTTTTTAAAGATATCTCTTTAACTACTTTTGAGTTAAAAGATTAAAAGAAGGGGTGCCTCGGTGGCGCAGTTAAGCATCCCACTCTTGGTATCAGCTCAGGTCCTGATCTCATGGTCATGGGACACATCAGGCTCTGCGCTCAGCACTGAGTCTGCTTGGGATTCTCTCCCTCTTCCTCTGCTCCCTTCCCCTCCCCAACTCGTGCTCTCTCTCTCAAATAAATAAATAAATCTTTTTTTTTTTTTTTTTAAGTTTCAAAGGTGGCAGCCTAAATTAGTACATATATCAGCTAGGAACTGTATTAGCTGCAAGTAAGAGAACTCCTCTCGTGCCCAATATATAAACTCCAAAAGGTAAAAGAAGGCCAGGCTGTCCAAGGTTGGAAGAGTAACCTGAATGTCTTTGGGAACCCATGCTTCTAGTTTTCTCTTCCACCATCTTTGAGATGTGACTCTCAGTCTTAGGTTCACAATTTGGCTGCCAGAGCCCATGCCACAAAAATCTGTATTTCAGACAGAAAGAATGAGGAGGACAATAGGTAAAATACCTAGTAGCAGCTGAGTCTACCCAACAACTTTTAAAAGCCCAGTAACTTCCACTTACATCTTTTTGACCACAACTATATCACATGACTACTCCTTTCTTACAAGGAAGCTTGGGAAATGTGGTTTTGGTTTTGGTAGGTTTTTTATTAGCTTTACCTTTTTAGTTACTGTGATACTACTTGTCTTCTTACACTTAGGCAATAAGAATACAATCTTTTAAAAGACAAGTTTATTAACCAAAAGTTTACCCAGTTAAAAATAATAATAAAAAATAATCTGAGGCATAAGGTGGGAAAAATAAGTTATTTTACATTTTACAGGCTTACTGTTTGAAGTTTTCTAAACTCATTTTGACTTTTTTTAGGCCCTGCAGATAATAAATATAACCACAACAATAATAATAACATTATAAGTTATAAAGTGCTTAATACTTGCCAATAACTGTTTTAGGTACTTTACAAACATCTACTCATAAAATTCTCAAAAGGGTTCTGGGTAGGATCTTCCTCATTTTACAGATAGGAAACTGAGTACACAGAAGTTTAGTTACCTGCCAAAGTCATGTAACTATTAACTGGTTTATGTGACCTAGTGTTTATTTGAGAAATTGTCTGCTGAATTAAAATGTTATATGAACTCAGAGTTAGTGTTAAATTCTGTTCTTCCATTTCCTTGCTGTATATGTATGTTTGGCAAGGCACTTAACCTCCCAAAGCTTCTTATCTTTAAAATGGGGTTAATGAGAATTCATGATTGTTGTAAGGTATAACGACAGTAATGTAAAACATCTAGTGTATTGACCAGTAGATAGTAAGGACTCAATAAATGGTAATTGCAAAATATGGTATGTATGTTTTTATATAGAATGGGTATGGTTCAATGAAAAAGGCAAGATTCAGATTCTTTTGAAACCTTTCAGTCAAGCTCAAGTCCTGATCTCATTTAAAATATGAATTTTAAAGTCAACTTTTATATATTTTTCAGATCAATGTTGAACTGTGTGGATTGTTTGGCACAAAGCAAATTGTAATTTCTCATACCTCCCAAACTGTTAATCCAACTGAAAGTACACCTAGCACAATCAAAGCATTTCTTTCTAAACACTGTGCTGACCACCCAAACAACTGGGATGATCACCTGTCAGCCATTTCATTTGCCTTCAATGTAACTCACTTGGTATGTGTCTTTTTATAATTCTGTACTTTTGAGTTATGACTGTTTCTTGGCTACATAAATAATTTATTACAAATCATTTTCCATTTGCCTTAAAATAGGAACCTCCTAAAAATACACCATATTTTCAAATGTTTAATCGCAATCCTTATATGCCTGAGACTTCAGATGTTCTTCATGAGGTGGATGGTGATGATACAAGTATGTTTGCCAAAATTTTAGGTGCAATTAAAGAAGCTGATAAAATAATGGAGAATAAGACAACTTCAGCAGGACAGGTGATTCTGTTTAATAGAAAACTATAATCTAAAAATCCATGAAGTAATTTTAAAATTTTCAGCATGCACACATACATACAGATGCACACACACATGTGGTATACATATGATATACTAAAGCCAAATTTTTTTCTGTTAAATTCTGCTTTTGTTTTGATTACGCAGTGTGCTTATTAGCTCTAAAATTCTGAGAGACAGTAATGGGAAAACTTTGTTCTTTGCAATCAAGTAGAGCTGAATTCATATTCCTGATTTTGTTGCTTTCCAGTTGTTTGATTTGGGCCAATTACTTAACCTTTCTCCGTTTAACTTCTTTGTAAAGTTGGGGTAATGATACTAGTTTTGAAATATTACTTTCAGGATTAAATGGGATTCATTTTTGCTTTGTATTAGTATCTCAATAAGTAACCATCTTGTTATTATCTGCATTTACCTTCAGGAAACTACAGCTCTTTCATCCCTTTGTTCTCTCTTTTATTATGCTCTTGAAGATGGAGAACAACAATCCTGATGAACTGAATAAAAGCAAAATCATTGTTAAAAAGAAACCAAAGCAATTAAATCCATTTCGTTTAAAAGTGGGTCATGAAGTTTTAAGACAAAGGAAAAATTGGTGGAAGGACGGTCGTTTCCAGTCTGAATGGGTTGGACCTTGTGTCATAGACTATATTACAGAAAGTGGATGTGCTGTTCTGAGAGACAACACTGGGACTCGACTTAAAAGACCTATCAAAATGTCCCACCTGAAGCCCTATGTAAGAGAGTCCAGTGAACAAGGTAAGCATCTGTCATTTCTTTACATTTTTACTTTCCGTGAATGAGGAGGGAAGTTAAAAATAATATAAGAATCCACCCGCAACCCAGCCAAAACCCCTTCTCTTAGTTAGGTTTTCTTTTCCCTTCTCATTTTTATAAAATGTGGTATATAATTTTAGATCTCAGGTATTCTGTTTTATTAGAATGACTCTTCTGCAACTGTCAGGCTTGTAAGAGATCCTATTCTGATTTCTAGGGTACTTTTCACACATTTACCCCACAGTTCATGTAGGAGATACTAGACCTGTTTGACAGAAGGAAGAATTACATCTTCTCGATTTTCACTTTCACAATATTTTGTCACTTTGTGTCTCGGTTTAACTTGAGAAAATACCAACTAAGATAAATGATACCAAAACCAAACATACTATCCAGAATTCTGTTGTGAGATAAATATACTAGGGAACTTTAAAAAAAATGATTAATTTTTGGTGTTATGCCATAGTCAGGTCATGATAGATGCAGGGGAGGGTGTGGGGTGTGGTGTAACCAGAATGCTGTAAGGTGCTATAAGAGGAGGCGATAGCCTGAACAAGATTATACTTGCCCCCACATGTGGTTTTGAACAGTCAGAAGGATATCCTGATTTCTTTAACCCTTTCTTGCAGAGATTAAGAGATAAATGACATTTTGCTATGGCTCTCAGATTAAATTCCACTTAATGGAGACTGTTTTATTCTGTCCTATTGTAACTGATCCCTAGAGTTTCTCTGGGGTGGATAACTGAGAGGGAGTGAATTGGTACCTCAGCCAGTTAATTTTACTTTTCCTATAAAGAAAAATAAAGCATCAATAATATTTGAATATGAGTAACAATTAGTGGAAGATGAATTTAGTACATTTTTAAACAACTGAGTTATTTAACAGGCATAAGTGAATATTACAAGAGCAACAGTAACAACATTTACACTTACCTTATTTTTTTAGGATAAAAAGGCCCTTGGGGGCTGCAGTAAATAGCTCAACATTGCTTCTGATCTGGATCAAAACTCTCAAGTTAAAAACTCTTCCTACCTTTCCTTCTGCTTGTGACAGCCTGATTGCTCTATTAGTAAACTTACCTTGGACTGTTCTAATTCTGAAAGCTCGCAGTACCTTCATTCTCTTTGTTGGAAGATCGGCACTTTCATTCCTTGTACTTCTTCTCAGTACTGAGCTACCCTTTATGATTTCTGTCTTATGTAAGTTAAGTAGAAGAGAAAAAGATTATACAGGTACATGTTGTCCTTTCTTTAGCAAGATTTTCTCCCTAACCTCAGCATTCAGGACTCACTGCCTTCTAATGTGTTAGCCTTCCTTAATTAATACAAAATTTACATTTAGAATGTTGCTGTATCAGAATTTACTTCAACATTTTACAGTTTGCTCTTGCCAAAGACTTTCTCAGAAAGGAGGCCAAACATTTTGCTACTCCTGCATATTTCAGAATCCAATTGAGTAGAACAGTTTCTAAACAGAGGAAGTCTAATTTTTCCCTCATGCTTGAATTCTCTGCACATATTTCTTCCAGTAATATAAAGGAAATTATAATATTAGTACCAGTACATGTAAGAAACTGAGGTAGATGGGTAAAATTGTTTTTTCTTGTTAACCAAAGGAAGTGTGACCTGGCCATCCTGGAATCTTGTTCTTGATTACTATTTGTTCCTTATTTTGTGTTTCTTTTCTTTGGAGAAATTCAAAATAAATGTGATTTCTGCCATCTTTTTCTTCAGTATCACATATTATCCTGCAAATCTTTGCCTCAGAAGCTGATTTTAAAGAGTCCTTGAACAAAGTGTAAAGCAAACTAAATGCCTTTGAATGTCTTAAATCCTGTTCTTTCATTTGACATAAATTTGGAAGAGGTATAGCCAAAAGAACTATGAATTTGTCTGTCTGTACTTGTTATTGCTACTCTTACCAGCTGTGAGATCTCGTAGCTGTTTTAAAGACTCACTGTCCAAAGCAGATAAGCTTCTGTTGCCAACCACTTATCCACTCTTATCTAGAACATAACCTAGAGGGAGCACATTCAGTACTAGGTCTACAATATTTCTCTCTGCTATTTTAAGCAGGCCTATGTCATTTTGTGTCGTTCAATGCCAGGTACTTTTTCAAGACTAATTATTTTAGTAAGTTTTAGGACATACCATTATATCTCTTTGTAATCATAATGTTCCCCTCTGAAAAGAAAAATATTACTGACTCATTATTCTATCCAATATAGATTTTGAGTAGTTTTATTGTTTTATTTTGGATAGGAGTTGTGATAGATTTCTGTCTGCTGATTGCCCTTCACAGTTTCTGAGATGGTTTTCATTATTTTATAAGTTTTCTATTGATACCATAACAAATTATCATAAATTTAATGGTTTAAAACAGGTCTTACAGTTCTATAGCTTAGAATTCCAACATAGATAGGTCTTACTGAGCTAAAATCAGGCATTGGTAGGGCTGTGTTCCTTTCTGGAGGCCCTAAAAAAGAACCTGTTTCCTTGCCTTTCCAACTTTTAGGGGCTGCCCACACTGCTTGGCTTGTGGTCTCCTGCCTCTGTCTTCAAAGCCAGCAATGACAGGTAGAGTCCTCCTCACATCACAAGTCACTGCAGCCTTCTCTTCTTCCCCCTTCTACAGTTAAGGACCCTTGTTGTTGGGCCCACCTGGATAATGCAGGATAATCTCCCTATTTTAGGGTCAGCTGGTTATCAGCCTTATTCCATCACTTCTCTAATTCTCCTTTGTCATGTAAGGTAATGCATTTCCAGGGAGTTGTAGTACATGGACATCTTTAGGGGCCCATTATTCTCCCTACCACAGTTATGGTCTACATTCATGAAACAAAACAAATCTTAGTTCCTTATTATTAAGCCCATGATTTTTACTTTATTAACAAAGAGCCTCCCTTTGGACTCTTAGTTGTATCATCTTTAAACTGAGAGTCATTCAGTTCTCTGTTGTTAGTGTTGGTTATCTATCATAGTGACAATTACGTACTATCAGATTACAGTTATTTGTTGCTTTATCATAAGAAAGGGCGGGTATTACTAGTGTGGCAGTATATTCTAATAGTTCTAGGATATCAGGCTATATATAGAATTAGTCTGGTCACCTCTTTTCAGAATAAGAAAATTTAGTATTCAAAAACCGTGTACTTTTCTTTATGTTTGATGAAATAAACTAATCCGAATCACTCTGACTTTTCTGAGACTTTAATTTTAACTTATTTTTTGCCTTAGAGAAATTAAAAAATTTATTTCTTAATTTCATTTTTTTACTCCTTAAAACTACATAAGGAAAAGTAAGTCAAAACGGCTGATAACACCTTACCTTCGTTTGTAAAAACCTAAAGACTTAATTATTCAGTCTGGTCAAAACTGAAATAATGCTTTCATCAAACAAATGTCATAATGATAATTAAATTAATAGAATGAAAAAATAAGCTTATTATGTAATATGACTGAATAGAAAAATGCTTTAATATGGTATGTTTACCTCTCTCTCTCTCGGGGGCAGTATTTATCTTGTTCTTTTTCATATCCCTAATTCAGGATTATCCTACATCAGTACTGACCAATAAGATATATATATAAAATACAAAAATTATGTAGTAATATAATTTTAAGTTTTCTAGTAGCCATGTTAAATTACAAAGAAATATGTGAAAATAATTTTAATAATATATTTGATATAACCTAGTGTATCTGATTATTATTTAATCGTATGTGTAGGGTCTCAAAAGTCTCTTTTCTGATAATTTTTGGTAATTTGTTTTGATGTTAAAGAGCATTTCTGTTGGCTCCAGTAGATTTAGACCATAGCAGGAGTTGAAACACATGAATGAGAATTTGGGGGCTTTTTTCCTACACAAACAAGGCTTGAAATCTCCAGAGTAATTTTCCATTTCATATAAAGTGATTTGTGTGGAATTTGCCAGGTATAGTTCTTGTTCTCTACAGTTTTATTACAATAGGTACCTTTTTTTTTTAAATAGGTACATTAAAATTTATCACTCATTTAAAAGAGAAAGTATGTGTATTATATAAAGACATATACATATGTATAGATATATGACACATAGAAGCTCTCCTCTTAAAAACAAGTGAGGTTGATAAAGTCCATTTGTTTCAAAGTCTAGTGTAACTAAGAGGTGCTTAAGCTCAAGGTCTGTGAATGCATTTCCAGGACATCAAAGTGGCAACTTCTAAGAGCTTTATGTCTATGCATATTTCCCTATTGATACATATTTACTGGACATACTTTTCTAAAAGAGACTTGCTTTATCTGTATGGAAAATAATTTTTGAGACTGGAAACTTCCTTCATCAAAGATTTTTGTAAGGATCTTTGGAAATACCTTAAATCTATGGTATCTGCTGTCACCGATACTTTGCAGCATTGTGCAAGCCTTGAAATATGGAATTCCCATGGCTTATTTGAAAAATTTCATTAGCAATACTTTTATCGTACCTAACCTTTTTTTATTTTTTTAAAGATTTTATTTATTTATTTGAGAGTGAGAATGAGAGAGCATGAGAGGGGGAGGGTCAGAGGGAGAAGCAGACTCCCCGCCGAGCAGGGAGCCCGATGCGGGACTCGATCTGGGACTCCAGGATCATGAACTGAGCCAAAGGCAGTCGCTTAACCAACTGAGCCACCCAGGCGCCCCCATACCTAACCTTTTAAAGTTCTCTTACATATTAGTGTCTAGCTTTCTCCAGTATTACAAACCTAAGAGTGAACTTTGATGTTGAACCTCCTGCAACACATTCTAAAAGTGTTTCAAATGCATTGGTCATGTTTTTGCTCCTTCTTGCTGCTCTTGGGCAATAACACTTCTCATGAGTTGTATGATTTGGTTTTTATCTTTCAGAATTGTTCTCTTGTGCAGTAATTCATCCATGCTAACATATAAAAATCAATTATCCATACTTTTGTTTTCATCATAAATATGTATATCTTACCATCTTTTTCAATCTAATTACTACTTTTGCATGAATAAGAATTGGTGGGGTAAAACTTGGAAAAACCTCTCACAACTAAAATACCAAGTATACTTTGCCTAATGAAGAACAAAATGTACAAAACTAAATGTCCATACAAACTCAAGTCCACTTAGGCCATCTGTGGGTAGAGAACAGCATGGCTTTGATCTTTTTAAGTTTTTAAATCAAAAGTTCTTAAGTGTGTAAACTTACGGGATTGGAATAGGTTCAGTGAGCTTTTCACATATTAGTACGAGAATGGGTTGAATAGGATCGTGTTCCAGGGTTTATTAGGAAATTTATCTGCTCTGAGAAACTTCCCTTGATTTCTGATCTAATGGGCAATTAATCTTCCTTTTGCTATTTCTTGAACTTAAAATTTGAGGGCTCTTTAAGCTATTAAAATCTTAAAGAGAATCATTAATGTTTTGGGAGAAAATCCAGAAAGAGAAGGCAGGGGTCCAGGAAGTTAATCATCTATGGTGGAAGAGTTCCTTGTTGTAATGAATTAAAATACCACGTAGGGAGGAATCCTTTTATATACATTAACCTTTTTTTATAAAGATGCTACTGCTTTGCCATCTGTTTAACATTCATATTAAGCATTTTTTTCCTGATAGTGATGATAAATTTGCTCAAAATAGAATTAAAGGAAAAAAAAATAGAATTAAAGGGAAATTCCTTGTCAGTATTTCAGTATGAATTTAGCTCCACCTTAGAAATTCATGAGCATTTTGGTATTAAATTAGACTAAAATAGGCTAAGCATTTTAAACTGCCTACTTACATATAAGCCTGATGCTAGTAACTTCATCTTCATTTTAGTTTATAATTTCATATTATAAACAACTCAATATTATTGCCCTAATTATCAACAACTTGACATTATCCTAATATGGATTCTATGAAGATTAAAGTTACAATAAGGATTTAATTTGTTAAATATCTTTCAATATCCCATTAATTGACTCAGAAGTGCCTTGCAAAAGTATGTTAAGCCTGTCATCATCAAAAATAGAGTTTTATAACTTTGCTTTTAATCTTTACCATAATCTTCAGCTGCTTCTACTCCCTCACATACCTGCCAAAGACAGATCAAGGGAACAGGAAAAGTCGGTTCTTTTATTTATTTATTTTTAAACATTTTATTTATTTGACAGAGAGACAGTGAGAGAGGGAATACCAGCGGGGGGAGTGG
This sequence comes from Neomonachus schauinslandi, assembly GCF_002201575.2. Taxonomy (NCBI): domain Eukaryota; kingdom Metazoa; phylum Chordata; class Mammalia; order Carnivora; family Phocidae; genus Neomonachus; species Neomonachus schauinslandi. The sequence goes on along the minus strand of NC_058409.1, from coordinate 77,075,338 downwards.
GAGAGGGAGAAGTAGGCCTCCCACTGAGGTGGAGCAGGGAGCCTGATGTGGGGCTCGATCCCAGGACCCTGAGATCATGACCTGAGCCGAAGGCAGCCGCTTAACCAGCTGAGCCACCCAGGCGCCCCAGAGTTGGCTCTTTTAAAATCTTTGGTCTTTCCTGAATTCTATATATATGAACTGTCAAATGTATGTATCATTTTATTCATTCTTTGACATGTATATTTATTTAGGAGATAGGAGAACCCACCAGAAGTTAATCTTAGAGTTAGTTTTTATTACTTGGGATTTTGTCCTCATTTAACATTGTTTAATTTTAAAATGATGTTTAATTGTAATTCTAAAAGGTGAACTTACGATGTTTCTTCTTTCAGACAGTCTTTATCTCTTACAAGGTTCAGTAGTGGCAGATCATGACTACATTGGATTGCCTGAAATTCCAGTTGGAGCATACCAAGCAAATATTCTGGTAGAAGATGCAACTATTGGCGTAGTCGATAATGAATTACTAACATCAAGCAAAGATCGTGAACTATTAGAATTTAGAAATGCCAAAATCTCTCCATTGATAGAAGATCATAGTACTCTTGAAAAGCAGACTTTCAGTCTGTTGGACTCTTCAAACCAAGTCCTTGAGTACTTAAGTTAGTAAATACCAAAATGCATGTGAAGTGCTTGTTTATCTTTTCTTTTTGAATCTTTATCTTTTCCATTTAAAAAAAGTTGTATAGAAGTGTCTTAACACGCTCTGAATGACTAAATCCTGAAGGTTTATTTTATAACTATTAATTTATCTAAACTTGTGTCATGTTTGAACGTCAGTACATATATGGAAAGGCAAAGGAAGCATATAATATATGGAATTCACTTTTTCTTATGAAAATAGACTAGGCAAAGCATGATTGCTTCTTAGGAAGGAAACTAAATTCCAGCTCAAGAGTATCAGATCTTTCTCTGGTATTGGTACCATGTTTTCCGTTTAATTGGAGGGGGGAGTATTTCTCCCCTTTAAAAAATAAGTTTGAACTGCCTAGAATGGGATTAATAAATATTTATTCAACTATAACAATGAATTAAGTGAAACTTGTTTGTGTCATTGGAACTTTTAAAAATACTATTGTAGGAAAGAATTTAGGGTTGTTTAATGGGCTCTTATAGGACATTGATAATTTCACCTTCTAGGCTCAGAATTCGTATTTGAATCTGTATAGTGGTTTGAAAACATTTGTGCATTTCCATAACATGTATTAAAGTCAAAAGCACCCATTAATAAAATTTTTTTTCTGTAGTCTTGAGTAAATGCTAATGATAAAATAAGTACTATCAGATTTTAAACTATAAGCTCTATGATATTTATAACTTTATTCAACAAATATTTGTTATAAAGCACTTTGATACCGTGGGAAAGTTAAAGGATGAGTTAGATGTGTGTCTTATCTTCATAAGGGACTTACAGTCTGGTAAGGATTATAGACCATATAAGCCATGTATAACACAAGTTACAAATTACATGCAAAATGCCATTAGAGAAGTACAAATAATACACCTAGGGAGTCAAAAAAAAAAGAAGTTACTTCTAAATAGAAAACTTAGATTTATGCTTAAAAGGATCATTTGAGTTTGACCTTGAAGAATACACAGGATGTGATGAGAGGGTACAAAAGAATTAGAGGAAGAAAAATGAACAGAGACAGAAAAATACTGTAGTGATTCACAGAAAGCTTTTTGTTGTCTGCAGTGCCTCAGGTGTAAGGTGAAGTAGTAAGCTATGGGAAAATAAAGCTGAAAAGGGAAGTAGGAAACCTTGTGGAGGGCTTTGAATACTGTTATGGATTGAATTGTGTACCTCCAGATTCCTGTGTTGAAGTCCTAAACTCTAGTACTTCAGAATGTAACTTCATTTGGAAATAAGGTTATTACAGATGTAAACATTAGTTAAGATGAGGTCATATTGGAGTTGAATGGGGTCCTAATCTAATATGACTGATGTCCTTATAAAAGGAAGAAATTTGGACATAGACTCAAGGACAGTACCATGTGAAGGGGAAGGCAGGGATTGGGGTTATTCTTCTACAAGCCAAGGAATGCCAACGATTACTGTCAAACCACCTGGAACTAAGGAAGAGGCATAGAACGGATTCTTCCTACAGCCCTCAGAAGGAACCATCCCTGTCAACATCTTCATCTCAGATTTGTAGCTTCCAGAACTGTGAGACAATAAATAACCTTTTTTATAAGCAACCCAGTTTGTGGTACTTTGTTACGGCAGCCCTAGCAAAAGTAATAGAATACCTAGCTAAATTATTTTTTATTTTCTGAGGGTTTTTGAAAGTTTTTGTTTGGTTTTTGGTTCTGTTTTTTACTACTACTTTTTTTTTTTTTTTAAATGTAAGCTCTACACCCAACGTGGGGCTTGAACTCAATACCCCAAATGAAGAGAGTCGCATGCTCCACCAACTGAGCCAGCCAGGAGCCCCTATCTAAGGCTTTTGTATAGGGAAGTGTCATTATCAGAACTACATTTTGGTAAGTTTAATCTGGTGGCAGCTAAAAGATTAGAGGAAAAGAAAAGAATGGGGATTCGTTGATACGATTTTATAGTGATGATGAGTAATGGAAACCTAAACTATGCTGGTAGCATTATTAATGAATAGAGCATACCTTAAGATCTACAGAATATCTCACATTTTATGTATCAACCATACTGAACAGTGATATGATACTGAAAATGGAGACCTGAGATATTGCAATTACTCATTTAAGAAGAAAGATTAAATTATGTTTAATATGGGCTGAAGGGTAAATGATTGGAGGAAAAAAATACCAATCTGGGGCTTTATCTTATACCATAGACCCAAGTAAATTCCAGGTAGGATTCCAGAAAGAAACCTTAAGAAAGCATAGTGTCCCAAATAGTGATATCTATCATGTTCCCATCAGCAGACCAAAGTTCATGATGGAGTCATATTGGACCCTCGATGGTAAATATAATTGTTGAAGTGTCCTTTTCTTAGCTTAAATGAAGTGATTTTCCTTCAATAATCATCTCATTCAAAATCAGCCTCTTTTTCATTATAAGAAGGTGATTAGTAATGAGTCTTTTATAATTACAATTTCTAAGCACCTTTAAAAAAACTCTGCCTCAGATAGTTTCTGATCAAACAGATCTTTTTTTTTTTTTTAAAGATTTTATTTATTTGAGAGAGAGAATGAGAGAGAGCATGAGAGGGAAGAGGGTCAGAGGGAGAAGCAGACTCCCCGCTGAGCGGGGAGCCTGATGTGGGACTCGATCCAGGGACTCCAGGATCATGACCTGAGCCGAAGGCAGTCGCTTAACCAACTGAGCCACCCAGGCGCCCCGATCAAACAGATCTTTATCCTGTGTGTATGGATCATGGTGTGCTATGCTATGCTGTGTCTAGGGCCCACCCCCAAATCTTAGTGACTAAACACAATGAAACTTTATTTCTTAGCCACATTCTTGGTTCATTAAGGGCGTGGTTCCATTTGTATCCTCCAAGATGCAGGCTGATGGAGCCTCACCTGTGGAATACACCAGCCACCATGGCAAGGGGAGAACGTGGTGAACCCAGCACTAGCTATGAAAAGACTTGCTGTCACATTATGTACAACCTTCCTACTCAAGTTGCAGTGGTCAAACCTAGTCATAATCTAACAGGTACAGGTTTCTTTCTGTGGCAATGGTACAAAAGTATTAAAGTTAGTGATGTTAGTTGCATAACTGAAAATACTAAAATCCTCTGAACTGTGTACACTATGAAAGGGTGAATTTTATGATACGAGAATTCAATCTCAATAAAATTACTATAAAAAGAGTATAGGGCGCCTGGGTGGCTCAGTTGGTTAAGCGACTGCCTTCGGCTCAGGTCATGATCCTGGAGTCCCTGGATCGAGTCCCGCATCGGGCTCCCCGCTCGGCAGGGAGTCTGCTTCTCCCTCTGACCCTCCCCCCTCTCATGTGCTCTCTCTCATTCTCTCTCTCTCAAATAAATAAATAAAATCTTTAAAAAAAAAAAAAAAGAGTATAAACCAGAGCTCAAAAAAATGCTAGCCACATAGCCACACCTAACACCAAAGGATAGGTAAGTACAGTCCTACCATATTCCTGGAAGGAGGAAAACCAAAATAGTGGTAGATAAGCATAATAGCTGCTGTACTTACCTTTGTTCACAAATTCTATTGTAGACCATTTTGATGAATCATTTTTACTTCCTGATAGCCAATACAAGCTATTCAAATAAGCTGCTGATTTTGTTATTGAAATCTCAGGATTCTGAAATGTAGAGATTCCAGGTACAGATTATAAGTGAGCAAATATACATCATAAAAAATCAATGAATTATATACATATACAGTCTTGTCTCTAATGTTTGCAGGGCCCTGTCAGTGAAAATGGAGGTCCACATACCATATGTGTAAATAATCAGAAGTTATAAATCGCACTAACAAACTGTTTCTACCTTCACAAAGATGCCTTCTTAAGGTTCCCAGAATTCTTGGACTCCTCAAGCCCTGCACTAATGAGTGGCAAAGCAGGGAGAGAGATGGACTCAGAGAGCTCTCTTTGTCCCAAGGACAACCTATCCCAGCTCCTGCAGATGCATTGCCTGAGCAGTCCAGACCTTTGGAATGTGCTCGCCTGCTTCATCTGCCCTTCTAGAACGGACCAGGAAGGCCTTGGAAGAGGTTCTCCAGGTGAGAAGGGGCATGTCCCTGGGCTCTGTGGTCTTCTCGCCCTGTAGGGAGGGACATATGCTAGAGTGGGACAGAGCCTAGCCCTCAAGCAAATCCTCTTGCCTGGATTTCAGGGAGGTTTTCTATAAGTATATAGTAAAATTTTGACAGAATTCCAGAAATGTCTCTGAGGTTTTGTATGCCACCTTGTGGTATATTTTTATGAACACATAAAAACATATACTAGAAAATGGAGATGCTAAGGGCAGGTGGCTCAGTCAGTTAAGCGTCGGCCTTCGGCTCAGGTCATGAACCCGGGGTCCCGGATCGAGTCCCACATGGGGCTCCCTGCTCAGTGGGGATTCTGCTTCTCCCTCTCCCTCTGCTGCTCTCTCTCTCTCTGTCAAATAAATAAAATCTTTAAAAAAAAAGAAAGAAAATGGAGATGCTGTGCTACAATAAAAGAGAAATACATATATATATGCATATATATATATATTTTAAAGATTTTATTTATTTATTTGGCAGAGAGATCACAAGTAGGCAGACAGGCAGGCAGAGGGAGAGGGAGAAGCAGGCTCCCCGCTGAGCACAGAGTCCGATGCGGGGCTCGGTCCCAGGATGTCGGGATCATGACCTGAGCCGAAGGCAGACACTCAACCAACTGAGCCACCCAGGTGCCCCAAAAGAGAAATATATTTTAAATGAGAATAATATCCTGGCTTGAAAAGTTATTTTTAAATATGATTAACTTTTCCAGTGTAAAATTTTCTTACGTGACTGTCTAAAAAAAAAAAAGCAACTCACTAAGATATATAAAAGAAAACTTAATACATATTTAGCTATGGGATTCTTTCATACACTCAAAAAAGATATGTATTAAATGCCTGCTCTGCTCCAAGTACTGTTCTGGCACTGAGGTTATATTAATGAGAAACAAAAATCCCTACCCTCCTAGAGCTTACATTCCAATAGGATAGTAAAGTAGTACCCATAGTTCTTAATGAATACATTTCTTTACTTACATCCAATCTTAAAATCTCATTGGTAGCCTTTTGCACAGACATCTTGTTGGGATCCCTATGTTAAGCCTTGAAAAAAAAAAGTAAGTATTCTCTTCTGCTTATTTTTGACTGTATAGAAAGTTGTAACAATGTTTTGTTCACACATCTAAAAAGGACTGTGCCGCTTCCAGTGGGAGTTTCTAACCAGTATAAGTAGTAATTAAAAGAAAAAATAAGCATTTAAAAAGCAAACTTATTTCAAACTTTTGTTTTCTACAAGTGCTTTTATTATTCAGTGGGAAATGCTAGCCTTGTGCAGTGTTAATTAATGTTAAGCAGGCAAAGATCAATTCAGTGCCATCAAATTAAAAAGTACCTAGATTGGTAGCTTGCCCTGAGCTTGAGTCCCAGGCCAAATGACTTTTGCTTCCTCTAATCAATCCCTCAGTGTTCTCCTCACCCCCTTTCTTCCTTATGCCCATTAATGCTACTTCCTTTGTGTACCCACCCACAACTTGTTTAGAAGGTAAGTGGCACTGGGACCAGGGGACTTCCTATTTCTGACCACCTCATTGTTCAAACTTTGAAGGTCCTTGTGAGGAACACACAGGAGAGCCAATTCCTTGGCCGGGTGGCAGCTGGAGGAGACCAGATAGCCAATGACAACTTCATTCCTCTCCCCTACATCCCAGTGAAGTCTCTGTTAGTTCTGAAAGGTCTCAGGAATTGAAGTGGAGAATGGAGGAGAAACTAAAGGAAAGGGCATCTGACTTTAATCCTTCCCCTGTACCATTTTCATATAGTGATGGAGAGAAAAATACTAAATGGAATGGTTCTCTTTCTCTAATATCATGTTTTTATGTTGCATCATAATACAAAATCTATAGTCTCTGAGCTTCTGAGCAGTATTTTGTTCTAGGTTTTGCTCTTTTTATTTAGAATTTCATCCTTACAAATATATACATATACATTTTTTAATTTTATGTGGTAAATAAACAATGATCGTAGTGGTGGTTTATGTGACTTGGTCATAGCTAGAAGTAAATCAGTGGCAAATCTGCCTAGGCTTTCAGAATACGACCTAAAGTCAGACCTCTGTTAAGCCATACCCATCACAAATTATCTTTAATAATCACTAATATTACCTGAGGTAATTAATATGTTATGGTTTGAAGAGGTAATGGCTTCTTTTTATGTAATGTTAAAAACCCATAAAATCCAGAAAATATATAAATATATTAAAAACTCATAATTTAAAAAAATTAAAAAAATAGAAACTCTTATAATTCAACATACAAAATGACAACTCAATTTAAAAATGTGCAGAGGTGGACACCTGGGTGGCTCAGTGGGTTAAGCATCTGCCTTTGGCTCAGGTCATGATCCCAGGGTCCTGGGATTGAGCCCAGCATCGAGCCCCCGCACTGGGCTCTCTGCTCCGCAGGGAGCCTGCTTCTCCCTCTCCCTCTGCCTGCCACTCCCCCTGCTTGTGCATTCTCTCTCTGTCAAATAAATAAATAAAATCTTTAAAAAAATGTGCAGAGGATTCGATTATGCATTTCTCCAAAGATATACAAATGGTCAGAAAAAGGAAAAGATGCTCAACATCATTAGTAATTAGGGAAAAGCAAATCAAAACCACAATGAGATATCACATCACATCTAGAATGGCTGTAATATTTTTTAATGGAAAATAGCAAGTATTGATGAGAATGTAGACAAATTGGAACCCTTGTACATTGCTGATAGGAAGGTAAAATGATGCAGTCGTGGGGAAAACAGTTTGGCTGTTCTTCAAAAAGCTAGACAGAATTACCAAATGACCCAGTAATTTCACTCGTAGGTATATACCCAAAGGAACTGAAAGCTGGGACTGGAAGAGATATTTGTACACCAGTGTTTATTGCAGCATTATTCACAATGGCCAAAAGGTGGAAACAACCCAAGTGTCCATCAACAAGTGAATGGATAAACAAAATGCAGTATATACATATGATGGAATATTATTTAGCTATCAAAAGGAATGGAGTTCTGAATAATGCTACTTCATCAACCGTTGAAGGCATTATTCTATAATGAAATAAGCCAAACAAAAAGGACAAATATTGTACGATTTCACTTAATGAAATTTAAGAATAGGCAAATTTATAGAGACAGTAGATTAGTAGTTACCAGGGCCTAGGGGAGGGGAAAAGGAGAGTTAATGGATATTGATTACAAAATTCCTATTTGAAGTGATGAAAACGTTGGAAATAGTGGTGATGGTTGCACAGCATTGTGAATGTAATTAACGTCACTGAATGGTAGACTTCAAATGGTTAAAATGGCAACTTCTATATTATACATATTTTACCATAATTTACTGTAAAGTTAGTAATATACCAGAAATTATTAAAGTATTCACTTTAACTGGGTAAATTATATGCTATGTGAATTATATCTCATTAAAACTGTTTAAAAAAATTTGTGGGATGCAGCTCAAATTGTCCTGAGAGGAAAATTTATAACTTATGTGCTTATATTGGAAAAAAAATAAGGGTTATAAAGTAATGAGTTAAGCATCTAATTTAATGTGATATAAAAAGAACAAGTGAATAAGCCTAAAGAAAATAGAACGATTGAAATCATGAGGATAATAGAAATGAATGGAATAGAAAATAAACATATAATGACATGAACTGAGGCAAGATTTAGCAATTCTACTAAGAAAAAATAAACTAGGGAACTGATAAACAATACTGTGAGGTAAAAAGGGTCAGAACCTGATATGAGGCATACATTTAATTAATTTAATTAATACAAATTATATTACAACTTTGTTTTAATGAACTTGAAACCTTAAAATGAATAAATTCTAAAAAAATTTAACTGGCAAAAGTGATTCAAAAAGAAATAATAAGCCAGATGATTTTACCAAACATTTATAACAAAACTTAAAGAACACATAATATTACATCTTACACAAATTATTCAGGCTAGAAACAGGAAACAGAAAGAATACTCCTTAAATCTTGGCATGAGGGTGGCATAATCATAATAATCAAAATCTGAAAAGGACAGAATGAGAAAGGAAAATAACAGATTATTCTCTCACAAATACAGCAACTGATCAATCACTGAACTGTACCTCTGAAATTAATAATACACTATGTTAATTAATTGAATTAAAATAAAATTTAAAAAATAAAAATAAATACAAAGACCTAAAAGAATAAAAAAACAAACTGAATACAGTGACATATAACAATATGCATTATGACCAATTGGGTAGATCCCAAAAATTAAAGGTTGATTCAGTGTTGGAAAAGCAATTCGTATAATTAATGGCTGCATTTCTAAGAGGCATGGCAAGAAAGAGATGAAACACAAAAAATAGTTATAACTGAAGGAAATTTAAGGAACAGTTTAAAGAAGGATTAATGGAACCAGTAACGGATAGTTGGACATCCCTTTGGTGACCAATAATAGCCAGGAACCTCTAGGAATGAAAGGGCAAGGAGAGGAAATGCTTAGTGAGAGATGGAATTATGGAAGACGGTTTAACCATCAGTATTTGTAGCCATAGAAGAATGCGTCCTCTGTCAGAACCATAACAAGTCAGTACTGTGACCAATGAGGGCTACCACTCTCCCATCTCCTGCTGTTGCCTCTCATTTGTCAGCCTCCGTGAAAAGCCAGTGGCAAGGGAGCTTGGGGATGCAAGCAGTAAAAATAAGCCTTGTAGGGAATAGGGCAGTAAAGGACAAGGAATGGATTTGGGGTGTTCACTTTGAGAATAGCCTGCTAAACGATATGATCAGAGGTAAAAAGGAAAGTTGTATAATTATCTAGTTGGCAAACTTCTGCAAAAGGCTAACTAGATAGTAAATATTTTTAGCTTTGCAGGCCATAGAACTACACATTTTTGCCATTGTAGTGCGAAAACAGCCATATGTACTAAACAAGTATGTGTGGCTGTTTTCCAGTAAAGCTTTATTTAAAAAAAAAATGTGGGCAGGATTTAGCCTTTGGGGATACTAGTTTTTAGACCCTGGACCTAGTATATGCAGAAAAAATATTTGCTAAATATTAACACCAATTTGAAATTTAAACAACAGTAACAAGAAACTCTTGGCAAACTCAAAAGAGCATTTCCTTATCCTGATACAATATATGTTATTAAGAAAAAAGCCAATAGTAAGCTTTATACTTAATGAAGAAAACATTGAAAATATTCTTTTTAAGATCATGAACAAGACAGGTGTCACTGCTATTGTATTAGGTGCTCTAGCCAGTATATTAGGGCAAGAAAAAAGAAAGAAAAGTCATAAGGATTACAAAAAAAACCTAGTATTTGCAATAGAAATAATTGTCCACATAAAGAACTAATATAAATCAATATGAAGAAGACAACCTAATATAAAAATGGGCAAAAGTCTTGAACAGGTACTTCATAGGAGAGAAAAGTGAACATGAATAGCCCCTGCAAATATCTTTTGTTTGCCCCTACATACCAACTTCACATTCTTCACCCTGTGCTCTGTCCAGGATCCTGGCAACAGCAGACTTCCCATTCCCTTTGACTTCCAGTTGGATTTAGCCAATGGGGATTCCTGACAGAAGATCAGAAGGAGGGAGGAAAATGAAGTGGAGATATTTTTTCTCCTTGATCCCTTCCTCACTCTAGCTATTTCTTTTAACCAAAGGTTTCTGCTTTGTAAGACTATTCTAGGTTTTCAGTAACCTTTTCCTCCTCTTGTCCTTTTGGATCTAGGAGTGGAAACAACTCTATTGTGGACAAACTGTGTTCTCCTACACTCCATGCACATCTTTGTGCTTAGTTCCTTTGATTATCCTAGCTTGTCATTTGTTCCCTGTTGGAATCCTGATACAGTCAATCAACATACTAAAAGATGCTCAATCTCATTAATAGCCATAAAAAATGCAGATCAAAACCATTATTAAAGATAATTAAAAACCTACCATATTGGGAATAATTGAAAATACCAGCAAGGATATAGAGCAGATAATACAGTTATACATAATTGGTGAGTGTATCAATTGATACAACTATTTTGGAAAAACAATTTAGCATTATGTAGCGAAGCTGAAGATGCACAAGTCTATAATCAGCAATTTTGTGCCAGGAGCTATGTTCAAGAATATAAGAGGATTTATTTTTTTTGTAATAGCAAAACATTGGAAACACCATAGATATCCATCAATAGAATGGATAAATAAATTGTGACATATTCATACAATAGAATACTAAAATGGCAGTGAAAATGAGTAAGTTAGTTACAGCTACATAAAAAAAAAAAAGCATGGATTAAGTCAGAAACACAATAGGGAGCAGAAAAATCAACATAGAAGAAGGTGACACATGGGCAAAGTTTTGAATGAAATGAGAAAAGGAGCCATATGTATAGCCTGGGGGAAGAGCATTCCAGAGAGAAGAAATAGCAAGTGCAAAGATGCTGCAGTGTTTCTGTGTCTGGTTTTTTGAGGAATAAGAAGGGGCCCAGGAGATCTAGAACAGTGTAAAGGGGAGTATAGCAGGAGATCACAGAGAGTAGGGGGTAGAATAAATTGTTTCCGGCCATGTAGGCCATTGTATGAACTCTGTTTTTAGTATTTTGGTTTTTTTTTTTTTTTTTTTTTTTAAGATTTTATTTATTTGACAGTGAGAGACACAGCAAGAGAGGGAACACCAGCAGGGGAAGTGGGAGAGAGAGAAGCAGGCTTCCCACGGAGCAGGGAGCCCGATGCAGGGCTTGACCCTAGGACCCCGGGATCATGACCTGAGCCGAAGGCAGACGCTTAACCGACTGAGCCACCCGGGTGTCCCTGTTTTTAGTTTAATATGGGAGCTCACTGAAAGTGTTTGAGAAAAGTGACATTATCTGACTTATTTTTTTAGATAATCACTCTGGAAGCTGGAATGGGAATGGGCAGAGAAAGCACTTTGGAAGACTGGTTATGAGGTTGTTGTGGTAATTCAGGGGAGAGATGATGATGGCACTGATAGCAATAGAGGTGGTGAGAAATGGTTAGTATTGGTTATATTTTGAAGGTAAACAGGATTTGCTGACACTGGAAATAGCTGTTTAGAGGAAGAGAGGAATCTATGAGGACTCTTAACTTTTTAGGCTTGCAGGACTGGAAGCTACTGATGTGAGGAAGACTAGGAAGAACAGGTTTGGGGAAGAAAAGAGAAGTTCAGTTTGAACATGTTGAGTTCAAGATGCTTATTATACATTCGAGTAAATCTGTTGGGTAGATATTTGGATATGAGTCTGGAGTTCAGGGGATAGGAATTCAGCATTCATTTATGCACAGTTCAGAATTCTCCAGAATACAACTTTAATTCGTATGTGTCCCTTTGGAGAGGCCAGGACATTCTCTTTGCTACAGAGATCTGTACTTGCCATTGACCTGCCACATTTCTTGTTAATCATTGCTGAGGTAGCCATCCAAAGCATCTGGTGACTGATTCTGCATACTCTGTGGCATTATTTATATGACCTGGCCGATCAAACAGATGCTCAAGCAGGGTTCCTAGCTTTATGAATTATGGCAGCAGAGCATTTGGCCCCCTTCCCCCTTTCGATGGATATAGCTACAATAAGGAGCTACAAATAAAGCACGCAAGTTCTCAAGATCTCATTTTCATTGGCCAATAGAAACTGAATGAGACAGAACATTAGTCTCTGCAGTAACATATTATTTTGCAATCACATAGCACTTTGTCTTTGCTAAGAATTTACAATCCAGTGTAATTTATATAGAATATCACTTTCCTATTTTTACTTCAATTTTCAGTTTGAAAAATAGAGAACTTTTTTTTTTCCAGAATGAGAATCAGAAATTCCTAGGAATATATCCTATCCTACCTCACAAACTTGAAGTTATTAGCCTTTAATTCTTAATCTTCCTTTGAATTCTGGTCAGTTCATAATAGAACCTAAAAGTCTTAGCATAGTATATAATTTTACTAAGATACCTAGATTGCCAGGGTCATTGGGATACAGGGTTTTGCTGAAGCAATATGACATTTTAGTTCACTCAGAGAAGAAGCTGTGTTTGGCTCCAGTAGTAAAGAGTTTTATTCCAACTGTAATGAAGGACTGGTCATGTGTAAGTAGGGAAGACAGAATGGGCACTGAAGGTAGTGAAGGAGTAGAAAGCTGAATGTTTTCTGTTCTCTTCCCACATCTGTTCAGTTCTTTCCATAGCTAGCTTTCACATCTCTCCCCTCTGGGAGGCCTTCTGTCTTTTAGGTTTTGAATGTCATAGACTGAGGCTCCCTGAGCTGAGGAATCCGAAGTAGGCAGTAGATCTGTCTGATGGTGAGATTGGGGGGTAGGGGGAGCACAGCAAGAGGACAGGGACAGCACCAGGCAGAGAAATTCTGCTGTGGGACACAGACTTCCACATGCAACAAAGATGTTCCCATATCTGTGGGCCTGTACCTAAGCAAGGAAGGCAGTGTTGCAGGACACCTTGGGGAAGGGTAGAGAGCTGGCCTAAGCAGGACATCTGTAGGGCATTTTCACCAGTGTGAAGCTAGGGAATTCATTAGTGAGGCCCCTGGTAGGAGTAGGAATGATTCATTATTTGAAGGAGCTATGACTCTGTTTTGGAAGACAAGAAGCCATTTCTACATGGCCCAGCTGTGACTGGGAGCTTTCAGGCTTTGAGGATGGCCGTGGTTTACCAGGCTTGAATATGATTGCATGCGTGTGTGTGTGTGTGTGTGTAAAATTAACATAACATAAAATTCACTCATTTAAAGTGAAAATTCAGTGGTTTTTAGTATTCATAGAGTTATGATTTTAATCATTTAATACAGGAAATTTAATTGTAAACAACCTGAAACCAGCCAGGCTGCCAGCCACACTCTAGTATTCTTCCACAGAATCCATGCCTACCTCTTCCTCATCTTTCCCCAGAGCTGCCAGGTTCTCCTGGGCCTCAGAGACCTCTCCTTCCTACATGCCTTCCCCCATGCACAATGTATAAATGTTCACTTTGCCTTCGTGAGATCAAACTTATGGTTCAGTCAGGCCCAGACCTCAGCCATGGCATGGTGTTGCTCAGTATGTACACATGCTGTTGCTCTTTGGCCAGGTCTCCCCTGGGGATGACAATTGGAGAGCTGGTAGTTGATGCCCACTTTAAATCTAGTTGGGCAACATCCACAAACTGGGTGGTGCACTTCATCCTGATGCTGGTAAAGGCTGTGTGGGCGTTGGCGTGTCCACCCCACCCCCACCCCGATACCACATGCTGCAAACCATGTACTTGCTGTGGCAAGGGTCATACTTGGCCATTTGACTGGCTGGTTTGAAGCAGGCATTGGTGATCTTGGCCGCAGACAGCTGCTCAACATAGGCCTTAGCTGAGATGCTTGGGAGTAGGTGGCCCGGGGAAAGTGGATACGGGGCTATGGGACCACGTTGATTAGGAGTTCTGTCAAATTCACATTCCGGGTACTGTCAAACTGCGGAGAGGTGGTGATGGTGGACCCAATCTGCCAATCAAATGATTGAGATTGGTATGTATGATATCCAGGTTGCATTGACATATGTCATAGATGGCTTCCTGGGTGACCATGAAGGCACAGTGAGAATGATCCAGGGTCATGTGGGTGATCAGGAAGGAATTGTAGGGCTCCACCATTGCTGTGGAAACCTGAAGGACTGGCAAATTTGAGTTTGGACTTCTCACCATAGACGACCAAGAACTGTTTCATGAGCAGGGGCACAAACCCAGAGCTGGTGCTTCCCCCAAAGCTGTGGAAGATGAGCAAGTCCCATAGCCCTGTACACAGCTCTGCCAGTTTTCAGATCCAGTCCAGGTCAACAGTCTCCTTGCCAATGATGTAATGACCTTTGGCATCATTATTGCCTGTGTCTTCTTTCCCAAGGATCAATACCAAGCACCCATTTTTTTTTTTTTACTTTTCTGAACCTAATTTTAATTTTCTCTTATTTCTTAAAATGACAATAGGTTAACAAAATATGCAAATGATTTTGAGTGACATTATATATGTGTACTTTTGCCTCCTTAAGTGCTCATATAAAAAAAAAAGTAACTATACAATTTCATGGTTTCTGTTCTTTGGTTAGAGAATAGTAACTCCATTGGCAAAGAGGACATGGATACAGTCAGTATCTATATGATACCTGATGTTACATATCTTTTCAAATACCTGGGTGCTTGGCATGATGTGGACATAAACACTGGATGACTGGCAGCATTTTAAATTATTCTTCTTAAAGACACAGCCATCATTCACTGAATAGCCCCTTTTATGAGTGTGCAAATCCATGCAAATTTTTACTGTTTTACCACCAGATGTCAGCCATTCACCACACTGGTGATAACTACCCTGAAGAACTCTTCATGAGAAATCTGTGGTTGTCACCTTTGTCTCTCCTTCCCTCTCTCACCCCTTCCTGCTATGACTGTCTGTCTTTCCATCAATTATCAATTGACCTATTATTTATTTATTTACTTATAATGCACATTTATTCTAATCTACCTAAATAATGAAAGGGATATACTAGATATTTTAAGAAAACAAACACAATGTAGGGTTTAAATATTGTAATATGCAGTGTGAAAATAACACTAAAATGTTTTCTAAACTTTGGTCTGGAATTCAGGCTCTTTTCCGCCCAGGAACTTTGGGACCAATGCAGTTATTTTGCAGCCTTTGTTTCAGAACACACTTTCAACTGTCACCCAGAACCTTTGCTTTTTGGAATTTTTATTAGATTCTTCTTGTTACTCTGGAATTATATCCTTACTGGAAGTGTTATTAACTATATATTGAACAAACTATGCAATATTTGATTTTTAGAGAAGCCCTAAGGTGGTTAAAAAGCTAATTAACTATGGAAGAGCTATGCAGAAAGAATATTCTCTTACCAACAACTTCCATTTAATTTTTTTCTATTAAATGCCTTTTTGAGTGTTAACATATACCACCTATGTTCCCTGACTACAAACTTTATCAGGTGCCTGGCTCTACTTCCATCACCAAGCTTAATACAGTGAATGTATGCTTTCTTTTCCCTCAATATTGTGAGCTATTTGAGTTTTGGGAGCTTAGCGGGTATCTACTGGTAAATGAATTTTAGTCTTTAAAATTATAGTACAGCTAACCTGTAGTGGGTTGTTGGTTACCTCCTCAGCAACCATTTTCTTCTATGTCTCTTTCCTATCTGAATTTTGTTTAGGTGTCTAGCACTTCTCTTTTGGAGCCATGGAACTTAGGGAAAGTTCATTCCACCAAGCTTCAAGCATGGGCCTGACTGGTGTAAAAATAATCCCATACCCTTTGCGAATAGCTCAGAAATTACCATGGCCATAGGAGGTCTAAGGAAAACTTTCCTCACTCCTAAAAGAGTGCAATACAAGGACTGATGGATATATCTTTGCAAATCTATTGTTATTTCTGAAAAAGAAAACACTATTGTTCTTGTATTTCTGAATCCTTTTGTGGGGGGTGATATAGATATGGGGAAAGTAGGGGAGGCTCTCTCAAATTTTCAGACACCTACCAGAGACACTTTCATATCACATAGAAAGAACATTCTAGAGTATGAACCAACATAGAGGAAAACAGCTGAAGGCGAGACAGAGAGAGAGAGAGAGAGAGATCTGATGTTATTTTCAGTGTCCCTAGGTCCTCTTTTGTGAGACAATGAACCAATAAATTTCTTTCTTATTTTACACAATTATACTCAGTAAGATAAGAATTTTGAAAGGGGACGACTGTTAGGCATCTGGAAAGATGTCTAGAAGCTGGAAAGACAGTAAGAACATGGCCATTTGAGAAAGAAGTCGAATGTGGCTTCTTGGAGTGAGGATGATGGGGTGATTGGGGGGGGGGGGGGGGGGGGTGCTGTGATGAGGCTGGAGAAGTAAGCAGCCCCTGGGGCCAAAAGTCTTACTGGTGTTCACCATGCTTTTCTAAGCTGAAACAAAATTCAGAGCCTTAGTGAAATTCTTAAAGATTTCTGTGAATTTTATGACTGTTGGGAAATATAATAAATTAGACTTCATCACAATTAAAAACCCTTTGAAAAACAAGGTTCAGAGAATGAAAAGCTATAACTCATATACTGGGATAAAAGATTTGCAAATCAGGGCGCCTGGGTGGCTCAGTCAGTTAAGCTTCTGACTCTTGATTTTGGCTCAGGTCATGATCTCAGGGTCATGAGATCGAGCCCCACCCAGCACGGAATCTGCTTGTCCCTCTCACTGTGCTCTTCCCCCAACTCACTCTCTTGTGTTCTCTCTCAAATACATAAGTAAGTAAAATCTTTAAAAAAAAGACTTTAAAAAATATTTGCAGATCAAATATCTGATAAGGGACATTTATCATATATATATATGATAACTATATATATAGTATATTTTTATATATAAATAACACCCCATTTTCTAAGAATTTGGACTAACTTGAGATATTTTTACAAGTATAATTTACTTTGTCCTATTCAATAAAGTAATTATTTTTTACTTTTACTAACAGTCAAGTAAATTCATATGCAATAAAATGAAGTATATCAAATGTAGTTAAATCCAAATTACTCCTAATGGTTTTGAAACCCTTCTTGTTGAGCCAGCTTGGCTTTCCAGCCCTTCCACCACTGTACCCCTAAACTACCCTGAGCTGTAGCCATATTGCTAATCCCCTAATATGACCAGCATTGTCCCTCAGTTCTCCTCTCTCTTACTCAAATACCACTTTCTTTATGAAAACTCTGTTCTTCTGTCAGAAGTTTGATAGCATTTTGCATGTATTTCTCTTATGCCTTATACTGCAATTATTGATGGGCTTGTTCTAGTTCCTTTGCTAGATTACAAACCCGCAAAGGCAAGAATATGCCTTTTTTATCTTTGCATTTTGCACATACTGAAGCTTAATCAATGTCTGTTGAATGAATCCTTTCCCTTTTCATTTATTTAATTTTTATTGGATTACCTGGGTGCAGTTTCTGACAGATGTGAGAATCATAGTAACATTTTTGGGAAAGGAGCCATTCCTTGTTAATGGAGGCCAGATAATTCTCAGAACAAGGCCCTAGAAATTTGAAATTCTTAAAGATTTCTGTGACTTCTGGGAAAGATAATGATGTAAGAGAAAATAAATGGAAAAAATCAAAGTTCCGGGAATTAAATAAACCTAAAGAGGCTGTGCGACTAGTACAACTAGACTGGCCAATGCCTTTCTTTGGTTCTTACTTTAAAAAAAAATTATCTATAAATGTATGTGATAGGGTATGGAGCCAGAGATTACATTTCTGTTTTTCTCTTCTTTAATAAGAGAAAAGAGGAAACGATATACACACCACTACAGTGTAAATCCCAGTAGAGCTAGGATATTGCCTTTCACCACTATGTCCCCAGAATTTGAGTTGTTTGCTTGTTAGACATTCAGAAGTGCTTACTAAATGACAAATAGTTGTCAGAAATTACTTCTGAGTCATGGAAGGAAGTTTCTCTGGCTAGGTCAGGTTGGGACAATTAAGGCTTACCAGGGAGTCTCTCTTAGAAAGGGATAGATGACCAACAGTTGGTCCCCATACCTGGTAAAGAAGGGCTGATGGATTATTCACAGTAGCCAAGATGTGGAAACAAATAAATGTGCATTGACTGATGAAGGGATAAAGAAAATGTGGTATGAATACACAATGGAATACTATTCAGCCTTAAAAAAAGAAGGAAATTCTGCCATTTGCAACATCATGGATAAATCTGGAGGGCATTATGCTAAGTAAAATAAGCCAGTCACAGAAGGACAAATTTTGAATGATTCCATGTAAAGAACTATCTAAAATAGTCAAACTCACAAAGTGGAGTGTACAATGGTGGTTGTCAGGGATTAGGGGAAGGAGGAAATGGCATGTTGCTCTTCAGTGAGTATCTAGTTTCAGTTACACAAGATGAGTAAGTTCTAGAGATCTGTTCAACAGTGTCTTTAGATAGCAATACTGTGTCATATATGCAAATTTTCTTAAGAGGGTAGATCCCATGTTAAGTGTTCTTACCACATTAAAAAAAAAAAAAAAAGAAGAAGAAGAAGCAGGGCTAATGGAACTCTGTGAGTTTTGAGGGTTTGAGAGGAAGAATTCCTGACCTCTAGTATGGATTATAGGGAGGGAAGGAGATGATGGTTCTTTGTCTGTAGGCACAGATATGAGGATCAGCCCTGACCCAGGACTTTTGGGCCTGTCTGCATCTGAGAAGGTGACTGTGTGTGTGAACTAAAAATGCACAGCACTAAATATTTTGGCATTCAAAGGCCAACTGTAACAATCTTGTGAAGTGGTCTGCATTGGGGCAGCCTCGGGGGAGCTGGGGAGCAACAGCTCTTAGGACTGGTATAGAAGACAGTATTCAACAGTGACATTATGAGGCAGCAAGAAGCAATTGCTGTGTGGACAACTCAGACTTGAACATGGCCCTCCTACATTTGCAAATCTACTGATTCCATGCTCCATGTTCTCCTTTTGGGATCTGGATTTTTTTGACCACTTCAGAGAAGGAAAGGAGAGGGAAGCCAATCATCAAAAGGTTGATAGCTGACTTTCTATCAATAAGAAAGATAAGGACCTGAGCAGTTAAGTAGGATAATAAAAGGCATTTGACCATATTTGTGCCATTAGTTTCGGGAATGTATCATATTAATTGTAAATAAAATGAGGGGATTATTTTATGCTCTTGAGTAGATGCTACCAATATTTATTGGGGTGAGAGTAGGACTCAGTCATTTATAGAATGCCAGACAAAATAATACAATTAGAAAATCATTATTATTTAAGAACTCCCCCAAAATTATAGATTCAGGAAAAGATCATCAATGGGTGCAAAAACCATTGGGTACAAATTTGTTGGGGAATAGGTATTCACATGGTCTCAAAAATGTTTTCTCTCAGAAACACTTTCTATAGACAAAGTAGAAATGGAACATATATAATGGGGAAATTTGTTGGACATAATTTTATTTTTTATTTTTTTAAAGATTTTATTTGTTTATTAGAGAGAGAGAGCATAAATTTGGGGGGGGCAAAGGGAGAGGGAGAAGCAGACTCCCTTCTGAGCAGGGGGCGGGATGCAGAGCTCGATCCCAGGACCCTGAAATCATGACCTGAGCTGAAGGCAAGACGCTTAACTGACTGACACACCCAGGTGCCCTGGACATCGTTTTACTTAAGTGATCAAATGGTCAAATGTAGTGATCATAACCAATAATGGGACAAACTGACATTGAGTGCCTCCTAATATGAGGCAGTGGGAGGTAGGCATCATCACAGTTATAAATCAATCATGGGGAAAAAGATGAAGTTACAATGGGAGCCCTGGTGCAAAATGATTGGCCTGGACTATCATAAGGCAGTTGCCTTATCTCTTTTCTTGATTGAAAGCTACCTGTTTCCATCAACCTTAGATGAGTAGAAATCATAGTATAAAATACAGCTTGTAGGTCTCAAATCTTTGTTCTTGGTTTTTTTGTATATTTTTGATTGTCATTGTTATTGTGACAGGTCCAAATTGACCATTTCTTCTGGTATTCAGTATTGTTTCTGGGAATTTGAGATTATCTTCATTTATATACTGGTACAGACTTAATCACTCAATATCCCTTTTTAATGTAATAATTTAAATACCACACAAATAGCCATTTCAGTAAACCTCTTTATCTAAGAAACATAACGTTAGTGCCTATCTTCTGTTTTTTCTTACCAGAATCTACCCTTATTCAACTGGCAATAATATCTGAAGTTTTCTTGGGGAAGCAAATTCTCTATAAATCATCAGTGTTGTTACTATGGGATGTGACTCTGCCCTGGTTCTATGTATCACACTTTCCCTGCCTAGGGTGATTGGTTCTAAAGTTGCACAGGAATCAAATCAGGCCAGTTAGTCAATGTATTGGAACTCTTCAGAAAGGGAAGGTATCTCCCTCAGAGTTAATGCTGGTAGGATTTAAACTCAGAGCTGCTGGTTGCCACCTTTATTACTACATGGGTGGAGAAATAAAGTGCATGCATGAAAGTGAATCCTATAGAAAAGAAAGACAAAGTGAGGGATGAAGGGAGGCAAATTCCTGATAGCATCTTCTGAGTCTCTGGATCTAGCCATGCCTGAGCTTTTCAGTTAGGTGAACTAATAAATAATAATACTCTATCTTGATAAATTATTAATTTTTGATTATTTTCATTATCATTAATTTTTAATAAGTAAGAATTGTTCTTAAAACTGAGTTGAGTCATGATTTATGACTAAAGAAGTCTCATACAATGGTATAATATCAGATCTAGTACTTGGAATTTCAGAACTTTCTCCTCTTAACCCAGGGTTCTTTCCAAACTCAATATTGGCTAAGACTGGGCTGCACTGTTGAATAAAACTACCTCCTTATCTGGAAGTTAGTTCTAAGAACCAGTGCATTTGTGCTGTTCCATCCATTTGCATGCTTACTTCAGTTCCTGGACAACATATATATTTAAAGACATGGAGAATAATATTAGTATAATAGAGGAAATAAATAGAGCATTCTCAAGGGACTGGTTTATTCAGGTTATGTATGTATGTCTGTAGGACGAAATGCATTTTTGCTCAGACATGAAAAGGGTTCTCTTTTTTATTGTCAAACTTGTTTTTATAAACTCATCTATTTCATATTCTTTCTTCATATGTCTAAACATGAGCACTCTATTATCAAATCTTCATTGGTAAATCCCTTCCCTATGATGGTACAGTGTGTACTCAGTTTTGGAGCACAGAAAATACTTTTTTCTTGTTTTGTACCTTTAGTTTAGATACATGATCGACATCTTTGTGCTTTGGTGTTTCAAAAATCTTAAGGCTATAAGGAGGAGTCACATTTATCATCATCCGTGTATTCTCTAGAATGAACATGCTCCCTTAATTAAATCATGATGCAGGAAAAACACACCAAATATATCTGGTGGATTCTTGCCTTTAGGTGTGATTTTAAAAGAGAAAATAAGACTAGCGTGGCGGCCTGTGGAGGGCATCACTTGTATTTTGACTTTGGGATAATCAGTGTTAAGGGAACTGAAGGGAGAAGTTGCTGGTAGGTAAGTTCTGGCTGGGAAGATAATTTGCACCTGTGGTTTTTGTGATGTGGCTTTGAGGAAGTGGGTCAATGATTTCCAGGCCTCTCACTCTACAGAGACCATATTATTTGAGAAAATGGCTTTGTGTGCCTAATAATTGTTTTAAGGCTTAGCTGCTCTCTGTAGGACTGTATTTCCTGGAAATGGTCTGTAGAACACCTGGGTCCAAATCACCAGGGGTGCTTCTTAAAAATGCAGAGATCTGGGCCCCACCCAATGTAGTGAATCAGAAACTCTGGGAATGGGACCAAGAGTCAGTCCTCTTAAAATAAGTACCCACGGTTGATACTTACATTTACTGAAGTCTGAGAAGTATGCTATAGGCAACACCAATTTTGACTTACATCAACTTGGAGCTACTAGGTAGATGACAGTCTGGGGAATAAGCCCTAAAACCAAATCTATGGCTTCCCTTGTCATCCAGCTACTTAAATATTCAATTTATGTAACATTTGAGTGAAAGTTTAAAGATGCATGGGAATTTTGAAAAAGAATATGCTGATTGAATAAACTAAGAAGAAAGCTTAGAACAAAAGATTTTATGCATATGATAATTCAGGGCCAATTCAGCAAATGACAGAGCTATTCTTTTACCTCCCCCAAATAATACTTTCTGGATAATTTAATGTAAAAAAAAAAAAATCAAAGCCCAGCTGTTTCTCTTTGCCTTTTTAATAAGTCAATTATGCCTATTTTAATGATCCAATTTAGAACATTGAACAATTAAGGTAGTCAGATCTTGGTACTAATGGTCAAATCAAAATACGCCAGACCCCATCTTCTCTCTCCAAACATTTGTAAACCATAATTTATGTGAAAATATAGCTATCTGCTTGTAGTAATTGGCAGAGTAGAACAGCTGTTCTCAAAGATAGTGGTTTTTCAACGCTGAATGCACATTAGAATTACCTAGAGAAATTAAAAAGCATGACCTCTACCAATATCCTCCTCTAAGTCAACCACATCAGGATCTCTGGAAGGAGTGCCCATTTTTTTCTTAAATTCCCCAGGTGATTCTACTGTGAAGCCAGGGATGGGACCTACTTCTTTAAGCGCGTCCCAGGCGGTGCAATCTCTAAGTGTCTCAGTAAATGAAGTTCAGCTAAGAACAATAATCAGCGGAGAGATTGCTTGGATTCCTTTCTCACCTCCTTATAATTTATTATTTTTATTATTATTATTTTTGCATCCATTGAGTCATCTAAACTGTTTAGGAACAAGACTAGGAGTAGATAACATTTAAAAAAGTAGCTTATGGAGCTGAGGGTCAAATATTGCATCACAAAAGTGCAAATCAACTAATTTCCTCAGTGTAAGCAAACTTGAACAGTATCAAAGTCAACCTATAAAACATGTACCTTGGGGTACCGGACTAATTCTCATGTTGAAATAAAAATATGTAAGATACAGTGGACAGGCACATATACACCAGAAGAGCTGTCATTCTACATTTACGTACTTACCGCTGATGTATGGAAAGGGCCATAAAGGAGTGGTCAAGGGCAGAACATGTATTCCTCATTTGAGAAGGAAGATCATAGGAATCAAAAAAAGGTGAAGTTTCTATTTGGGGAGGATGCCCAAATTAAGCTTTAACAAGAAGGCGAATATATGGGAAATGGTGCATTTTTTCAATCAGATCATCTTTGGTATCAATGATGAGGGGGAAAAAAACTAGGTTAAGTTAGGATTTTAAAAATAACGTAACTGGAAGACATTCTAATTAATATACTTTTTTGCAAAGCACTCTGTAGTGTTTTCATGATTTGTCAATTAAATCTCTACTATGCCACTACTAAGATGCCTCAATTGCAAGTAGGCACTTTGAAGAAACGGTTCTAGAGTCTGATTATTATGCAAAGGAAAGTTATCAGGTCCTTACTAAATGACGTTGATGGATCATGATGAAAAAAGATATTTTATAAAAGTAGTTTGTAGTCACTGTAAGATGACTATTCCCATGAATACCTGGGAATCTGAGTGAAATTATTCTTTAAAAAGAAAACTAATAGTAACCTACACTGATGGACTCTTTTGCATATGTAATTTGAGACACAGCTTTCCTCTTAGCTAGATCACCTTTTAGTAAATTATTTACCTCCTGATTGATAAACAGGCAAAACCCCTCTTTGAATTTTAAAAGAGAGCCTGGTTTTACACGTGTATGTAAAGTCTGATTGCTGGCTTTTAATTTATATCAGCTACATAACAAAATATCATCTTCGTTTTAATACAATACAACACATTTCTTTCTGTTGAAGACATTGAGTAGTTTTCACTGTATCTGTGGTTTGTGTAATTATTACAAAAGTTGTATACAAAACCCTGCAAATATGCAAAAATTGCAAAATACACTCTGACAGCTAATGCTCTGAAAACACTTTATTACACAAATTACATTCAGATTCTGAAAATAGTGTTCTAACAGTGTAACCATCTAAAAATAAGACATCCCCAAAACACACCAACTGAAGAGGAAAATTAAAAAACAAATTTAAATAGAGACTTCTTTCTTTCCCTCGTTGCAATATAATGTTAGTGATTTTAAAAAAATAGGAGATTTAGCAGCTTTGTCCTCATGTAGCACAAAGTTTCTCTTCACTGCCACAGGCTGAGAATGCTGAACAGGAAAGGCACCAAAGACAGACATCGGCAATGGAAGTGCTATTGGGAAAATACTGTGTTCAAGCAGAGAAGGGGGTTATTTACATCTACAGAAAAGTCTCGATAATGTAAATGAGCAAACCTTCCATCATTAAATTCGTAATGTGAGAAGAAGAGGACCGTTTTTCTAGTCTCTGTTCACATAAAGACAATGGCACTGTTATGAACGTTTAGGAAACTCCTCAACTAGAAACAGAAGCCAACTAAATCAAAACAAAGGAAATAAAACGTGTACAGTCCCACATAGACCAGTACAGTTTACAATTAAATACGCAAAACTCTAAGCGTGCTAAAGGGAGAGGAATCTGGTATTCTTGGAAAATCTCATCAACCTAAATCAAAGGCCGTTTTCAGGAGGAAGAAAGTGAGGGTGCAGGCAGAGGTGCTGAATACTCCTCTTCCGATTCACTTCCATCATCCTCATCTTTCTCTTGGTCACTTCCCTCGGTGCTGAGGCGGTCAAACCCTTTCCGGCTGTAGCCCTTCCGGCTTGCAAAGAAATTTCCGAGGTTTAAGCCTCCACTGCCCTTGCCTGAAGAAAGCACACAATGACATGGAACTGAGGTAAAGTTTGCACAAATGATTCTCCGTCTCCTTGTAAATTCTTAAATGATAAACAGATTAGAAGTTGTAATGCCAAAGGGTAGATATTAGCAAAAAACGTGACAGAGTCAGAAAGATACTACTCCACACATTTATTAAAATAAATAAAAAAGGGGTGCCTGGGTGGCTCAGTCAGTTAAGCGTCTGCCTTCGGCTCAGGTCATGGTCCCAGGGTCCTGGGATTGAGCCCCACATTGGGCTCTCTGCTCGGCAGGGAGTCAGATTCTCCCTCTTCCTTTGTGCTCTCTCAAATAAATAAATAAAATCTTAAAAATAAATAAATAAGAAAAAAAGCTCCCCAGGATTATATATGTGTTTCTATAGGATTACTTCAGATTCATTTTTCAGCTCCTGCTTTTTTCAGGCTCTCTGGAACTGGCGTCCCTCAAGGAGCTCTTCATTTCAATGACTATATGAAAAGGTCATCTACACTATGACAAGCACTGACAGGCCAACAGGAGTGACCGAAAATTTACTGAAGACGAATGAAGCCAGATAAAAGGCAGGGGAAGAAAATTAGATGATACAGAAAGGCAAAGTAGGAAAAACTGAAACTGGGAAATCTGCTGCCAGAGCCACACACTTTGGTTTTAGTTGATGGTTTGCATTCTGCACTTAATGTTGCTGTGCTGCACACAAGGAGTTTAATTTTCTGAGAAAAAATAAGAAATATCCCCTTGCTCTTTAAAGGACATGAGCTTATTGACTTTGAGCCAAATGTGAAGGATTCTGAAAGGTCACAGGCATACCTCTAAGTCTTCCAAGCACTCTTCCTGAACTTGCCTCAAGTTTATGTTCAGAATCTGCTAGAAAAAGATGGCACATTTCAAAATGAGTCCCAATCACCCTCCTCAACCATGGGTTCAACTTTCAAAACAAAATCAGGAATTCATAAGTGATTAAAAACAAGGCCTGGCTCTTGTCTGTATGCAATTCTAAGGGCAAAAAAGGCAATATATTCTTGTGATGTATCTAAGGGCCAGATCTGGGTTTGACTCCTGCCTGTGTCTCTTACAGGCTGTGCAACGTCAGTAAGTTGCTTCTCTGAGTCTCGGTTTTCTCCCAGAGAAAAGAGGTATCAATGACAATCCCTACCTATCTGCAAGGTTTACATGGGCTACTGCATGTGATGTACTTAGAACAGTGCCTGGTGCATACACAGTACATGCTCAATAAATCTTAGTTAAATTAAATCACCAAGAATTTGTAATAATTTGGAAGCTCTGGTTATTATAACTTAGGAGTTTTTTTCTTAGGCTTTAGTCTTTCTGTCAAGAACAGAACATGTCCTGCTTGAGAAAGCTTTGGATCCATGTAGATCGTTTCTCTTTTGTATAAGACTTAACTGAAGGCAAGGACCTGAAACACAGGATATTTCCAGTCATAAAGGTGAAACGGCACCGCCCATTTCCATGAAGGATGGACATTCTTTCTTTATGGAGAGGCAGGGTTCTTAGTGGACTTTCTTTTTCCCTTCACTCTCTCGCTCTGCACTTTTTGTCCTGGCTTCCCTGAAGGGCTACCCCCTTCAGGCTGGGTCATGGAAGTGAGGCTCAGCGTTCTCCTATGAAGTCTCTAGCCAGGAGCAGAGGCAGCATCATGAAAAAGGCTAGCAAACAGACGACGGAGGAAACGTAGAAGAGTGGGTGTGGAGAGAAACAGGCAAGAAGGGAAGAATCTGCTAAGACTATTACAAGGCCAACAAATCAGACCGTAAGTTCGATAAGCATGCAGGACAGTCCTTAGTTGGCTTTGTATCCCCCGTGCCTAGCCCAGGGTCTGATGTGGAGCCGACATGCAATAAGTACGTGCTGAGTAAATATGGGAGGTCTTTGACGAGAGTTACTAAAAATTCTCATAGATTGGACAAGAACTATCCAGAACAAACGCTGAAAAAGGGTGAGAGGCTGACCTACTTTTAGAATTAAATGTATTCGATGGAACCATATAAAACTGCGATTTTTCTAAATAAAACATGATTGAATAATAATTTCATATGGTGTGACCTAGGTCTCTGCCTTCCCAACACCCTCCTGCGAACTCAGTATGCAGTGAGAGTGCCATGTCCCACAGGCTTAACAGCAAACAGGGGAGACCCAGCCTTCCTGACTCCCCAGCTACTCCTTCCAGTGTGGCTGGGTTGCCAACATCCCTGCTACCTGCCCCCAGGCCCCGTGTGTTCCTGATCCTCTGTGTATTTATCACTGTACTTACCACCCTCTATTGTCACCTTTATATGTCATCTCGTTTATTATGTGTCATCTCTTCTCTGAGCTCCATTTATTTATTCAGTCATTTTTCCAACAACTATTTCTCAAACCCCTAGAGCCAGGAACTGTTACTGGTGCTGAGGATACATCAGTAAACGAGCAAATGTAAGATTCTTGCTTTCGGAACCTTCCATCTAACTCCATGAAGACAATGGCTGTGTTTGTCTTTGCCCCCTGCTCACCAGAGTTCCATACCCATAACAGGGGCTCAAAAGTTCTTTTTTGAAGAGTTAACTGTATTTTTTTTTTTTTTTTTTGCAGAGCTTTATCGATTGCAGATGTAAAGCAAACCAGTCCTAGAAAAATTCCCTTTCACCTCTTATTAAATGGAATCCTCTGTTTTTTGTTTCTGTGTCCTTTTCTGTGTCAGGGCTTTGCCATGGGCACTGAATCCCTGCCACGGTCGCCTTGGCCTGAAATAGAATCAGATGCTATTTCTTGATCAAATGCTGCCTCCCACCCTGGCCCATGGATTCCTTCCTGGACGTAGCTGTAGACTCTTGCCTTAGGACCTGGTGACCCAGCCAAGGGACTGCTCCTGAGAGGTGAGAATCTTGGGTTGGATTATTTCTTTGTTTATCTGAATGTCTTGAAAGGAATTCAGCTCCTGGGTCCTATACAGTGATGATGATTTGATAAAATACTGACTCCAGTACTGGACCCTGCCTTGTTTGGTAAAGGAAGACTGATGGCCTAAGCTGTGAACTACCAAATGATCTATTATAGAAATAGTTGGTTTCCTGGGAAAGTTGAGGTTTAAGACAAGTATCCTCTATGACTTCTTAGGACTTTTATTACTTTATTACCAATGATTGTTCCTCAAAGTCATTGGTGGTATTGACTGAGCACTTACAATGTGACAGAAACTGTGATAAATGCTTTATGTTTATTATTTCATTTAATCCTCACACAACCTTGTGAGTGTTTTATCCCCACTTCATAGATGAGGCAACTGTGGCTTGGGGAGATTAAGTAACTTGCCCAACGTCATACAGCTAGGAGCTAAAGCCAGGACTAGGAGAGGAAAATATAAGTCCCAAATAACTGACCGAGATATTTTGAGGAGTGGGCCTGTTTCTAACATCAAGAATCTCCTCCTCCCTGACCCTCATTTATACTGACTACTACTTATCTACACAGTTTCATATGGAGACATTAACTGGGCTTATGCCAATTGCTGAAAGGCAGTATTAAAGGTTATATTTTAATCTAACTATCCAAATTTCTGAGGCTTCAGATATTTTTCTACTGTGATACTAACTATAGACAATATATGGAACATACATAATAACACCAAAAAAGGCAGAGAGCACTTAAAAAAACACTGAAAAAAATCACGACAAAACTTTGAGGATAATCAGGCCAAACACTCTTTCAAAGGTAAGTTCCATGTTCAAGGGGCTCGTTTTACTTGCCTCCAAAGGCCTTTGATTTTTTCCACCGAATATATAAGGCAATGGCCAGCAGGACAACCATCGGAATAACCAGAAGGGTTGTAATGAGAACAATGGGCACTCCCAAGCCCGGCTCTTTGATCAGTTTCTGTTTCTCTTGCATCTTCTGCAACTCTGTGGAGGCGGGTTTGTTCTCCATTTTGGTTTCAACAACTGCCTCGGAGTCTTCAGGGAAAGAAGAGTTCACAATATTCAACTGACTCAAAGATTCCAAAACCCTCCCGCCCACCACTATCCAGGCAAATCAATAACTGCTCATAAAGAACTTGTTGATGTCAGTGCATGTGGGGTTCACACTTCAATATCTGAATCTACCAAGCTACAATTACTATTGTGATTAGTACTTTCCACCCAGTGGTTTTGTACCTTTAAATTGGTTTTCTTTGATTCTGTCCTTTACTCCCTCTTGAGCTATAATTCCATAAAAAAACATATCCTCCTTTTGCATTTTTTTCAAAGTTAAAATTAACAGGCAGCATGGCGCAGGGCAAAGAATTGGTGTGCATACTGGAGTCAAATGAATCTGGGCTGAAATCCCAGTTCTCCTACAGAACTAGCTATGTAACTTTGGGCAAGTTACTTAAGTGGTCTGGGCCTTAGTAACCTCATCTGTAGAACTGTCATGATAAAAAAGACACCTCCTTCATAAAACTGTTTATCTTAGAGAAGGTGCTTAGTAAGTATGGTTCCTTGAATCTTTGGTTTTTGAATCTTATTAATGGTCAATGAGTTATTGGTACATCACATGCATAGTTGCACACATTAATTCTAGGATTACAAACTGGAAAAAGAACCTTTTCAGGTTCTTTTATACAGTTCCCAGCAAGCCATGAGGGTACACAGGTGCACTGTATATCATATTGTTGTTGATGAAAATAGCTTATAGAACAATTCTCTGATACTGACCGGTACTGGGCAGGTATTAGGCCTAATGTGCTTTTTGGGAACTGATACAATGAAACCATATAAGCTGCTTCAGGGATTTCAGTAACTACTGACTTGAAAATGAGGTTGAGCCTTGAGACGTTCTTGCCCTGTGGAAGCACATATGTGTACTTGTACAAAAACCCTAGTGTGCAAAGGCTAGAAGTTTCAACCACATATTTGCCAAAAGACTCACAAGGTTTCTGGAAGGTCAGTTTTTTTGGTGTGCCCTTCTGCTCTATGATACAGAGTGTATCACATGGCCTCAGGGAAATTTTGACCAAGTGGCAGGAATATCTTTGGTTAACGTTTAATGTGTATAGACACAGCTTAGCAGCTTGCTGGACATTTCTCCAAGGAAGCATTTCTCAAATTACTTAAGACACTATAAACGCAATTTGTGATACACACAAATGGCAGGTCCCAGTTTTTTGCTTCCATGTTCTGAGCCAGCTTCCCTCACGGTCTCAATTCTATCTTCTGAGCACTTCGCACAGTTTCAGGCAATGTCCTCATTTGATCGTTACACCAAGCCTAGGAGTAAGCACTATCACCATTTTACAGATGGCCTCACAGTCCTCATGTCCTTCCCTCTAATGGGCATGGTTAAGGGGAGGCCATGATTTCTCCTCTTTGTCCACTGGAATGGCTCTTGAAACTTCAGCAGGAGAGCAGGAAAGGGATTGGCTTGTAGATTTAGATGGTTCACATTTAACCTGTCTAGCTCTGTTTCCAAGAGGAATGTAAGTATGATTCTCACTCTCCCTGCCTACTAACTGTTGTGTCTTTTTCTTCATTACAGTGGGAGAGATACGCAAATTGTTCTGTTTTATTTAAGCTCCTTCTATATTTAAGTAGGAAAATAGTAATAAATAGAGGGTAGGATTAAAAAATAGACCAAAGATGTAGATTGGTGGTCAAGAACTTGTTGCCTTGAAAGAGGGATTTGTTTCTATATGAAGGTGACTATAACCAGAGTAATCACGTAGCATTTTCTGTCATTAGGGGTTTACCTATACCAAAGACAACGGCTGTACCAGCTCCTATCTAGTTTCCTCTGTAAGGCACAGCAAGGACTGGGCTCCAGGAAAAGGAAACAAGAACTAGAAAGTAGGTGACAGACTAAAGGAATCGTTTAGGATTGACAGAGAGTGTGCTGAGAATGAGGTAATGAACTTGCTAAGATACACACTCTGCACTTTAGAAATTCTTGATTTCCACACCCCTCCTGGTTCTTTGAGTGTCATCTACTAAAAATATTTGAACAGTCTCACTTTTGGAACCCACTGAAGTATGCTTAGATTTTTAAACGATTCTCTACATTTTAAAGAAAGAGGGTAAAAAATTTAAATTTCCCAATCTAAAAAACAAACAAAAAAGCAATATTGGTGCTCTTTCTCAGGAACCTTTATAAGTGGAGTAAAAAGTCTGAAAAATAGTTATGATTTAAGATTCTAGGAATTTCTTTCAAAGCATTAATAATTGAAAATTCTGCCAATTTTACTCTTTATCCTAAATTCTTTAATTAAAAATTCTTTAATTAAAAATTAAACTCTTTAATTTGGAACACCCCTGATGAAGGAACAGTGAAGAAGCTCTACCACTGGCCAGAAGCTGGGGCTTCTGGAAGGTAGGGGGTGTCTCATATAATGTTTTCTATCATAGAAGATGCCAGTTGTATTCCATTGAAAACAAAAATGTCTTCAAACAAGTTCTTCTGGTATCCTTATAGATACTTGGAAATAAATATAATTTTGAAAAGACAATGTATAGAAGTTTTTTTCCTTCTTTAAAGCACTGAGTTTAGAAAGGGAAGCTAGGTGCATTCTTGTGTGAGCTCCCACATACAAGCATGTGCGTGTTTCTTTTCCCTGGAGAGAAGGGAAGTCCAGAGACCAGCTGGAATTGGAATAACTCAGACAGTAAAGGAGAGACATTCTTAATACAGGAACCCAGCAACTAATACCCAGTTCATTACAGACAGAACTGAAGGCTGAAGCTTTTAGATGGCATACTATGAAGTAGCAGGGAAAGTGCACATAGCACCAATGAGATTACTCTGTCCTCCCTCCCTCCCTAATTTTTTTTCTTTAATGCAATGTGCTTCCCCTATAATCTGTTGTTCTCTATAAGGCCTAAGATACTAACTGCACTAGAGAGTTTCTTTTTATTTTATTGAGACTGATTCACCATCATCATCTTTTATTTTGGGGAGGGAGGAGTGAAGGCTATGATTTTGGTGGGACATTGGCATATCTGTTTTGTCCCTAGCAACTTTATTTGAAAACCCCTTTCCTAAGCTTCTGATCATCACAAATTCTCTTATCCCTGCAACTCCCTGTGAACACGCTGGCTCCGAAACACTGTTATTATTCGACAGTTATGTGACCATTCACAGTGGGGGCAAGTGTCATCAGAGGTTACTCCAAGTTGGAAATTTGTAAGTCTGCTAAATCTGGGATGTTTCTCCCTCTCTTTTGTAAGAAGTGGTTTAAATTAACCTTCCAGATTTTGATAAAAGACAAACTTTTGGGGATTCAGCATGATTTGTATTCCTTTCTATAATAAGAAAATAATCTTAAAAAAAGAAAGATTTAATGAGAGTCATATGGGTTCAAAGAGGACTAGAACAAACCTCATTTGTGTTTGGGTATTCCTAGTTATTAAAATGGGACTGTCATGACGAGATATTTCAATAACATTTACTATTTGAACTTCTGTGTTCTGCCACAAGGCTGGGAGGTTCTCTGACCGAATGCAGTCAGTGCTGTGCACTGAGGAAAGAGGAAATGGCCTGGGGAGAGCCTTGTTCATCCTTCATTGGCCAGGCAAGAAGAGATGAGTGTGGTTGAGCTGTTCTCAACAAGTCAAGCAGTATAATCTAGGATTTTTTTTTTTTTTTGGTGGGATTTATTTAAACAGAAATGGTTTGGCAGTTATCACATGGTTGGTGTAAGGAGTTAACTTAGTAATTTTTGTACAGCTCATTGTTTGTGCTCCGTAAGTGAGAGCTATTACTACTAATAATATCTTTATTCTAGAGCAAACAGCTCACCAATACTTCTATATGTAACAATCATAGAAAAATAAAGGACCAGGAACTCTTTGATATGGGTGTGGTATGAATGTCACTTAGTATACTGAGTCACCTGGGTTGAATCTCTACAAATGCCAAACAATTGCTATTTATTTATTTTATAGTATTATCTTACCCCTTCAACCTTGAGCCGGCTATATTCTCTTATCTGCCTACATAAAACCCCTAAACTCCCTCTTGGTTCTTGCTTCTTTGCATCTTTTTCCACCTGCTTTCACGAGAAAGGAAAACAAGTAAGCCTAGGGTTAGGCCTGAATATCTAGGCGAATCATTAGTTGCGAATCATAGCAACTAATAATAATGGAATCACTTTGCTACTTAAACATTAGGAGCACCTTTAGTGAGTTCTTAACTTCACATGACCATGTCAAAACCCTGCAGATAGGAGAACATGTACAAATATAAACTGATCCTAGGAAAGGGAGAAAATAATTCGACTGGGATTCCTACTAAAACCAGTAATTGCTTACCAGTAGCTAAATTCCATTTCCCATTCCTGATAGTATTTACTAAAGCTATACTTATTTGTATATATGTATATGTATGCACACACACACATACACACACACACACAAACACGTACACACACACTCCTTGTAGGTTATAAGTCTCTTGAAGTCAGGCACAGTTTGATTTCCCTTAAGCCCATTATAGTGCCTTATATTTGGATGGCCCTCAGTAAATGTTGGGAGGCAAATGGTGCTAAGATTGGTGCTTAGGGAGCAGCTCATCTTTTCAGGCCCCTATCACAGTAACTCACTCATTTAGACTAGAGCCCACTAAGGAAGGCCTTTTCCAGTATATACTGGATGGTATTTTCCCGCTTGCCTGAGGTTAATGTACTTCTAAAAGTGACTGACTTACTTTTTTTCTCCCTGAGTGTCTCTGGCCCACTTGTTACAGAATCACTTTCTATCACCTGAAATCAGTGAATCTGAGCTCATTACTACCACTCCATTTATCAGAGGAAACAGTGGCAACATGCAGGTTTAAAAGCTCAGTACATAGGAGAAGTTATGGATAATTTACCAAATTATATTATATTTTTAGTCTGATCATTTTTCAAGTGCAATCAAGAGCCATAAAAGAATTCAGCATAAATAGCTTGGGTTTCAGAGTCATAAGAGACCAACCTTTGGTTTCCTGGACCTCAATGCCAGCCTTTTTAACTGATCGATGTTCCATTTCTGTAACAACACAGCAAAGGAAAAAAAAAATCAGAAACTCCAAAAAACCTTGAAAACTTAATTTTGACATTAATTTTACTCAGTGGAAAATATTTCTTCAATTCATCAAATGCACTATCATATTACGGAAGAGTTTAAGACAAACCACTAATTAGGTGCCAGACCCATGAGTCCTGGATACAATTTCCTAGCAAAAGCTGAAATATTTCTAAACTCTTCATATTTAAAATGAGATTTTCCTTGTGGAGTGAATTCATAATGTATTATTTCTGAAACATCAAGTGGTTCTGTTTTCATGTGGACATCTAGACTGATGACTAATTCTGCCACGTTTTATCACCAGTCTTCTAACTCACCTAAATAGGTTTGACTAGTTAAATACTAGAATGCAAATACACGAGACATTTGTGTAGCTTCTGATGGCAGCCTTACTGTTCCAAAAGGAGATTTATTATTCAGGTGCAATATGGACTACACACAGGGTTCTTCTCTTTCAAAGCTGAATGCTACACTGTAGCGCTTCTCAACTTGGGAAGCCTTTCCAAAATACACATATTATCACCCCACTCCTTTCTATAGATCTTAGAGTGGGGTCTGGCCATGTGTGTCATGAGAGCCCTCCCCAGGGGACTTGGATATGCATCTCTGTTGAGTACAGGCTACTAGGGTGGTATCAAGAGCCTTAGACCAGAATCTGAAGGAGTTTAAGTATCATGTTGCTACCTATAAAATGAAGGTGCAGTCTAGATTTCTGAGGTCTTTTCTAGCCTGAAAGGTATTCATTCTTTTTTTTTTTTTTTTTAATTCTTAAAAGCCTGGGTTTAGTCCTGGAATTGGGAATTATCCATCTCTCTCTTTGCTTTCCTGTCTGCCTATACCCTCTGGTTCCTCTTTGAGGAGGTAGGTGGTGGGAGACTACACTGCGAGGGGAATGGAAAGCTATTGATGGGGAGTGGAATAGGCCATGCACACCTCTGTGCACTTAACCTTAACTGGGTCCTTATTACAAAATGGCAAAAGCTACTCAAAGGACAATTCTGAAGATCAAATTTACTTGGGCTCCAAGATCTGTATGGTATCTGATTAAAGTTTTTGGACTCCTGATTTTACTTTTGTTATAAGTTACATTTTTTCCTTGCTGTAATTTTTGCTTTTCCTTATTATAATTAGCATTTATCTTCACCAATTCCAAATGTCCTTATTATTTCTCTAAAATTGCCTGTTGCAGCTCCTGATACCTCAAATTTACCATTCCTTTCCTTACCTCCATCTTCTCCTATGGTTTGGACCCTGCCATATTTTAAAAGCATCTCTGAACCTTGGGTTTTGTG
Source organism: Neomonachus schauinslandi (assembly GCF_002201575.2). Taxonomy (NCBI): domain Eukaryota; kingdom Metazoa; phylum Chordata; class Mammalia; order Carnivora; family Phocidae; genus Neomonachus; species Neomonachus schauinslandi. The sequence continues at coordinate 77,039,967 of NC_058409.1, read as the reverse complement.
GCCTATTAAATGCATTTATTATGCTTGAATCTAGAAAGCTTATGTTTCTTAGTATGATATCAGAAGTTAGGTTAGTATACTTTTCAAGAATTAGAAATAATGTCCACATTGCAATTAGAAAATCCCCAAACTAGCTGGCTTGGTCCCAACAGAGAAGCTCTTCTGTCCCCAGACATACTTTTGAGTTACATGAAATAACAGTTCGGTATTTTGAACAAGCTGCAGCCTAGAGGGAAAAACTCAGGGTGCTTCCTGCTTGGGGTAATCTGTGTCTGACACGGAGGCTGGAGCTCCTTGATGCTCAGCAGCCCCTGCGAGCTGAAGAGCCACACGGGAAGTGATAGCAGTGTGGAAGCCAGTCAGCCCCTCTGTTTGGCCAAAGCTGTCATGTCCCTCTGGAACTAAGCTGGAATTAACACTGGCTTTCAATGTAACAGACATTACTCCAGGCGTCAAGAATTTCCTGTGGAAACAAGGGGATAACTGCCAGGAAAAAAAAAAAAAAAAAGCTGTTTCTCCCTACTTTTTAAATATTAATTTAAACCCTGAAATGAAACCGAACAGGTCTTTTAACAACCACCAATTCTATTTTGATTTCCTACTCCTATCAGTAAAAAGAGAAGGAAATGCAAATTTTTTTTCACATGCTTTGAGGCAATAAAGCTGAGGGAAGATATGGACAGGAACACTGTCAACACCATACTTTCAGTCAAGGTGAACTTCCAGACAGCGTTGGTGTGAGCGTCTCCCACGTAGACGGTCCCGTCTCCAGACGCAGCAATATCGTGAGGCATGTCAAAGTGCTGCCGAAAGAAGAACACACAGGGCGGGGCGGGGGCGGGGGGGGGGGCGGCGGTGGTGAGCCTCTCCTTGAATTCTTCAGGGAAAGGCAGGAAAACAAAGCAAAGCACACAACAAAGCAATAAGCCTATTAATCAAACCAAACAAACTATAATTCCATCCAAGCAGCTCTAGGCCAAGAAGAGGCATTCACTCACTCACTAGGCACTGACTCTAGCCACTGGAAAATGCGAAGGGACCCTCACCACTGACTTTCAAGTCTTTTAAAATTGAACATTTATAAGATTATTGTTTTCCAGTTTTGCTTACTCGGTGTTCCATTATCTACCTATTTATTTCTTTTTTTGCCTTCATGTTTCTTTTTTCTTTCAATCACTATCACATTTGCCTGTTTTAATCTACACAAGTAAAAAAAAGACCGAGTATTGATTTTTATTATTATTCATTGAGGGGAATAACAATAACAATAATAATAATACTTCCCATCCTATACGCTTCCTGAAAAACTATTTATACGTTTCTGATGAGAAGAGTCACTTCCAAGACTCAGGGCCTTCAGACTATTTCTGAAGTGCATTTCAGGAGAGAGGCAGCAGCGTGGGGATTGTTACTGCCCAGGCTTGCAGTATTTTCAGTCAGCAAAGGGAAACAAATTGAGTGTTACCTCCAAGTACGTCCTGGGCTTTTTTATTTTTTTTTTTACCTACTTTAGATATTCAGTGTCTCAATATGTCTTTCTTCCTGCCATATTTCCATTTCAAATCACAGCCCTCTCAGTCATGAGCACATAAGAGATAGGGGGGTACTTTCTGTGACTTTCTCGTGGTCACCAAACTAGTTCCTGGAAAAGCAACCTTAAAATGTTGTACTGTTGCCATTTCTGTCTGGCAACTGAAGCTTTCAAAAGTGCCACTTGGCCACCAGTTGGCAGGACATGGATGATTTTTTTTCACTGTTGAGGCTAGGAGGCCCGTCTTAGTATACAGTTCTCAAAAAAAATGACCAGTGCGTATGAACAGGAGCACATCCCGACTCTGGTCCTCTCAGGTGGCATCTGCCCGCGCCGGTGTGCTAAGTACAAAGGGCGCTAACGAGGCAAACTACTGTTCTTAGCTCACTTTAGGCGGGGCAGAATACCCGCTGTGGAGATACTATTATGCTTGGAAAGTCATCAGCAGTTTGTCACATTGAAAAGAAAAATGAGACAGCCATGCCAAGTAGGCTCATTCCTTCATACTATCAAATGAGCTGTGACAAACGTGCATGAGAAGAACAGAAAGCCAGAAATCAAAATGTTGCCTTGTTGCTCTCACAAGCCAGTCATTAAATGTTCATCTTTATTTTGGGTTCAGCTAATAGGTGGCAACAGGCTTGCCAATTATAGGCAGTTCCTCTTCTATACCAAAATATGTTCTTAGAAACTGCTTTGCAAAACATATGCTTGTAAAGTGCTTCATATTTTCTGATAGGAAAAATAATCTAATAGAACAAAGGTGAGGGGGGAAATGTGTGAACTATTCATTGGCTAAGGATTTTGCTTTAAATAAATCACAATATGTCATCGATTCAAGGCTACAATAACAATAAACCTCTATCTGTGGTCCTCAAACGGATCCAGGGAGCCAAGGGTTCTGTTGGAAATACTCTGTGGCCATTAGGGGGTTCAGGAGGAGGACAGTGGATAGGACTTTGGGACCTCTATTCTTACTGCAATCAGAAGGATTCAACTGTAATCTTTTTAATGAACTTTTCTACTCCTTTGTGTCATTTGAAACAGAAAATCGCATTGTTAAGCTTTAGGATTAAGCTTGAGGATCTCAGAGTTGAATGAATTTAAAGATCTTCCAATTCAGGCTTTGTAAATTCTTCCGAGGTTTCTTCTCTCTTCTGTTGAGGTACCCCTCCCTAACAAAGTCAAACTGACAAGAGAGAGAATGACAGCATCCTCCTGGGGCATCTGGTGACATTGCCCAGGGCAACCTGCTCTCAAAATCTTATATTTTGTCTTAAAAATTCATAAGGGATTTGTGTTCTCAGAATCATAACTATGTTTGCTTTAACACCACATCATGTTTAAACTTAACATTAAGTCAAATAGTTCTCTAAGAAGTTGCACCAAGTTATGTTGTAGTTTAATGCATCCTGTGGTGTACCAATGTGCACCTCAGGGGATTAAAAGGTTAAACACATTCTAGGGTCTAAAGACTTGCGTATAAGATCCAGGTGTGCTACTTACTAGGTAGCTTTGGATAAATAATTTCCCTTATGTGAAACTTTGAGCTCGAATACTGTCAAATATTGTAAATTTTATATTTATTTATTTTTTATTTATTCATTTGAGACACAGAGATACAGAGAGAGAGAGAGAGTATGAGCAGGGGTAGAGGCAGAGGCAGAAGGAGAGGGAGAAGCAGGCTCCCCGCTGAGCCAGGAGCCCGATGTGGGGCTCCATCCAGGATCCTGGGATCATGACCTGAGCCGAAGGCAGACGCTTAGCCATCTGAGCCACCGAGGAGCCCCAAATATTGTAAATTTTAATCTCCATTGTTAAGGCTGGAGAAACAACATAAATCTGGGCTGTTTTTTTCTTTTCTTTTTGGTATGGAGTGGCAGGGATCATTCCCTTCCATATGAGCTGCCTTGCAAAAGAAAGAAGACAAAAAAAATGCAAGCCTGAAGGGTGTGTATGCAAGCAGATGGATGTTAGGGATCATAGTCTTTCTTGTGATTATGGGGAGAAGAAAGTGGGAGGTAACTGTGTATCTTTTGCCCTCATACCTTTTTGATACCACTTCACAGAACCATCCTTTTTATTGTCCTACTGTCTCAGCCTCCTTGCATAGACATAAAAATGGAGCTCATATGTTCAGGCACAAACTTTTCTGAAGAATGTAATAGAAGAAGGAGAACTGAAGTACACAAGGAAGTAAGTGGTGGACAGGCATACACAGAGCTGCAGACACATTATGTAAAACTTGACTTTTGATTTGAAGGAAGAATCTCTTCTTACATAGGAGTCAATATACCATATGAGTTCCTTCAAACCAATTTAATCTTTGTGATGATAATGTAATTAAATGGCAATTGTGAGAGATTCATAAACTGATTTTCGTTTACTGAATCAACACAGAACAAATTTCTAGATTTTGGTGTAATATCAGTTCTTGTTTATTGAAAGGAAAAGCAAATTTCACCTCGGAGTTAGGCTCTCTTTTTAAGTTTGCTGTACTGACTTACATATTGTGACTTACTCATTGTTGAATGTCTGGTGAATGCTAATGTTTAGGCATAATGCTTTCTGAGGTTTTCATTTCATGGCTGTTCATATGAGAATAAGGTTTTTATGAGAATAAGGCTCATTTAGAATTTAGTTTCTTATGTAGCACACAGTTTTGCTTTCTCGATGCATATTTGAATTGAAAGTTAATGTCCTTGGTTGACAGAGTATATTATTATTAAAAGAAAAATCAAAGCAAACACCACACTAATACAAAGTGAAGACATAAAAGAAAGTTAAATCTCTCACTGTATCAATAGATACGAGGAAGTTAAAACTCAGAGGGGCAAAATAATGAAGATCAGATAATCAGTAAGGATCTGAAACACTACTGAAGTAAAATATATATTATCAATGTAATGAATTTCTGAAGGGCTACTATCATTAGATATTTGATTCTTTACTGCTTTTCAGGTGAGATAGTGTGAAAAGTCCTATTTGTTGTGTATGAACAGAAACACGAAGAAAAAGGGAATTTGTACTGCAATCTTTCGTTCAGACTCAGCTTGGTTCAGTTCAGATCCTGTAACTTTTGCTAAAACTCCATTTGAGGATGAGGCTGTGTAGGCTCTGTCCTGTTCTGTTCACCATCATATCCTCAGAATCTAGCATGGTGCCTGACATGGGGCAGAAACTTAATAAATATCTCTAGAATGAATTCTGATCAATCCCAGCCTAGCTGTCAGTATTCTAACAGAAAAATTTCTCAAATATTGAGGCATTTTGAAGTTTTTTTTAATATAGCAAATTTGTTATTTTAAAGAATACTGTTATGAGTATGGAGATAGAGTTTGTCCAGTGCTTCATGATAGTTGCACTTTGATCCAAGTAAAGCCAATATATCTTTACATGTTTTGGAAAAAATAACTCTCATTTGCAGCACTGTAGCAAGCTGAGTATTCTAAAATCAGCCACAGGCATATGCAGGCAGTGTATGTGAGCATTCTGATCATTCTGGCAGCCCGGTCAGATTACAGAGAGGGTACACGGAAGAGACGGAAGGGCGACGGGCATGGCGAACCAGTCAGGGTGTGTGTAAAAAGCACTATTAGAATAAGCAGTGGTAAACCATTTGTGAAGTCACAATTAGCCTTTAGTCTCTGTCCTAAACCAAGCCTTGAGGACTTGAATAAATTCCAGAAAGTGCTATTTTCAAGTCTTGTTGCTCAATGCAGTAGCAGCATACAAAAAGCAAACAAGATTTCTGTTGGATCTAAGAGAACTACAAAAGTACAATTTAACATACTGTGTGGTATCCTCTCTACTTGGATGAAAGCAGGAAAAGACTTATTTTTTTGGTATTTTAACTACAGTGAATTTCAACCTGCTCTGGTGTGCAAAGTCTACTCAGAACCTTAGAAATGCATACAGTGTTACTTTGCATCTGAAGAAACTGATCTAAGAACAGACAAGGATATTTATTCTAAACAAAACATAGTAATAGGAAACTCCTAAAAACATAGTTAAGAAAGTTATCACATCTCCTTAAAGTTTTTAAAAATCATTCAGGTACAAATTGAATGCCAAGATTCGTATCTTAGTTTATTCTCATGACAACAGATACCTAGGCAATGTATGTGAATACCTTGCGCACTGGCTTGAAGACATCTATAATTTCCCCACTGGAAAAGTTCATCACAAATCCCTGTACAGGTTCTTGGTCCCCGAAGAAAGGCTTCCCATTCACCGCAAAGAGCAAACCTGTGACAATACTTCCAGTTAACCTTTCTTTAAAATATGGAGGAGACTGGCCTTCAAATATATGCATGTACATTACACAAACAATTGACTTCAGGTGGTCAGCCTAGTCCCTACAATTGAAAACAAAAGTAGAAAATAAAATACTAAGCAAATTTATCTTGAATAATAAGAACAGGGGCAAACAAGTTAGTTAAGGCACTAACCTCCTTATAATAGGAAAACCAGGAACTTCAAGGCCTTTTCCACTTAGGAAGCCGGTAGAAATCAGGAATACACAGGTAGTGATATAGATACAGAGACATATGGTTATCACAGACATCCTAGTGATAACCTTTAAGTCAGTCACTGTGGGATATCAGATCTTTTAAAAAATAAGTACTATATGCTATCGCTACGAGGAGAATCAAGAAAAAAATACACAAAGGCAGCAAGTGAAGTTACGGTAGAAACATAATAATCTGAGTTTAAACAACTGAAGTCTGAAAATGTGAGACGCGCACTTCAGATTATCAAAGACTTATTTTTTCCTAATTAAAAAAATTAGACCATCTTTTTTAATATTAATTCCATGAATACTTTGTATAGCAAAGTTATATTTCTTAATGTAGTAGTGCTTATACAAAATAATAGAAACCGTGATGTTTGGGTTAAATAAACACTTCAGATGATTGAATATTATGTTTTAAAGAATTAAAACACAATAAAATATACATCGCACTGAACTGCTAAGATCTTTTCATCTTTTTTTTAAAGGATTTCAGGAAAAGGTTCTTTAGCATATCATACTAAGAAAAAAATCAACATATCAGCATCAGTTATTATTGTGCAATACTGCAGAGGGAATTCCAATTATAATACACTTTGTCTTTGCTTATATTCTATTTTTAACCAGATTTTCTCTCATAGTCTTAGTGTTTTTCTCCCATTTGATTTATTTTTAGTCACCATGAACTTGACCACCCTCCTTATTAAGTGGATGGTCTTGCCAAATTTATTCTTTAACGTATGAAGTAAAAACGAACATGAGAATTTTTCACTGACATTAATGAGAGTCTTTTATTATTTTGTTACTTGTTCCTTGTGGAAGCCAAACTTGCTCCTTAATCTGGTCACCTGAGTCTCTTTACTCCATTTCCTAAATACATTGGGGCATGCTTGGGAAGAGAGCAGGCATATGCAACTTTAATAGTATAAGAAATGTAAACATAATAGCGATGACTACAAATAGTCAATGCTACTTTAATAGAGGTACACATATATTTATGAAATACATTGTAAAAATTATATAGACATTTTAGAAATATATTTTTAGTTGTTCAGTATTCATAATTTAAAGAAATCATAAGCAAGTTATTTTGTAATATGAATCAACTGGAGCTTATTTTATAAATTTATATTATTTTTCTGATTTTCTTCAAGTCCAGAAAATCTATTTTGAAAAGGAGAAAAAAAATTCTGGATTTTATTGGTCATTTATCTTGGCATTTAAGCCATTAAGTAAGCCTCACTTACTTTACATCTTTACCTTAAAAAAAAAAAAAAAAAAAATTGGCCACTGCTTTTTAAAAAAATGTGAAGCAGAAGTATTTTGAATACTGTACTGATTTTATCACACACCATCTGTTGATGATGTGTAAAGATACAATATTAATCACTTAATAACTAGAGCAAATGATCCCAATTAAGGAAAAATGAAAATCCATATTTGAGAACAATTTTTGAATCCATTACAAAGAGTTAAGTTTGAGTGCTTTCTTATTTCTGTGTAAAGAACAGGGTCACATGAGATGAAAATGATCTACAAGGCACTAACAGTTTTAAAATAGTTCAAGATCTGATCTATGAAGCATCTTCAATCCCTTAATAAGAAAAATAATTCATAAAAAAAGCATATTAAGAGAAATAATTTGTAAGGATAGAGTATAGCATGACAAAATACAAATAATAAAGATGAAGTACCTGGTATATATGAAATTGCAAATACATTTCTTCCAAATGATGCATGCTTAATCTCTCGCACAAATTCTTTGGTGTCAGTTTTAAAACACTGGATTCGACCATTTTCCCTGTCTGCCACGCATAATTGGCCCAGATGAGGCACAAGAGCCAAGCTGTGAGGAACACTGAACTGGCCTGGTTTAGGATTGCTCCTAGAAGACTCTACAGAACAAAGAAAAACCTCAGATACACAATTTGTAAAATCACCCAAATTCTGACTTTAACGTTTTCTAATGTTTCCAAGTCCATGGTAGTAAACCATTAAATATCTGGGGGACCAGGGGAAAAATAAGGTAAAGCAGTTTGTAAGTTTATAATATCTCTTGCCCACAAACACATTATGGATTTTCTCCCTATTTGGACAAAGTTTTTGTGTTGAAGCATTCTTTTTTCCTCTCACAAGACTGTGTGTGTGTGTAAGAAAATTGCCAACTGGATGCATATGGAGGCCCTGCTTTTCCCACTGCAGGGGACAATTACATCCGACAATTACACCCGGTCGCTAGTTCCTAGTGTAACTGGCTAAGAATGACAGAGATCAAGAGTCAGATTGAGTACCTTCTCCCCACTGTGTGATGAACTCTCCAGTTGGTGAAAACTGCACAATCCGACTGTTGCAGTAACCGTCTGATACGTAGATGGTTCCAGTGTCTGGGTCTACAGCGACATCAGTGGGTTGACAAAAGTGATTCTGGTCACTGCCTGGTTGCATGCTCCTTCCCAGGATTAACAGAGGGCCGCCTTTACTGTTTGGATCCAGTTTGAACACCTTTTTAAAGAAGGAACAAAAGTCTTACCCACTCTGAATGGTTATTATGGGTACACCCCTGCCTGACCTAGACCACTTTCACAGGCAATTAGAGTGGTAGCTCCCAGAGGTTTATTTAGCAGAAGATACTTGGTAGAACTGGATAGGACTCTAAAAATCATCTGGTCTGATTCCTACATTCTTAAGGGAGGCCCTTAGAGATTAAGTGATCTGCTCAAGGTCATCCAGGTAATTGTGGGTGAATGGAGACTAGTAGTGAACAGGTGTCTTGTTCCCCCCACGTCACACTTTTTTTGTCTCTCCTCGGCTAATAGTACAGTGCTCTCCAGGTAATACATGAGCAATAACTGTTTACTGAGATGGTTGTTTTTTTTTTTCTCCTAGTTTTCATACTTCTTTGCCACCTTTTCATAAAATGGATATTAAAGCTCATCTTTTTTTTTTTTTTTTTTTAAAGATTTTATTTATTTACTTGAGAGAGAGAGAATGAGAGAGAGCACATGAGAGGGGGGAGGGCCAGAGGGAGAAGCAGACTCCCCGCCGAGCAGGGAGCCCGATGCGGGACTCGATCCAGGGACTCCAGGATCATGACCTGAGCTGAAGGCAGTCGCTTAACCGACTGAGCCACCCAGGCGCCCTAAAGCTCATCTTTTGAGAGGAAGGCCTTGTGTCTATTCTGTGATGGAAATAGAACTTCCTTTAAAAACAACAAAAATGTGATGTTTTAAATATAAACATGGATGTTCCTGAAGATCTTGCCTGGATTTATAGAAGATTAAAGTGGTTTAGGGAAAAAACAACAACACAAGTGATAAAACAGAACTAAGCCCTGGGAACACAGAAAAGAAAAGCAAATGTGGAGAGCCAAGAAGTGTGGGGAGGCCCATACAGTTGTTACAGTGAAGGCTCACATCTGGCCCTAAGCTTCCTGCCAGCCCAACATAGAAGGGTGACTTGATTATTTACGTATTAGCTTTTCCTAGCCCTGAGTTCTAAAGGAAACATTTCAGATGTGGCAGTTCCATTTTCTTGTTATCAACTTCCTGTGTGACAGAAAAAGACCCAGACAGCTCTAGAGCATTTCAAAAGCGTAACTCCATTAAGTTCTAAATGAATCCCTGCCAAATGGAAGCTTACCTGATGCAGAGCCACGTCTGTGACCCAGTAATTTCCATCTTTATCTACACTCAAGCCATGGGGCAAATAAAATCTGCAAAATAAAAGCAATGGTCTTAATTATATAATTACTCCCAAAGCATACATGAGAAGAATTTTTTTGCTAATTAATCTGTAAAGGTAATATAAATTTATGAATTGATAAACATGTACCTGCATTACTAAAGCCCAACATAAATTAAATGAAAATACCTGTTAAAATAGGAACCTCCTTTGACATGTCTTTTTTTAAAGTACATTCTTTTAATTTAAATTCAATTAGCTAACATATAGTACATCATTAGTTTCAGATGTAGAGTTTAATAATTCATCAGCTGCGTATAACACCCAGTGCTCATTACATCATGTGCCCTCCTTAATGCCCATCACCCCGTTACCCCATCCCCCCACCCCTCCTTTTGACATACCTTGAGTGGTATTTATTTAATCTTTGAAAAATGTATAAATGAAGCCTACAATCAATTACAAGTATTTATCACAAAGTATGGTATATTAAACAACACAAATAATATCAATTTAAAAACAAGTTCAAAGATCATAAATATTAACATTTTAGAAATTGTATAAAGCAAATTGTCTAGAAAAATATAAATGGATTTATATAGTTTGAATACTTTAAACATGCTTCGAGGTAATGTAAGCTGTGTTAATAGAAAATATTAAATATAGGACTCGAAAGCTTTAAGAGTGCCTCCTAAAGACAGTAAAACCCAAAGAAAACACCTTCCAGCATACAAGCTCATCGAAGCAAAGTGAAGTGGTGTGCTGGATAATCATTGGAGAAGGTTAATCTCTTTAACAAATCAACTGGGATAATCTGGGTAAGAGAACTAACTGGAAACTAATGTAGACAGAGGCTCACAGGCTTAAGGAACTTAGAATTAACAAACACATGGGCAATATCTTAATGTGGTTGTGGTCAAATGACATCTGACAAACCACAAGCTGTTTGTCAGCTTCTAGCCTTAACCATGGTGGTGACACCACAGACTTTTTTTTTTCATGAGCCAAGACCGTAACACCGTGAGCTTGACTAATGAACTGAACTAGATCTGTGTTTTGGTGACTGAATGTGAGGGTTATGACTTGCTTTCAACACAGACACCCCACTGCTGGCCAGGTTCATTTGGCAGCCATTTCTCCACCTTCCTCTGATTCCTTTCTGGAAAGAGAATGCTTCTGATTCATGGGTACAGCACCAGGGAGACAGGCTCAAACCCACTAAGTGGTAGAGCTGCTATTAGGATTTGGCCCCTGACTCGCCATCTTAGAATCCTATAAAAAAAAAAAAACAACCCTAATTATTACCATCCTCATAAGCAGCTGCGCTCAGAATGGATGGCTCCCTGGCTTTTCCTGTGCCTAAGCAGATGGAGCAGGGTATAGTTCCTGAAGCTGCCAGGTTAAAATGGTTGAGGACACTCTGTAAGCAGGTGCCCCTTCCCTTCAATGACCATGAATCAGCCAGTATTTTTTTGGCTGCCAAATGTCATCTAGGAATAAGACCAAATAATAAGTCTTTCAAAGCCAAATTACCTATGCATGCTAAGGAAAACTAAAAATGACATTTGTTTTGTTTTCACTTTGAGCAAGAAAGAAGCCTTTTTTCTTAATGTTGATTACTTGATGATTTTGGTTATGTGACTTTAATGCTGAAAAAAAATTTTTTTAATCTTCAGATCCATGCTGATCAGCAATTCACTTCATTAGCCATGTGTATCAATGGTGCTATGAAGTTTGAGTACCGATTAGAATCACCTGGGAGCTTTAAAATTAGCTTTTGACCCCTGGGTCGCATCCCAGCCAAAATCTCAATCTGGTTTTTTGAAGCTTCCCAGGTGATTCTAATTTCAGTCAGGGTTTAGAACCACCTATTTAGAAAATGGAAGATGGGATGGCCCGATTAGCCTCCTGCTTTCGTAAGCTGCGCTTTTTCACCAGCCACCGTACGATACACCCTTTCCGAGACCAGAGCCAGTGCCACACTTTAACAAACAAGCCTTAATAACCACAGAAGTAATTTCACTCACAGATTTTTTCCACTGGACTGGAGTACTGCAGCATTATTTGGATCTATGACAAGAATAGTGTCTTCTTCAATTGGCCCGAGTCCTCTTTGCTGGTAAACAAACATGCTATCAAAAGAGCTGAAAAAGAAAAAAAAAAAAGGCATAAGAATGGAAAATAAGCCAATGAGAAATGGCAATGAACTTGAGAAATGCAGATCATTCACTTGAGGTTCAAAATACAGAATCAAGAGAAGAGGGACGCCTGAGTGGCTCAGTCGGTTGGGCGTCTGCCTTCCGCTCGGGTCATGATCCCAGGGTCCTGGGATCGAGTCCCGCATCGGGCTCCCTGCTCTGCGGGGAGCCTGCTTCTCCCTCTGCCTCTGTCTCTCATGAATAAATAAATAAAATCTTTAAAAAAAAAAAAAGAATCAAGAGAAGAGCTTAAACTTTGTTGTCCTTCACATTTCTCTTTGATTCCATCTATGTATATATACATATACATATATATACCAGTATGTATATAATGGTAGTTACATATATACCATCGGCCCGTAGAACCGTGCTGCTCAGAGTGGTCAGTGGAGCGAACTGCCCGGAGATGCAAGGTCTCACACCCACCAAATCTGAAATCTGTCCTTTCACAAGATCCCCACGTGATTCATATTCACATGAGAGTTTAAGAAATACTACCAAGAACGCTTAACCATTTTTTTTTAAAGCTCCGCAAAATATTTTAATAGCTATTTTCTTTCAAACTACAAAAGAAATCATAATTTATTTTAACTTACACTGTAATAAGGAAAGTATAAATGATAGCAGAAGGGGTAGTGATCAAAAGTATGTTTGCTACTGTATCTGTCATAGGTATAACATGCAGATACATATTACAAGGATAGAGGATCTAATGCTCAAAATATTTTAAAAATATAAAACATGATTGATTCTTGAAACAAGAATATGCTTAGAAACATAAGACTTCCATAAAACAACTATTCTATAAGTACAAAATGGGCAACTATATAATAATATAAAAACTAAAACTAATATGACAATTGCTGTTTTTAACTCTGTATCTCCCAGGCTATAAAATATTATGAACATACATGTTAATGTATATTTTTTCCATTTATATTTCTATATGAATTGCTAGTAATGTATTTCCCTAAGTTGACAATTATCACAGATACTGTACTTATTTCGATTCCTGTTTAGGAAATTATTTGGGATAAGTGACAAAGACAAAATCTTGTAACCTAATCTTATGTAACAGAGAGATAAATACACAGAACACCAAGAGACCAATTTATATTTTAAAAAACAGAGAACTCGGGCGCCTGGATGGCTCAGTCGTTAAGCGTCTGCCTTCGGCTCCAGGTCATGATCCCAGGGTCCTGGGATCGAGCCCTGCATAGGGCTCTCTGCTCAGCACAAAGCCTGCTTTTCCCTTTCCCACTCCCCCTCGTGTTCCTGCTCTCGTTATCTGTCAAAAAAACAAAACAAAAACAAAAAAACCAGAGAACTGGATCAGCACATAGTTGAGTCATACGCATGTGTGTGTCTATATAAAAATATACATAATATATTTATATTTTGCCAAAGTCAATGGATGATCAATGAATATTTCTGTAACAGAATTTCCTTTATAGAATTGACAAAGCCGTTCAAAAAACTATACTATTTTTAGTTCAACTGTATAAGCAAAAGAAGAATCTGAGTAATATTAAATATTTATGGAGATAATATTTACAATTTGGAAAGGCAAAAGAATGATCAAATCTGTCTCCTACCTATTGATTGGATGGTTGTGATTCTTGTGGAACGTATGCAGGGTCCCAGTAGAAGAATAAAAAATTCAAAATTACATTCTCTTGCCATTAAAAATACACATCACACAATTATTTGAGCTTCTTGACTGTTACAGTCTTCTGGGAACATTTTTCATGAAAGAACAGTAAGTCCCTGAGGTAGTTCTTATTAATGATGCATTCAATTGAAAACAAAATATTGATTCAGCATTGTCAACCTAAAACTTAAGTAATACTGTTCACATAATGCTATTATGTGTAGTTAAAAACCACACAGCAGTCTCTAGGGAAAAAAAAAAAGTACCTGAGTTTATGAAACAGAAGTAACATCACTAACAAAGCAGATTTCAGAAGATATTCATGGGATCATTATTAAATGGAAATGTGAAATTTTATTAGAACCAATGTAAGAGTATACAAGGTCTTATTAAATCATGGGAGACTGATAAAGAGTGACTATGACATAACTCTTTAAAACTATGAAAACCAGGGCGCCTGGGTGGCTCAGTTGGTTAAGCGACTGCTTTAGGCTCAGGTCATGATCCTGGAGTCCCTGGATTGAGTTCCGCATCGGGCTCCCTGCTCGGCAGGGAGCCTGCTTCTCCCTCTGACCCTCCCCCCTCTCATGTGCTCTCTCTCTCTCATTCTCTCTGTCTCAAATAAATAAAATCTTTAAAAAAAAACCCCCCCCCCAAAAAACTATGAAAACCAAAAAGAGTTTATCCTATATCTGAAACTCTATTTTCAATATGAATTTCTTACTAAAAAACATCATATAGATTCTTCTAGAAAACAATGACCCTGGGTTCAACCACCAATGTTCGCTTTTTTGCCAACGTGTCTGTGATACCGGATAACGTAAGTGCTGCATGTCTAAGACTCAGTGTATGCTAGAAGGTTCACATTCATGTGTAATAGTCTCCTCAGCTATTTTCTGTTTTCAGGCTTATGTTATATTCCTCATTCTCCAAGAACATTGCAGTGTTTATAACGGCAAAATGGCAATCTAGATAATGTGAGTTGTACTTTCCCTGTAAGGAGTTAAAATCTGTTTCCTCTTTCTTTGAAATTTTGAGATAATTGTGGATTCACATGCAGTTGCAAGAAACAATACAGAGAGGTTTCTCAAAGGTAGCATTTTGCACAACTATAGTACAACATCATAACCAGGATATTTATTGATATTGCTGAACATCCACCGATCATATTTAGATTTCCTTTTCTCTTCTGTTTTATTCTTGCAGTTTATTTGCTTGGATATGGAACATAGTAGTATATTACTTCTCTACTTCACCCTCACCTGGGAGTTAGTAATATGGACTGTTACCAAGTCCTCATAATTCTTACCACGTGCTAAACACTTGATATATTGATAGTGTTCTGACCCACTACTGATAGCTAATAATAGTGGCATTGCATGGTGGCAATAGTACCTAATGTAGATCCTGAGAAAACTGGAGCATGCCAGAGCTCCGCTGATCAGTCCTAATCCTTTTCATTTGGGATAGTGGGGCTTTCGTGCAACTGGCTACTGGCCCTTGGCAGTGACACAGGGCAAGTAACAAAAGAAATTGGTATTTTTTCTTAAACGGGAAAAATCACACACACACACTAAATCCGCCAAATAAAGTAGTTTAAAAACTCCTGCAATTCAAAGAAAGGTAACCCTTGAACGGTTCATGACTGGACGTCAGATCCCAGAGCGGGCTACACCGTTGCTGTGGCAAGCTGCTGCTTTAGTGATCTAAAGCAGCCACCCCACATTATATGCTGCAGAGCGGTCTTCATTTCAACCACATTTAACTTTTTACGGGATATAATAATACCCTGCAAATTTCACCCAGTGCCTGCAGCACTGCTGATTTTTGTTTGCTTCTCTGAAAAAGCACTCAGCCAAAGACACTGAACTGTGGCCTATGGGCCAGAATTCATCAGTTCTTTATTTTAGCAGTTTGAATTCCCCGTCAATGATTTTGCATATTAGCAGCTAATCAAACAGTTTCGATAAGGCTGAGAAGAAATGCTTTGCTATATTCACGCAGAAAAGAAACAAGAGTAAGGAGAAAATAAACTTCTGTGCCATCAATCAAAATTACGGGAATGCAAAGTAAATAACAGCAACTGAGAAGTAGAATATAATGTTGTAATTATATAAATTAAGAAACTGGAGAAAGAACCATAGGTTTTCTTTTGCTTTTTCTTTATTTTTTAATTTTAATTCCCGGGTAGTTACCACACAGCGTTATATTCATTGCAGGTGTACAATATAGCGATTTAACACTTCTGAACATTCCTCAGTGCTCATCATGGTAAGTGTACTCTTAAGCCCCCTTCACCTATTTCACCCATCCCCCCCTCACCGCCCACCCCCTCTAACCATCTGTTAGAACTCTAAGTTTTCAAGTGAGAAAATAAGTGGAAAGGTCCCCTCAATATTAGCGAAGCAGAGATCTACCATACAAAGGCCAGAGACTTTAAATGGAATGTACTTAAATATTATGTTAAAAACACTTCTGAAAATAAACACATTGCAAAAAATCGCTGTGAGGAGGAAAAGAGGTAGAAAGACAAAAAAAAAACAATATGACTTTAGTGCCCTGATGGACCTAGCACTGGAGACATCACAAATAGGGATGAAAAGAACAAAGAACTAGGTATTATGGCACTGGGCTTTGTTGGGTCAGTAAAGCCACCGAGGACCAGGTGCTTGACAAAGTGCTTTTTGTTACTCAACAGAATGAGGCACTTAATAAAGCCCTCATTTTTTTGGACTAGGGAACTGAGGGTAAGGGAGTGCAAACATCTTCATGCAGGTCTCAGAGCTAGGAAATGGTAACCAAGATTCAAACCCAGGTCTCCTGTCTTTAAAAAACAAACAAACAAACAAACAAAAATATACATATATATATATATACACACACACACACACATATGGTTTTCTCTTACTAGGACTGACCTCACTGGAATGGAGAATTTCCCTGCCAGTTATCAAATTTAACATGTGTATGCAGAAGAGATGGGAGAATAGTCACATAATGAAGAACTAGAGAAAGTGGCATAACACTGGAAGCAAATGGCTTAAGTGGCAAATGGCAATGTGAGAGAAAATGCTAGGACATGGAAACATTCTTTCTGTAGAACTCCTCATGATTTTCTCTCAGATATGAAGGTTCTAAGGTACCATTCAGTCACTTTGAGTTCCGTTTTCTAGGCTCACTAAATTCTTAAGGTATAAAAGAATTTGCAGATGTAAAAGCAGAACCTCAAGCAGATAACTGAGACTCCAGAAAACTAGTGAGGCTAATCTTAAACTGATTTTTCTGAAAGTCAGGATGCAGAGAGATTTCTGCAACAACAGATCTCAGCAAGATTCCATAAGGCACTGATGAAGAGATGTCTTGTGAGCTGTTTGGGGGTGGGGGGTGCAAATAGGAGAAGATTCCCAGAAGACCACATCTCCAAGAACAAAACTTGCTAAGTCAGCCACTCAACTATTCAAATCTTACGAACAACCTTTATGAAGATATGAAAGGCATGCTCATCAAACAGACCTGACACAAGGCTGGGAGGGACAGCTCATTCTATAGTTAATTAAGAATATAATAATATCTGTAAATTGTTAAATCTAATATGGTGAAATGTAACTGGAATAAAGTCCTGAATTCAATATTTTAAAAACACCACATAAGATTCCAGTAAAAAACTTGAGCACAATGTTATGAAATACATTTGAAGATCTCAGCAGGTTCAACACATGGCAACAAGGTGATATGAATGCTGAATAAAAGTGAATACAATCCTTTTACACTCACAGATATCTAAAATACACATGAAGGACAGTAATTGCATTGCCGATCAGGTAATACATGAGGTATTGTGGCCACTTCTCAACCAAACACCTTAGAAGAATGAGAAATCAGTGTGCCTTCAGATGACAGTATGATGTCAGCATAAAGGTTGGTTGAGGGCCTGGGGATATTAAGTCTGGAGAAGATAAGACTTCCTTCAAATATGTAAGTAACTGACATGGATAAATGGGAGTAAGTTCATCTTGCATTAGGCTGTCATGAAGGTGGAGTTAGAAGACTCAGATTTGAGTTTAAATAATGAAGAACTTTCTAGCACCTAGATGAGTCCCATAATTGGAAAGCATGTCTCATATCATAGGGAATTTTCCTGGCACTGAGAGTTCAAGCAGTGGATTACTGTGGAAGATCTTGTAAAGAGGTGTCTGCATTAGGTAGGAAATGGGAAGTGAGCTCTCTGGTGCACATTTGCTCTTCTGGGTGCCCAATGTCTACTGCCCCATTCATGTTCTAAGAAAACCTCCATGTTTGTTTGGTTGACCCAATACATTCTGAGCCTCACTCTCAGCCCATCTGCTTCAGATGATGTCAACTCTACTCCCAAATTCCAGGGACAGAACAAAAAACTTTCGGCTAAGCCGAAGAATGGATATCATTCTTCTGCTACAAGGACTGGTTTGGAGATGGAGGAGATGTGACCTAAGTCAGACCAAAAAATATGCTAAAAGACTCAATTTAAGGATTTTCTGTTGACCTGTCAGGGACATAGATGATCTCTTTTGTGAGACTGGTGAAATAATGTGATTCTGAAGCTGAAAACAGGGAGAGGATCAATCAGGGCCCAGAAATGGAACCAACCAGGGGAAAATGTATTAAAAAATGGATCTGGGTGATGTCGTTTGGACGACCATACCCTTGAAGTTTTCACTTATATGAACTGTTAAATTTCCTCTTTTCCTAAGCTAGTCTGTGTTGGTTTTCTCTCTTACTGAAAGAATCCCAAGTGATACAACTTCCAAGATCCCTTCCAACTCCATGTGAAAAAAAAATAATAAATGATATAAAGGAAAACAACTTTTAACACCTAAATATTAGGGGTAAAACCCTTGATTTAGTTAAGTGGGTATGTGATGTGGGTCCTGCCTAGTGGAACCACAACCATAGCTGAGAGAAATAAAAGAAAGGCCAAGAAGCAAGACTTGACAGTCGTCTGATTTTAAGAAAGAGACCCAGGAACAGCTGTTTGGAGGCAGGAGCTACCCAGCTCCTGCTGGGAGGCATTTAAATTTGAAAGAGCTCCAGCTGTCACACTGCCCTAACACCAGGACAGACAAGAGGCTCTTAAAGTTTTCATTACACCCTGCTGGTAATAGGCATTTCTTATTTCAGCTAGAAGCTTCTTAAAGTAGCCATAATGAAGTCAGGGACAGGCAGGGAAGAAAATGGAAATCAAATGGAGAAAAGGAGTGACAGTCACCTTTCAGGAGGTTAAGTGGTTATTATTATTATTATTATTATTATTGCAGTTTGGTTGCCATGCTTAATTAGCATGGTTAAATAGAAGAGTAAGGGGTGATCAGGGAAATCAGGTAGAAATGAGGAGTAACAGTACATATAAAAACAGCTGATACGATGATACCAAAGAGCGTTGGGTACTAAGTATTAATTAGGGATTGTTGATGCCAAGCGCTGTCTGATAGTTAAAGAATGACCACATCCTAGAAATTAGGGGATACAGAGGGCTTAGATTTGATTTAGAGCAAGTTCTGGCCTTATGGAAACTATAATTTTGTGAACGTGAGAAATATTAGGAAGGGAAAAATTCCAAGGAAGATGATGAATACAGGATTTCTCACTACTCTCCTCAAACAGTTGGTAGCAACAAGAATGCAATTTCCACCCAATCGTTAATGTTCATGATCTCTCACCAGGACATCATAAATTCTTCAGGCAGGTGTTGTTTTTGTCTTTTTACAATCCTTAGATATTTAATGAGGGAGAACAAAAACTATGTATTTTGTCTGTTTTATATAATGTGACTTACGTATGAAGGATGGCCATGCAAGACGGTTCAAAGAACGGAATCCACAAATCCAAATCTATTTTTCTAAAAACTAACAGAGTAATCCACTTCTAATTCTCCTCATAGAATAATAGAGCAGACAGTGGTTAAAAGCAGAGAAGTGAGTTCCAGAAGAGAATTTCCTGGCAGGTATGGATTGAAAAGGCTGCTAGAGGCCAACGGACAATACAGGAAAGACACAAGGAAAGAGAGAGAACAAAATTCTTAACATCTGAAAGATAAAGATGAGTAAGAAAGAAGAAAGAGATTTAACGAGTTGAATCAGCACATCTGCTCTGAAGAGTCTTGCATTTTTAACAACACCCTTTTGTTGGTGCCATTTATCAGGATAAACACACCAGGGCCTTGGCCGTGAAACTGGAATCTATTTGCCCATGATACTGGTTATCTAGATGAAAGCTAGATGCCAGGAGAAAGCAGCTCTTTTGCTAGGACTAACACACAAGTCACAGAAAATGTTCTTCTGTGGCTCTTAGTTCATAGTCTTGTGTCACCCTTTTCGGCCCCAAGCTGGCCTGTACTGATCCCTTGTCCTAGTAAGCTGTCCCAGCCTCTGCTGTTTGCTTGCAGTGAGTATCCCATTAAAACAGAGAATTGGACTTTATCCAATCTAGCTTTAGCCAGCTGAAACAGTGTCAATGGGAGAAAATGATGCTGTAATTTTCTCCTCTGGTAAAATGTGGCTAGAAATCCATGCAGAAAATGTAGCAATATTCATTAAAAGAAGAATATGCTATGATGAATAGAAAGAGTTTGCTTCTAGAAGCACTTGTTAAAATACCATTAGATGATCGATAATGACTAAGACGATGTAACAGAGATGTATGACTAGGAATAGTGAGTTCGATTGCTTTGAACTCTGAAGTGATTTCCTTCTCAGATTCCATTTTCAAGTGTGACAACTGGAAAGGACAATTAAACATTAACAAAGTTAGCAATCTGTTTTGAAATGCTGCCTGAATTCCCTCTTCACCTGCACAAAGAAAACCCCATCCATGTAGAGTGACAGAGCAGGCTTAGCATTAGCATGAGTTCATTCAGTATCTCTGAAAATGGAAGAAAAAAACCAACTGAACTATCTACGTAGGTCCTCAATTTTCCAAACGAGACCCTACAGCTGTACATTTGAAAGAAGAAGATTCATGACGCTTAATTGATATCTTAAGATTTACCTTCATGTGTAAATTTGTGATAAAAACAAATGAATAAATGGATATTCATTACTTAGGAGAGTTGACATAACCTGCTAAATTGTGGACCAAGCTTTTAAAAATATCATCATATGAATGTACTCACAATCCCATGAACGGCAGTATCACAAAGTGGGTACCTGGGCTGACCTGGGAGTCAGATAGAAAGGAACTGAAGCCTGGCTTTGCCATTGGCTAACTCCAAGTCATGCGCAAAACACTTACCTTCTCTTGGTTTCTTCATCTGGAAAATGTGACTGGTGGTGATAGTAACAGTGCCCAAATGTGTGAGGAGATTTACGTAAACATTTAGAACAGTGACAGGCCCACAGTAAACAATAAATGTTAGACAGACATTTTTACCAAAAATCCTTCCAAGAAGATAGTGGAAGGTAGAGTAGAAGGTTGGAAAGAGAAACCCAGACGGAAAAGCAGGGGAATTAGTCCTTAAGTCTTTGGTGCTCTTAAAAAAGAGAAAATTTGAGTAATAAAATTAATCTCTATGAAAATGTGAAGGCCAAGCTACTCTTCTTACACACGTGGTAGCCAAATTGGTTCAACCATAATCTCCAGAAGGCTAATTGTGATCACTGCCATGGAGCAGTCTGCTGGAAAAGGGGAGTTCAACTGCCTTAGAATGGTTCTTTATGCAGCATATACACAGAAATAACAAAGTGCTTCATTGTAGTCAACTAATTATCTTTTCTTGGTTGATCATTTCTCATGATGCACTTTCTCTGAAGTCTTGAA
Organism: Neomonachus schauinslandi; assembly: GCF_002201575.2. Classification (NCBI taxonomy): domain Eukaryota; kingdom Metazoa; phylum Chordata; class Mammalia; order Carnivora; family Phocidae; genus Neomonachus; species Neomonachus schauinslandi. The sequence goes on along the minus strand of NC_058409.1, from coordinate 77,018,602 downwards.
ATGCCTCAGCAATGTACTGTCTTAACTGCCTTTAATATTACTCTCCTTAGGAACGTGAAGGTAGCTTCAAGGAGGAAGTAGGAAAATGGTAAGCAGGTAGGATCACAGATTGTTACTGCCTTCTCTCCATAAACTAGATTGTGAAACTGTTTTAGTTTGTTTTAAAATGCACAAGACTTCCTTTCTGCTACTTATCACAGTCATGCATTAAAAGAATAAATGTGGTTTGCTCACAAAAATCAAGTTCAAAGAGAACCTTGGTATTCTCTTACTGTTTAACAAAAAGTGACGCGTGCTAGATTTGTTTTCATTTACTCCTTGAAGGAAATATATTACTTACTTTCCGTCCCAGACATGGTCACCTCTGTGGAAAATCACCAGATTATTCTTCAGGTCCAGAGCCACCCCAGAAACCTGGCCTGGTAGCAAGTATACTCCAGGCCAATCCAGTGCTTCTTCGATATGGAAATCTAAAAAGACAAATCCATACATGTGGTGTAAGAAGGAAAGCTAGTATAGCCTCATGAAGACTCACCGTGGTTATGAGAGACTCATGCAGTACTGTCACTAGATGCAAGGAAAACAAAACCAAGCCGTGCTCTATATCAATATGCCACATGCACATGCCAGCCAGCTTCCCGAGCTACAAGATAAAGAAGTGCCTGTGAACCGGTTTTGGGGACCATATGCCCATTTTCCCTGTCGATAACATGCCTGTAAAAACAGCTTACCGTTAGGTCATGAAAGAACAAATCTGAGCCTGCTTTCTTCTGGATAAGACTCTTCTTTAAAATTCGTATTTTGGGGAAATATGGCAACATGGATGGCATCATTTGAATTCAAAGCTTTTACATGTGAATAAATAGCAAGCGTGGACAAGAAGCCTCTGTGTGTGTGTGTGTGTGTGTGTGTGCGCGCACGTGCGCACGTATGAGCGATCTAACTCCTGTGTAAATTCTGGATGTTCAGTATATGAGACCCTATAATAAACCATGACTAATTATCTCCTGTACAAGGAACCTATCTGAGATACTGATCTCATTCCTCTGAACGTGAGTGTTCCTGTAACGATGGGTATGGAGAGACACACTTTCATTGCTTGCATTTCATGGTTTCCTAACATAAGAGAAGTGAAACATAACAGAAACTTTGTGACTGGACGATTTCCAAGTTATTTTCATTTCTCATCAGAATACATTTATACTTAGAGAACACGTGGGTTTATTTGTGTTAATTCCTTTTATAAATGTGCTCATGAATAAAGAGGCATGCTGTATGGATTCCCTATACTAACTGCGGATGTAAAGTTATGAAGATACTGTGAGATCTACTGTATCAGTGTCAATATTTCTTTCTCTCTCAAATGCTTCAATAGAAACGCTGAGAAGTAGAAAAGCAGCAATTCGAGTCTCATTTCTCCTTCCCATCTTCTGGAGGACGGGGCAACATGCAATGAAATCCTTAGAGACAGGAACTACAGACTGGAGGAAGAAAGGGAAGCACAGGACCTAGATAATGAGCTTCCACAAGCTTGAGAGGATGCTGGGGTGAGGATAAACATTTCGAAGTAATTTTCTCAACTGTATGTAAGGAAATAGTACCACTTCATTCAAAGTCTCTTTACCTTTGCATATTTAATTTTTCTTTAGTAAAAATTAATGAGACAGCACAAGTGAATGCCTAGATCAGTTCTGCCTACAACTTCGGCTGAAGCATCTTCAACAAGTATTCCCTAAGTGTATTGTCTACGTAAGGCATTATGCTAGATTCCGGGAACACAAAGAAGTAAAATATGGTTTTTGGCCTTGAATAATGTGTAGAATGAAATGAGAGAAAACGGAAACTGAATACTTATGACACGATGCAGTGCCAGAACACAGGAGAGGGTCCGTAATCCTTCCTGGGGCTTGGCTGGGAGAGGGCAGGGTGAAGGTCATACCTGGGAGGTTTCCCAGAGAAATAAACACTTGTGTTTGCACTTAAAGGTAAGTGGGGGTTCGCTGAGTGCAGAGGGCAGAGAATATTTCGGTCAGAAAGATCAAAAGTGAGGATGTTTACAACTGCGGAATGTGTTTCAAGATCTTTAAGTAATCTGGAAAGATGCCTGTGTATGTCCAGGAGGGCTTAGGGCATCGGCAGGTGGGATTAACAGGCCTGGAGAGTTAGTTTAGACTGGAAAATGTGCCTTATACCACACGAAGGGGTGTGGATTTAACAATGAATGAATGTAAGTCTGAGCTGCGGTGTCTTGATCTCTACAATGATTCATTCTGAGGCATGCTGCAAGTACATTATTAGTAGCAGTAAAGCACAGAGTTTGGGAATAATTTACTTTTGAAATATATTTAGAGCACATGAGAATGTCATTGTCACTCACGTGCTCTGATACGCCTTCTTGAGTTGAAGAGAAGGGGACAGAGTTGCAGCTGGTACGCTGACATTTGCAAACAGTTCTGGGCACAGCAGTGGATGTGAATGGGGCTACTCAGATGAATAACATTCATCATCTATTACACTTGTCATAATAGGAAAGAAGGACGCAAATTGCTGCTCCAGGTGACTGGGAGCCCCTGAAGGTTTTCGAGCATGGGGCGACATGATTAAAACTGTGTTTTTGAAAGTGAACTCTGGAAATAGTGGTATAAGCCTGACAATTAGATATGTCTAGACAGATCAACAGATGGATAAATCATTCCCCAAAGAGAATGTTTTAAATTATTTTAAAGTTGCTTGAATTTCAGGTTATATGTCATTCATTCTCATCTCAGTTACAGCTTGTCCATTTGGTGGTCATCATTCTGTGCTCATTCACCAGCTCCTGAAGAGTCTGGATGGGCTTCCAGGGAACCTTGAACATCATGACAACGGAGATACTGAATTGCTTTCAACAGATTCTCAGAGTCCAGAGGCACTGCAGCCAGAAGGAATTTCTTGAGGGCAGGGAATCATGTCATACTTACCAAGTCTCACGCAGGGCCTGGCCCACTGTAATGGCCTGAGAAATGCACTAAATGGAACTCTATGATCCAGTCTCTACTTGTCTATATTGTCAACTAGCATTTAAACACCTTATCATCTTGTCATTCATTTGTACTATCTCTTTTTACCCCCAGCACTGTGCTGAAGACACTGTTAAGAGACTCAATAAAAATGATAATTGGTTAATTATTTTCATTCAAGAAAAGAAATAAATATCATGTTTCCTGGAACATTTCTATTCAGGGGTTCACCGGCAGGCACCGGAAGCTAGGTGCTTGTGAAGGTCCAGAGATACTAATTCTGATACGAAATATATGCGGTGTCCAAAATAACTATACTGTCCGGGGACAAATGTGAATTTCATAAAATATTGGAAATACTGTGTAATAAACTTTAATCTGGCTATGAATGATCCCAATTATCACTGACCTTAGATTGGCAAGCACTCAAAAGTCTGCAAAAAGCAATGATTGAGAGGTTGTTAGCCTATTTTGTTACATATGAGAGTCCCTTTAGGTTGGAAATTTTCAAGAAGGAAAAGCAGTGTAAATATCTGGAAGGTACTTATTAAAACATATACTTTTGGTGAATTTTCAGAACAGTAAAGGTAATATGTAAGGAAATAAGAAGGTTAACGCTGCGAGCAACCTGGTTCTTTTAGTACTGAGTCAATGCAAAGGAGAACTACTTTGTGCGTGGCAAAATTTTTGGAGAGATTGTATTTTGTTTCTATATTATTTATATAATATTACATATTATTTTAAATTTCATTTTCAAATACCATAGCACATTTATTAAGACTGCCTACCCAAGACCTCAAAATTCTCAGGATCTAGGTCCCTGTGTTCACTGGGCATCCTAAAATCGTTAAAGGAAAACTGAGTTCATGTTCTCTTTTGTGAACGTTAGCTTGGTTGATTGATGTTTTTGCTTCCAGTGTCACCATCTTTTTCATCATTAGGTGGTTCAAGGCTGTGCCCTTTAAGATGAAATGATCAAGAATCCAGGCAATCATTTAGGACCGGTGGTATGTGTATATGGAATTCATACTGAGGTTCTTCCAATCCCTGCCCATCGTTACAGGAGAATCACAGAATGGTAGTGCAGTTATTGGCTCATCCCAGGTCATTTTCTCATTTCCCAGGAGAGGAACTTGAGGCTTGGGCCAGACTTCAGTCATCAAGATCAAGGATGATTATTTCCTAATCCCCAATTAAGAAATATTTCAAATCCTTATTAAAGAAATTATATGATGAAATATATTTGGGTTCTAACTTCAACTTAATATTTTCAATCATGGAGAAGTTAAAAATTAGAGTTCAGATTTCTTTAAGTGATTCAGTAGATGACTAATGTTGTAGCCTTACAGTTTTAATTTGAAAATTAACACAAATTTCTTACACATGACCTTGGGCAAACTATTCCCAAATCTAAGTGTCAGTTGCCTTAAATTCAGATGTCAAATAATGGGATTATTTCAGAAGAATTCTTACATGCATTATAAAGGTAGATGTGCAGCCATATTCTGGCTGTATATTCAGGAAAAAAGTTACTACTTTCAGAAAAGAAGTAGACATTACTATTAAAATTGTATCAATAAATCACTAAGAATTAATGAATTATACCTCTCCGAGAGAGATTAATGTTAGTGATCAATGCTGCTTTCATATGAAATTATTAATAAGCATTTAAAAGGGCACTCATTCATCTGTGTTACAGAAGAACTAACAGAATTAAATAAAGTTGAAACAAAACATAATTTCAAACCCAGAGCTGTGACTTCACTCCAGTGGAACGGGGCTCCTCACACTTAATTTTAAGTAAAAGACCCTGATGAAATCACTAGACAGCTTCAACAAGAACAGAAGGCAGTGGTGGCTTTTTCTATGCTTGCAAATTCTCATCTAGTGAGGAAAAGATGCCTTATTTTGGTCAGGGATTATTATTCATCAGAAGTGCCAGCAGTAACTATAATTAACTGAAACTACAGGAGAAATATTTATACCCAAGTCAGAAAGAAAATAAGACTTAAATTATAATGTTTCATTTAATGGGGGATGAAGTGAGGAAGAGAATTAAGACATAACTAGGGCTCAAAAGCACTAGCAGAATTTCTTTTCTTTTAATTTTTTATTGTTATGTTAATCACCATACATTACATCATTAGTTTTTGATGTAGTGTTCCTTTTCTTTTTAAAATTTAATTGCAAATGAGATCTTCAACTTGGTCAAAATGTTTGGATACTGACTGGGAAACTATGATCAAAAGTAATCTACACCTAGGGGCGCCTGGGAGGCTCAGTCGGTTAAGCATTTGCCTTCAGCTCAGGTCATGATCCCAGGGTCCTGGGATCGAGCCCTCCACAAGCCCCTTGTTCCCTTCTTGGGCTCAGCGGGGAGTCTGCTTCTCCCTCTGCCCCTCCCCCGGCTCATGCTTGCTCTCAAATAAAATAAATAAAATCTTAAAAAAAAGGTAATCTGCACCTAGTGTTAATCACAATTGTAGATGAGATGATGGGATGATTGGACAAAAACCAGCCTTCATAATGATGTAATGTATGGTGATTAACATAACAATAAAAAACCCAGCCATCATGCTTCCCTCTGGCCTTCCTTCTTATCTATTATGTATGTATGTATGTATGTATGTATGTGTCTATCTATTTTATGTTATTGTGAGAGGCAGAATAACAGTGATTAAAAACCGAGACTTGGAGCAAGTCTGACTGGCTTTGAATTGTGGTTCCTTGAGCTATGGCACTCGCGGCGTGTGACTTAATCTTTCTATGCCTCAGTTTCTTCCTCTCTAAATGGGTTTATAAATAGGGTTGTTGTGGGGATTAAATAAGTTAATGCATCTAAAACACCTCGCCTGGCTCACACGGAGGGCTAGGTATGTGTTTTTATTATTTTATTATTCCCTCCAGAGAGAAAATTCAGCGAATTGAATGCTTTATTTTACCCTGGGAATCCTATAAGATGTGAAGAACTTAGAGGTAAGCGTGTGACTGAAATATGTTAGAAGTTTGGACTCTGAGTGAGTTAAAAGTTGTCCATAGAAATTAAGTAAAATCCAAATATTCCTAAGAATATTTAAAAAGTCTGTGAGTTCTTTTAACTGATAAGAGGCATCACACAAATGCAGATATTATTTTTTGATGTCCAGAGGTATGCAGTATATGCTGAATCAGGCTTCTGTATGCTAGCAAATAGTAGTCCAATCAAATCTGCCACTGAGAATAGCAATCTGCAGTTTTAAATTTATTTTTCAATGAGTTTGGTTTCCAGAAGGCAACTAGAATTAAGACTAAGATTTTATACCTATCCTACTAATATTGTTTCATACCTGTATCAAACTAATGGTAGAAACCAAATGATGTTAAGTGTAAAAAGGAGTGTGTTTGCGTCTCAGTTTACCTAGTTGAATATTTTCACAACTGCACATCATATATCACAGGCAAATATCAAGGCAGATCGATATAAGTGATCAGAGATTTCAAGAGCCACAACTCCCATTATGGTAGAACACTGCCAAGTCATTTTCTGAATTTATCAAATTGGAGTGCCAAATTTTACAGCTTTCCTACACATTCCAAGGAAATTCTCTCATGGATGCTGCTTAAGTTGAAGTAATTAATATTTAGTTCTATTACTTTGGTGTTTAAAATTTTGAAATCTTGGGGCACCTGGGTGGCTCAGTTGGTTAAGCGTCTGCCTTCAGCTCAGGTCATGATCCCAGGGTCCTGGGATCAAGCCCCACATTGGGCTCCCTGCTTGGCGGGAAGCCTGCTTTTCCCTCTCCCACTCCCCCTGCTTGTGTTCTTTCTCTAGCTGTCTCTCTCTCTGTGTCAGTTAAATAAATAAATAAAATCTTTATGAGAAAAATAAAATAAAATAAAATAAAATTTTGAAATCTTAATCCAACATGACATGAATGGTGACAATTATAATCATAATTATTGTTAATGCATTACCACATTTATTAAGTAGCTTCTGTGTTCCAGAACCTGTTCAAAGCACTTTCCATGTATTTTCTGATACAAAGAAATATTATCTAACCCTCACTTCAACCCTATGAGGAATGTACTGTTATAATCCTCATTTTTACCAATGAGAAAACTAAAGCCCAGAGAATTTCTTTTTTAAACTTTCCCAGGGATCACATAATTATTGGTGTAGTTAGCATTCATTCAAAGCCAGGAAGTCAGGCTCCAGAGCCTGAAGTGTTCCACATCGTATCACCTCTGTGGAATGGTTTTCAAATTTTATTTTGGCCAAATGCAGAATCCTTCTGGGGCAAGCTGTATTGTGTGCATTGTGTGCATGCATGTGTGTGTGTGGTGTGGAGTCTGCAACCACTGCTTCCCATTTGAGGCATGCCCTTTCCAGCAATAGCTGGAAACCTCTCGTTTGTACCTGTCCAGGAAATTCCATGACTATTGGGAGAAGAGTCTTCAGAACAGACCCACCAAAGGTCACAAAGATAAGACCTTAAAAAGGGTGCTATTTGTGGATGTTTGCACTCTTAAAGACACACTAAATACACAGTACTTAACCATGTTGTTTTTGGGAATGGTAAAGACTTTACAGCAAAGTAGGAAGGTTCTGTTGTGCTCATCATAGAGCTTGTGTCCACTGATACTCAACCCATTATGAGGTGGGAACTCAATGTTAAAGGCAGTCACCAGGGTGTGGGACCACGTGGAATTCAGACCAATCTCAAAGTCTACAAAATGGTGCTGCTTTTGAAACCCTTAGGTAGTCCTGGGCCTACCACACACAGTCACATCCAGATTTTTGAGCTGATCAGTATTTCACTTTGACCACTCAAATCAGCTGGATGGAATCCATTACTGTATTACAGTTCCAAAATATGGTCCAGTCAATGGAATCTAAAGTGCTGCAGCATAAAATGCACCTGTATTGGGTTGCGCTCGTGCCAAGAACTATGGACATCAGAACAGGGTTCGGAGTAGAAGTCTCCAGCTGCTAAGTAGCGATGGTCCAGAGCTCTTGGGAGGTGTATCTGAACTGAGCAAACCAATTAGCCCAGTATTTTGAGCACAACTGCAATGAAGTGTAAAGAACTAGAAAGTGCACATTCTACTTTTAAGGACAGTCATAAAGTCCAAGTTTTAAACTCAGACTCTGTGACCACATCAAAAGGGGTTAACATGTCTAGTGTCTCCATTTGAAAATTAAAATAAGTCTCAAAGATATATGAAATGAGTATGAGTTATCATATTGAGCAACATGATAGCCTTACATTTTCATTTTTGTAATAATTTCATATGAGAAACCACCTTCTTCTTTGAAGCTAATATAATTCCTTACAGCACATTGGGCATTTTAGGGAGACAGTTAATTCTTCCAGACCATTAGGACCCCATTCTCAGTTTTGTCTAAAGTAAAGAAAGGGTATGAGAAAACTAAGGGAAAGTTTTCCATCAAATTTATTCCCCTTATTCATACCTTGGGAAATATACATAAATTAGACTACTAATATATTTTATTAGGATATTGTATGCTAATAACTTCCTACTTTCTTCTTTGCAAATGGAAGCTTCCTGAGGATAGGTCTTTCTCTGGCTTACACAAAGGAATGAAACATTTTCAATTAAGGTTAGCTATTACGTAGTGTTATGGTAAACAGTGAAAGAAAATTGAAAAGAAAAAGACTTTCAGAAATAGCTTACCTAAAAAACAAGTTTTGCTATTTTGAATTTAATGTTTAAAAAGTTTTTGAATCAGAGTAGTGAAGTAACACTAAAATAAATCATTTCAGAAAGGAAATACATGCACATTTCCTTTCTATAATTAGGATTCGTGCTGTATGTTTCTATGACTCATTGTTTTATTTAATTCAGTGACATTTACCCACATATTTAAAATGAAAGGAAATTTCCTGACCCAGATCCTGCAGAAACATTTTCTCCCTGGGCACTGCCATTTTGACCACCCTGTAAGGTATGAGATCTAGCAAGTAAATGTATTGGGGGTATTTTAAATATTTCTTTCTTAGAAAAGCTAAAGAGGTTTTAGAAATACAGTGCCTTAAGTCAAACTATAATTTTTAGATGGACACTTATGATACCTATAAATAACTGCCATATTATTTCAAATTCAGGAGTGCCAGAGAGAAGTCATGGAATGAAGTATGCCACAATTCTTAACACTTCACACTTGAATAGAATTGTATTCTCACCAAAAAGGCCCTTCTGCCTTTTATATTTTCGGGTTGTATGGGTTACCATGTACTGTCCTTCATATAGAGGTTCAGAAGGACACTCAAGTCTCTCTATGAAATGGATAGGGGCATGATAAACTGCAGATTTTCTAGGCACCACACTCAGAAATGTCAATTTGGTTGTTCTCTGATAGGATTCAGGAGTCCAGATTTTTCATAAGCACCATATGGGATTCTGATGCAATGCAATTTGGGGACCCCCTCTTGAGAAATAGTTTCATTAGATAAATTTAGAAGGAGTCAAAGCAGGGCTGATCCTATTTAAATATGAAGACGCAAAAATCTGGGTCCCAGTTAACATCCCATCGAAAGATCAGTCCCAACGGACAGTGCTTGAAACTTCTGTGTGAGCAAAAGGCACCTCATGCTAATTTTTTTCAATTATAAATAAAAATCAGCTGGGTGTTGACTAACTTACGGCTTCCTGCAAAGCTGTATTTGAAAACACCAAACTGGCAGCCGGCGCCATTCCAGCCCACGCATGGATGGCTGCCATGCACCCATGTCCGTTACTTTTTGAGAGATTATCTCCACATGCTGTATTACCTGGCTTTCCACATTAGCAAGTAACATGAAACACAATCAATATGACAGAGGCCACAGCACAGTTAGAGACAAAGATGAGGCATCCATAGCTTGCTGGGACAGAAACCTGAAGGGAATAAGGTGTTGTCCTCTAATTATGGAAGCCAGTCCCGGTTAGAAATAAAGGAAAATCTCCAAGTTTCTAACTTGCTGGAGGTCCCCTCAGAAATAACTACTCAATTTTCCAATTAAGATAGTAATTGATAATGGAACTTAAGAAATCAAAGTCATAAAAATGGTTGTATTTTACAAATCAATTGGAAGAGAATGTTGGAAGTATAAGATCCCTTTGCAAGGAACTTAATCACGTTAAAAGAAGGCAGCATATAAGCATTTCATACACTGAAACTTTGCACATCAGGTGCTGAATTTTCAGTTGCTTTCCATCAAGCAGAATAGAGAATACCGACGTGGTAAGAATTTGTTACCCTGAATTTCATGTGCCACCCTCCCCAACATGATCTAGATATTTTTGGTCCTGGTAATTTTGGCTCATCGATTAAATGGAAACAGAATTTATGTGGTATCGGACCAAAAGAAACAAACAAAAAGACTCAAAAAAGGTGGTATCTGATAACCCAGATCTGAGTTTTTTTTTTTTTTTCTGGTAAGTTCTTTTGATGGGTAAGTTTTTTCACCCATGCATTTTTATTCCCTTCAGATTTTGCTAATGTGGATTGTAGCATTTCATAATTTGTTCTTTCAAAGAAGCCCTAAACGCACCTCCTGTGTGTTCTGGTTCCCAGGTGCCTTCACCAGGTAGGGGCTGCTGAAATGACAAAACTCTGCTTTCCGCTGGCCTCAAAGTAGACTCTAGTCTGTGGAATTTGTGAATTCTGTCTCTGACAAGAATAGCATTGCCCCTCTCCTCATGCTCTGCACTCTCTCTGGTATCAGATCGACCAAGATCCTTCTTTTGGACTACGTTTGCAATCTCAGCTACCAGGTCTGATTCTGATTCTGCCTTTTCTGTAGGATTATATTTATGCACATGAACAACATCTTCCCTTTCTCCTAGCAGCTTGGAAAGTAGTGAATAGAAATCACCTGTGGAAAAAAGAGAAGAGATAAGGGGCGGAGGGTTGATAAGATTGCAAAATTTACAAGATTTTGTGCCTAAAGAATACCATCTCCTGATTCATCATAATAAGTGAGAGAGAAGGCTGCTCTCAGATGTTCAAGCATGAGGGAAAGAAGATGATTTTCCAGAACAATGAAAAAAAATAACATGCTTCACATTTCATTTTATATACCATGTATTTATTCAGTTATCTCCGGAGCCAGTAACACCAGATAACCTCTATTTGCATATTAGTGGAAACAAAACGATGCATATGTGATTGCATGGCATGTTTCAATAAATGGTTTTCACAGTATAACTGGATTGATTTGGAAGTTAGAGTTCATCAGATTTCTAAAAATACTATCAACAGCTACATCAGAAAGCAGCTATCTTCAAGGAAAACCCTTTGAAGTAGTCTTTCAAAGCCTATTAGAGGATAATGTACAAGAAATTAAATGTATATTTTTCAGCATATGCTATGAAATACAAGAAATCTAACAGATATGCATCTCTTTGGAAATTGGAAAACCAAAGTTTTATTATTATTATTTTGTTGGCAGTGCTACTGTAAGTAGCTCCAGTTGTTCATTTTAAACAAGAAAAAAATGAATCCCCAAAAAAATAATTTTGCTAGAAAAGAATACTTTAAATCACTTTCAAACAAAAGAAAAGATTTTAATAAACTAATATCATTGGAATGATTCATCAGTAAAATATACTTCATGTCTTTCTATACTAAAAAGTAAACTTGGCTATGATAACCTAATTCCATGACAATAAATTATTTATAGAGCATTATGACAAATATAAAATATGACCATGACAAGTTCATGAAGCATTTTAATCCTCATCATTTACATCTGTGGCTTTAAATCCATTTACATCAACTATGTGAACGGAAAACATGTTTATGCTCTCAATAGAAACATAAATCTGCTTTCCTAAGTCAAACCCAAAGGTAACACTCATTTCTTCTTTTTCCTCACCCTATTAGCAACCCTAAGTGTTGCTAATGAAATCAGTTATGACTATGGAGTCTTACTGCTTAAGTTTTAATTACATTTATAGCATGATCAGTTAATATTTTTTTTAAAAGATTTATTTATTTATTTGAGAGAGCGAGAATGAGAGAGAGAGAGAGAGAGAGTAGATGAGAGGGGGGAAGGTTAGAGGGAGAAGCAGGCTCCTCGCCAAGCAGGGAGCCCGATGCGGGACTCAATCCAGGGACTCCAGGATCATGACCTGAGCCGAAGGCAGTCGCTTAACCAACTGAGCCACCCAGGCGCCCCATGATCAGTTAATATTTATAAAATCTTTTTTTATGACCACTAGGAAATGAAAATGGTAACTGGTTTAGCTGTGATACATTCCACTAAAGGATATATTATTTACAAATTGGTGCAAGGGGATATGAAGTCTTTCCAAAATGATGCTAAGAGATCCTGTCATGTTTACAAATAGTCTTGGTTTAATGATTCAAAGTAGGTTTTCAGTTCTTGCCCATGAAAGCTGCTTATCCCAGGTGAAATCTTCAATCAAAAAATAATTACTAAGTAATAGGGCCAATCTCAGTAAAATGAACAAAGCAAATAACAACTCAACCAAATCTGTTAGGCCACGGTGGCATTTTGCCTCACAGAAAAGAAATTAATCCATTACTGCTAAATTCTCCTGCCCTCCACACTAAACATAAATAGTTTAATGTGCTGTTGTGCAATGAAACATTTATATAGAAAATAAAACGCAAGATTATTTCAGGGACAGACAAAAATCAGCATTTTAAAACTTGAATCCATGTCATTAGGCTAATATTGATGGAGGAACGCAGACTTGCAACTATGCATAGTTACTCAGGTGTGTCCGTAAACATCTAAAAGCCATGATCAAATAGCACATGCACAGTGCTCCGGTTCCTGTGAAATTGTCATTTACAATTATCACTGGGTTAGGAAGACAAAACTTTAGCAATGTAATGGGCTTGGCTGCACAGAGGTTGCACTGGCCTTGTGAAAACAAAGCTTCAGAGCTGCATCTCATTTATAGAGATTACATGTGCGAGAGACAGAGAGACCACTAGATGGCTATCTCCTACATCCTTAGGCACAAACCAGAGAGTGTTTCTTTCTCTTCTGGGGTACTGGATGTATGGTATCCTAAAATGTTAAGTGTTTTTCTGAGCCATATATATCTAACCTTGAGTGCAATGGATGGATGAGAAAATAAACAGAGGAAGTTGTGTGGTCTTTACCCCAGTTTCATTTCTCAATATTCCCTTCTTTCTTCTCAGTTTATGGTACAGTCATATGGCTTCCCCTTCCTTGAAGGTCAACTCCAAGATATTTCTTCTTCCGACATGCTCTCCCCAGTAACCAACTAGCTCCTAAGCCTTCAGATCTTACTTAGGTGTCACGTCCAAGAAGCCTTCCTTGACCGTCAGATTGGTCTGTGCCCCTGCAGCACTCAGGTCTTTCCCTGGATTGTTACTGCCCAGTGTTGGTGTGTATTTCACACCCGTGTTTGAATCCAACCCTGACACTTAGTGGCTATTTTGTGCCTTTAAGCAAGTTACTTAACATTATAAAGATAATGAATGACTTACTACCTTTCACAATTGTTTTGCTGATTTCAAGAAGTTAATGTAAAAGGCCCAGTCCAGTGCATATCATAAAGTAGGTATCACTGAATTGTAGCTATTATAATTACCAGCAAAAAAGACATAAACTCTAGTTGCAACATGCACATGCATCTGTTTGAATCTGTTGTTTACCTAAAATTAAAAAAAAAAATCATTTCTTATCTCATATTCAAGTATTGGGATTTTCATAATGGAAAAGAAAAAGCCCCTTTAACTTTATAGCCCTATATTTTCTCACCAAGTCACTACGGCTGATGTAGTGATTTGCTTCCTAGCTGTACCAAAGGAAGTTGTACTTGAACTTTTTCTCTCTGTCTCTGTCTCTTTTTTAGTCTGTTTTTGGAGAAAGAACTAGCCCTACTCCAGTGTTCTGGATACCAGCCCTCCTGGAGCCTTTCCTATATGCTTCCTTCTCCTTCTCCCTTTCCTCTCCTTCTCTTTTCTTTTCTAATACAGCTTCTCTGCCAAAGACTCGACTCAGGTTAAAAGCACACTCACTCTGCATTTATCTTGAGCAGTCAAGGAGGCAAGAGAGACCCTCCTCTGACGTAGTATGTCTTTCAAACTTTTCTGCCTTCCCTTTTCCTTCAACAAGTTCCAGTACTGTCTAACGGTGCTTTCTGGGCTAATGGGAATATCCTTATACCTGTGCTGCCCCACATGAAAGCCACCACACACCTGGGGCTACGGAGAACTTGTAATGGGGCTAACGTGACTGAGGAATTTAAATTTAAATTTTATTGTTTTTAATTAATTTATATCCAAATTCAAATAGCTACATGTGGCTAGTGTCTGCCACATTGGACAGTGCAAGGCTACTTCACCCCTCCTCATATCCTCTTTTTTTCCAAAGCCAAAGGCATCTGCTTCCACGTCTTCCTTCACCCCCGTATGACTTCTTCATGAGTTGCTCAAGAGCTCCTAGCTGCCAAAGCCAAGAGACCCTGCATCTTAACCCACTGGTCCCTTCCGAAACTCTCTCCTTATAATGTTGTTCTTTCCAGATCTTCTCCACCTGTTATCTTTGCTTTCTCTTATTCTTCTGCCCAACATATGAAAATGTTGGTGTTTTCTAAGGTCTTTCCCTGGAATCCTTTCTTCCCCCTGGTGAAGGCCTCTTCCTACTAAGAAATATCAGCCATTCACCAGGCTTCAGCTGCTGCCTCCAGACAAATGACCCTCATATCTGGAGCTCTCCTTGCACCAAATTGATATATAAAACCACCCTCTGGAAATTTCCACTTGGATGTCTGTTTCAGAGGAATTTTGAACTTGACATGTCTAAAACTGAGCTCTTAATCTTCTCCCCATACTTCTTTTTATAGTATCTCTCTTGATGATGAAATATGTTTTTGGTCAATCAATCCAGAAAACTGGACTTGTCCCTCTGTCACCAGTGAATCACAAAGTCCACTGATTCGTCAACGCTGATACATCGTCATTTTTTCCCTCCCTACCACCAGGACTCATTTGGGATTCTTACCATCTGATTGGCATGCTGAAAGTCTCCTCCCCTCCTCCCTCAGAACTGATTTTCATCCCTGCCTTCAATGTCAAAGTCTGTCTGTAATGGTATTTAAGCTGCTCTACCTCTGTGGAGCTGACTTTTGATGGCAGCCCATGACCCCTGGACACTCCTTGGTTATACCCCAACTTTTTCTTAGCTCTTTCAACATACGTATTTCACAATGCTATTCTCTAATTTTATTCTGGCTCCCACTGCTAAGATAACCATGTAATTTATTTCCCAAACTGGGGCATATGAGAAGAAAAAGAGTGTTGTTAATATTTATACTAGGCAAGAACTAGGACAATCCTGGAAAAACTGGGATATACAGTTACCCTACCTATTGTTGACAGAGATAACAGATAAACAACTACTTTATAAACTACACATGATAATAGCTAATATTACACATAGTAATAGCTAATATTGTTTGTGAGCTTAGCATTACCCACTTTGCTGAGTTGCTTTATACAATTTAACACATTTAATATCTACAAAATACTCCTTGTCCTCATTTTAGATGAGGAAATGAATGGTAAAGGACTAACCTGCATATCTGGGAGGAAGCTGAACTGGGATTTGAAGGAGCAACCTGAATGAGGGGCCCACGTTCTAAGTGATCACTATACTGGATCCAGGTTCCCCCTTTTTTTTTCTATAATGGCCAATAAACTCTTTCCTGTGAATATACCTTGGACTTGACAATCTTACTATATTTAATTTTTTTTTCTATTTAACTCTTCTGAGCCCAAGTGCTGGGTGTTCTCTTTAACAGAGCAAGTTTCTTTTTGTCCTTTCCTGGCCTGTCTTCTTCATATTATAACATAAGATGCTTGTAAACTAGTCAATATCTATGTATGATAGTGATTTGCACAAAAACGGCCTAAAGAATAATGACTGGCTTCCTTTGGTCTGAAAAAGTAGTAATGTTTTCTGTCTCTTCAATAGTTTTCACTTCTCCCAGCAATATACCTTACATGGATGATCAAATTCTGTAAGATTTTCTTAAAAATTTTTTTGTACATTTAAATTATGTGGGAAGGGGCAGGTGGAAAGGGATAAATGTGATTTTAGATGAAAAAAAAAAAACAACCCTCTCATTTCTTACTCACTGTCATATTTCCAGTGATTAGTACTATACCTATCACAGCAGATACTCAGTAAATTAAACTGCAGTGAATAATAATTTGTTTAAAAATGTCACACTTTGCTTCTGCCATCAATAGAAATAAAAATATTTCTTTGATGATTTTAGGCTACAGTGAGTCCATTTCTTTTTTTCCTCACTCAAACTTTGATTTTTATCTTACAAAATGCAGAAATATTCTAGTTCTTTAAAGCAATTTGGCTGGGTGGGTCTGGACTTGGAAAACATAACTGTAGTAGCAGCTAATGTGTCAGGAAAAAGAACACAGCATAGTAGGAGAAAATCTAAAACACTACCAGTTAAACTCCCAATTTGTTAAGTTGTGTGCTTCCATTAACTACTCCATGACTCAATGGGCATTTTTCTATTTAGTAGGGACCATTCACTATTCCCTGCCATCAACATGAAAATTTCTTTGGTTTACTTTCCGGAATATGGTGAGATAAACTGAAAGAGAAACATACGTTGAAAAATCGCCTCATGAGTTTTTTTTAAATAAAATGCTTTAAAATTATTGAATAAAAAAATAAGTATCTCTACTTTTAGTGTAAAAATCTTAATTGTGGAGGCATTTAAAAAAATGATCAGGAATGATTTGGTAATCTTCAGAATATGAAGTCCCATTTCCCACACGTGTCACTAGGACTTTATTACCTAAAACAAACAACTTTTGTTATTGCTCTGTGATTTCTATGGTACATGGAAAGTAAACAGAATGTTCATCAGCAGTTTAGCCACTGACAAAATATGCCAAGTAACCAAGCTAGTGAGACTGCAACACGGAACATAGCTGATTAATGAGAGAGATATGAGGGATGGACAAATAAAAGCGTTTCTTCTCAGATTTTAATATTTTGGTTTATAACTCAGTCATATTTGATTTTCCCTTCTGGTTAGTTGATTTGGTTTATTAACTGTTGACTTATCACTAACATTGATCCTACTAGCCTTCCTGAAATAAAACATGATCATGATGACCAGCTCAAGGATCGCAAATGAAGTATACTTTATTATTTTTTTCTTTTACTGAATTGAAAAATCAAAATGGGCTCCCCTCTCTTTTCTTAAGAAAATGAGACAAATATAAAAAAGGAGAAGTTAGCAGATGATGGGTTTTGCAACTACCATGCACACAGATGTATATCAGAAAGCACAACTGTGTGATAAATAATCATTCTCATCTGCCTACTCTGCTATTAGGAAACCAATTCAAAACAGCATCCACCCAGCTTCCCAGAGCCTTGGGGGGTATTTAGAACTGTGTTTGATAGATGAGTTCAATATATAAAGATTTGTGAGCTGCTCATAAATCATAACAAACTGATAACTTTTTAGTGAATGGGAACACAAACAAGAATTGTATCCTCTTTCAAACAGCAAAGTGGCATTGTGGGTGCTTGGAATTAGCCAAGAAGATGCCACTAAAATCATTTGTACTTTATTAGGGAATGAAGGAAGTATTCTATTTAGGACAAAGCAAAGAAATATAAATTTCAGTTATTAAGCCCAGACTTTGCTTCACTCCTCTCATAAATGATTTATCAACTGTTACTTTAACAAGCTGTTAACAGTAGACTACTAGTCTTTTTAACTTGCAACCTTGTTCCCTTGATTCTGCTTATTTGATAAAACATGCCAATGGTAATTCATTTTTGTTAGCATAAAACCACTGTGAAATTATTCTGTTTCACAGAAGGTGTCTGAAGACCTTTAACTATCTGGGGTCAGGGAGTGTTTTCCCTCTACAAATTGTATTTTTGTCATATTCTCCCTGCCTTGGGAATATAGTCACTCATGCTGACCTTTGAGTAGAAAGATTGATTATATGAGGGCACAAAGACTACAGTGAGAAGGGTTTGGAGCAAACTGAATAAAACATGTTAACAGGCCCTTCTGCAGCAAAAGAAATGCTGTCTACACATAATGTACAATAACAAGGACAACTAGAATTGTAGATTTTGACTTTCAGTTCTGCCATGAGTTTTTTTTTTAAGATATCAAATCTTCTCAATACAACTAACATAAATTTCAATACTGCACCTTTACTTTGAATTATAAGGGAGAGAAACACTCAAAATCAGAACTCCTAATAGTAGTTGCATAGATTCTTGCTTGAAGCTGGTAAACCTCTTGGTTTCAGCCCCTATTCCTTACCCAAACAATGTTGATAGAAAGCTCAGATTGTGTCACTGGTATAGTGAACATATATGAAATCATAATGCATAAGAAATAAAGAGCACTTACAAAACACACTTTACTTTCCTAAAAGTGCCAACTGTAAGTAAAGGATATGTTCGTGTGTCTGCTCTGGAAAACCTCTGTAGTCTCCCAGGAGTTTCCTCCACTTAGAATAAATGTCTAATTGAGTCTTATTGTTTAGCTTATTGCACTTACTACAGACACAGGTATTCTTCACTTACAACAGTTTCAAAGGATAGTAATGTTTCAGTTCATTGTGAGTATCTATTAGTGTTTTTCTGCTTGGAGGCAGACATAATCAACTCAATCACAGATTAGCTCACCTATAGACAAACAGGCTAGTCTCAAAGCAGCATGGGCAAGAATATAAACACATTATGCAAGCATCACGCTTGCCAATAATTTTTATAGCTGGAGGAAATGTTCAATATATAGTGCTTAAAAAACAGGATACAAAACTATGCACACATGATCTAAACATTATTAAAATAATGTATATATAATATATATTTGACACTGATACGTACATATATACCCATATTTCTGGGGATGATGGATGATTTTTATTTGCTTCTTCAGATTTTTCTGTAAATTGCATATCTTTTTAAATGAATATTATTTGGCAAATCAGTCAAATAAGCATTATGTTTTAAAGTGTCCCACAGACTTCATTAAAGCCTCATTAAAATGTGTCTCCTTGTTGCATGATCCAGGACAACCTGACAGGTAAAGCTGTCATATAATGAGCTCTTCTGGTATCTTCATAATTATATCTTTTGAGATAGGTCTGAGATACACTTCCTAAGACCAAATTTTGTTCTTCAGGAAGCAAAATAGATAAGGAGACTGCAGAAGGTAAGAGTGTTTGTAAGCACAGGCTGGGCAACACTACATAGATTCATGTAACTCAACTGTTTCTTTTAAACTCTAGTAACATCTCCAATCAAGATTAATATTCTGCCAAAAATTAATAGCTAGCTATTTTTGTAATTAGAATTAAAAAAAAAACAACCCAAACTTCTATTCCTCCTGGACAGAGTATTAGATAAACAATGTGACACAGCTACATTTGTTTTCAGCCTATAGCGTATGAATACTTTCCGTCTTTTTTGACTACCTTAATAAAAGTCATTCCTTCTTTCCAACAGAGCATTTATTGCAGATCTTGACCTTTATCTTCCTATATGCTTTCCACCGTATTAAGATAGGAAGTAAAAACAACATTGTTGGGCGCCTGGGTGGCTCAGTCGGTTAAGCGACTGCCTTTGGCTCAGGTCACGATCCTGGAGTCCCGGGATTGAGTCCCGCATCGGGCTCCCTGCTCAGCGGGGAGTCTGCTTCTCCCTCTGACCCTCCTCACTCTCGTGCTCTCTGTCTCTCATTCTCTCTCACAAATAAATAAATAAAATCTTTAAAAAAAAAACATTGTTTGTGTTATCCAGGCAGAACTCTATTATTTAGCCACTGATGGGTACCGAACTTGCCTTTGAGTACATGTCCTCTGACGTTAGGGGCCCTTCCCTTCCTGCTCCACAACTGTTCTATTTCCAATGGGGGTTTGACAGCCTCTGTGTGACCAACATAGATGCTGTCTGTTAACCTGTGGTTAGCACAACTGAAATGATTCACAGCTTTTATTTATTGGGGATTTAAAATATTAAAAGAATCAACACAAGCTGGCAGAGTACTTGAACATAAATTGTTTTGGCCAGAGCACCAAAATAAGGCAGAAGGTTGAGCTGGAGGGCTTACTTAAAAATCAGCAGATGTGGCATAATTTATTTGAAGAATTAGAACCCTCTTATTAGCTACCTGGCCCATTTATCTTCCCAGGGAATTAATACAAATACACATTTTGTGCAAAAAGACATCTCTGAGAAGAGTGGGATACTCTCTCAGTAATGAGTAGATCTACCCTGTGTACTGCAAGGAGAGAGATTGATCTCATTAGCGAATCAAGTAGACTATGTGTACAAATATGCACTTGGTATATTTTATTTCTCTATTCTCTTTAAATCCTAGGCTGGTGGTGCCCAAAGACCTGCAGAATAATATATGGGCTACACTGGACACTGAAATGGCTTTTGGTTAATTATCTGTCTTCATATAACCTAGCAGGTGACATTTTGATGGGCCCACTAATTTCAACATATGAATGCCATAGCCTGTTTTCTGTAGTATTTTTTTTTTAAAGATTTTATTTATTTATTTGAGACAGAGAGAATGAGATACAGAGAGCATGAGAGGGAGGAGGGTCAGAGGGAGAAGCAGACTCCCTGCCGAGCAGGGAGCCCGATGCGGGACTTGATCCCGGGACTCCAGGATCATGACCTGAGCCGAAGGCAGTCGCTTAACCAACTGAGCCACCCAGGCGCCCTATTTTCTGTAGTATTAAAATTGAATCAGAAGAATATATTTTTCCCAAGTTAAATCACTTTACAGCATTTTTATTCATAAGTAGAATAAATCACTAACTCTAAGAAAATAATTTCTTTTGTGTCCATAGAATTCTTCTCTAGAACCAGTAAGGCTTTGGGTATATTGAAACTTCTTAATATTATATACATATATGATCAAACATGAAAAGGTAAATGAATGGCAAAATATGAAAGTGTTCTAAAGGATTTGGTTTTTAGGTATCATACATGACACCTCCTAAATCTTATTTGGAAAGAACAGATTAAACCTAACATGTTCTTCGGCTAATGAAACCTCTGGTTTTCTAATCTTTCAAAAGTTTCAATGTCTCCCTTGATCAACTCAAATAACTTGAAAATGAAAACAGTTCAGCCACAGTTTCCATAGGAACTCACCATTTTATAAGACACATCTACTAAATGGTGGTCTCATTCTATACTTTATCATCACATATGTTAGTATTTCAAAATGTAATCTAATATGACTCAAATTATTTCAAAGGCATATATTTCAAACAGTGTGTTCAATATCAAAATAATTCATTTTAAGTCTGATCAAATTTCAGTACAGTTTAGCAAACACTGTTAATACTACTATATGTAGTATATAATTACTGACTTCCTTACAGTTATATACACAGATTGGTAAATTTAGCTATTTTAAATCATACTCAATAGTTTAGTATGAGCCATTTAGTATATAAGCTAGTTTAAAATCGTCTCCCTTTTTTGACTTAACAGAAAAGTAGAAACAACTTTGAGCTAAAGTGGTATTCTTTTAGAGGCCACTTTGTTATAATGAAATGTTATGGAACATACTCTATATAATTTAAAAACTTTTATATCACAGTTTTCCCTAATCCCCTCTCAGAGTGTATGTCTTCCTTTAAAAAGTCTGGATTCTTCAATTTTGTAAATACTCTTAATGCAAGAGTATTGTCTTTGACCTAGACCTAATAGAATACATTTTGAAGACTTCCAATAGTGGTTTACAATATCCAAAGAGTGAGAAATTTCTACCTGTTGCCAACAGAAAAATCCTATCTATTTCCTGCACACTTGATGTTGTCATAAGAAGTGTGCTTGCATGAACATTAAACTAATGTTTTAAAATATATCCGCTCTAGCCAAAAATGACTTGATAACATACTCCAGCGCCTAACACAAAGTATCATCTTTGAAACAACTGGTAAGAAAACAGGATGGAGAATAATCTTTCAGTGCCAATGCATGCAGTATATGACATACAAGGATCAAGTATTACTACTTCAAAGAAACAGATCAGAGGAAGAATGATGCTTTCTTAACTCATCAGATGGCAACTTAACACAAAACTACAAATGCCTACGTTGATAATCCCTCCTACTTTACTGAAGGTAGAAAAGAATGACTTAAGAGAGGCAAAATGAAGGTTAAGTCTTAATTTCTTCCAAATATAGTCAATGAATACATCGCCCAAAGTATACAAGATTCTAAATGGTAAAGTCCTTTAGATTTCAGAAGCAGCCCACCGATTGTTTCTAATGTTTATACTTGCACTACATATAAAAGTTACCATATTAAAAAAAATAAAACAAAGATAGAAAAACCTAATAGGTCTAAATTACATCAAGGAATTTTACTTTCAAAGGTAAAGTACAATTGACCATTTTCTCATGAATTATGTATAATATAAAAACAGCAATACACAGGGATGGACGCTGATAAAGAGACCTAAAATATCTCAGTAACTTTAAAATTTGGTTGCCTAATTGGAACATGAATACTTTTTTAAGCCTAATTATAAAACCATGCATACATACCCTGTTCTAACACTTCTTCTCCTTTTGGCTGCTGTAGTAAAGAAGTCTTATCTTTGTTCTCTGTTTCTGTAAAGGATCAAAAAAGCTGAGCATAAATTTGTGGGACATATCACATATGTTAAATAGTTTACTGGAAATATACCATCAACATTAAAATATTTTCAGGATCTTATGTTTCACAAAAACAACAGCATTAGGAATTTATATGGTAGAAATGCTCTAAATCAGAAAAAAACTCCAGTGTAAGCACCATTTACCAGACTTCTGACTTAATAACCAGATCAACTACCTTTTCAGTAATATTTACATGATACAGAATTTTAAAAATGCACCAATAAAACTGCTTGTATTTTTAAAAATTGAATTTAGTGACATTTTAAGGATACTTTAAGAACATTTTAAGGCACATTCTATAAGTATATTAAGATCTTAATAAGTGACCTAATCGCTATTTAAACTTGTTTCATAAAATTTCCAATAGAAAGACATAAGAAGCTTCTCTGGCAATTTTAAGAGTGGATCTGTAAAACTCAGTAAAGTTTCAGCATACTTCATCCAATAAAACAGGGTGTGGGTTTTGCAATTTTAAACTAATGAAATGACAATCAGTATGATCATTTTGCAGATGAAGAGTAAGTTCATCAACAATTCTGAGAATGAGACCAAAATGGCCAAGATTAGTAATGCCTCATAAATCAAGAACTCTTCTCTGCTTGAGGAGGCCCATTAAAATAGATAATTTAGGGTATGGTTGGAGACGATAACCATTTTCATTGGCAAACCAAAGCACTCTTTTGAACACGGCATATAAATTCATAAATTGCATAAGTCATTACTGGCTATGGAAAGAATCAAATGGGGAAGTGAGAAAACATGAATTAAATGAAGAAAGAGCTACATTTATTGAACTGGTCCCCAAACTAGTTTGTTTCATCACTAGATTCTTCACTTTCACTGCTTTGATGGGGGCATGTCAGGAGGGTAGATAGGTTAAAAAGAGGGAAAAGTGGGAATCGGATTATGTGTACATGTGATTGATAGAAGGTGGATGATTTTAAATATTAATTATATAGTCAAGTGAGACACACAAGAAAATATAAAATACAAAATCGTATTTTACTTTAAATGAATACCAGTTTTACCTTTGTGATGTCCATGCATCATAACCATATCAGACTTCACAGGGATTGGAATATTGGCCTCTGGTGGTATGGTTCTGAACAGATCCGGTGCTACATTCTGGGTACAGGTCATGAAAGAAACTGCATGCTTGGCTTCCATGTAATACATAATGTATAGGTTGCACATTTCATCACTAGATGTGCCACTGCAAGCAAAAAAAAAAGAAAAGAAAGACATAACAAATCAGCCACTCACATAAAACACATTCTTAATGCAAGAAAAATGCAACCAGTAAATCTGCCAAGCAATAGGTCCAGAGGTGGAAACATTGTGCATTTATTTTATAGCTTTCATTAAAACCCATCACAGTTTTCAGCATCAAAAGCACATTGTCAAAGGCACATTTCCACTTCATAATGGAGTATCCATTTGCAGTCACTCCAGAGATCTCACCAAATACCACAGATGGAAATGGCATTTAAGTAGCAGCGACATACTTTCTTTCCTCCTCCAAATCCTTTTATGCTTTAGCCCTTCTTCTATTTCCTAGAACTTGCAGATTGGGCAAAGTGCTTTCTTCATGGAAAAATCTTAATTATTTACTTAATAGTGGTAAAATTCTGAACACTTTAACAGAAATATCATATATTATTTACAAGTCTTTAAAAATGGCTTTTGTCATTTAACACCAAGAGTCTAGGATCCTGTTTTTGGTAACTGCCTCCAGCCTCATGGTCAGATGAACCGAGAATCCTGTATTGATACTAAGACATCATAAATGTGCCCCTGATATCTGACTTGGCACCTTGGCTTCCTCAGCAGGGAAGTAAAGGGAGATAGAAAGGAATGATACAAAATGGCATCAGTCCTAACCTCCTCTAAAGGCTCAGACCTCAGTGGGGTAGTGCCACACAGCTGAAAGACTCAATTGTTAAAAATAGATTTTCCAACAGTGGGATGGACATTTCTAAGATACAAGTTCCAAATAATACAAGGCAATGCCTAATAGTTTAACACACGTTTTGTTCTTCCTCAGTTCACATGGGCTGTCATGTATTTCATCCTTTTCACTATCATTAGGAGGGAATTATTTTGGTACACCTTCACAAGACTTTCATTTCCAAGGTAGTTCGTGCAAATGAATGTTTCCTTTTTGGTATTCTGACAATTTTTAGCAAGCCTCTGCTAATAAAATACAAGCTATGAAGTGGATTATTTGCTGTACAAAAATACCTCAGTGTTGATTTTTCCAGCAATGTCATGTGGCACTCACTTCCTCTCCATAGCAACAGTGATGACATCAGCAAAGGAAGGAAAAAAAAAATTTTTCCAAACAGGTATGGGGTTTCTGTAAGCTCTGAAAATGTAGAGCCCCTGAGAGACCACAGCAATAAATCCCTGTCACGGGAAGCTCTGTTCATGCTTTAAAAGTCATTTGGCTTCTCACTCTCTGAATCTAATACCTGTCAGTGTAATTACCTCTCCTGTGAAATGCAAGCAAATAGTGAGGTGCAGTCCCAAACAAACACCTGTTCACTACACACGTCTTCCTGTGTCAAAACACCATTCCTAAGAATTTCATCTTATATCGCTGAAGTTGGTCAGAAAGCTGTGTGCTATAAAAGGAATAGCTGGTGCCCCAGTAATAAGCCAGAACCTCTCACCATATTGTCCACCCTACCCCCCATTCAAAATAAAGAAAAATGTGTAGATCAAGAGACAGAGATGAGGGAAAAGGAATTTAAGATGTGGCTCTAGCTTAGAAGACCTTGACTCATGGTGCAGAGAGGGAAAGCAAAATAATCATGCAAACTTTTCCAATCAGTGAAAGGAAAAAAAAATCAGTAAATTTATATAGTAATAAATGAAACTTGCAACCAATCTGTGGACAGATCCTTCTACATTTTACCTGTTTGGGAACCTCACGCCCACATTCATCTCTAAACACATGACTTTGTGAGAGCGTAATCAGCTCACCAAAATTCATTTAAGGTACTGATCCTATGATACAAAATTGAGCTGATCAAATAGCTTTAGAATCTTTGCTATCACAGGGGATCCGGATGGCTCAGTGGGTTAAGCGTCTGGCTTCGGCTCAGGTCACGATCCCAGAGTCCTGGGATCGAGCCCCGCATCGAGCTCCCTGCTCAGTGGGGAGCCTGCTTCTCCCTCTCCCTCTGCTACTCCCCATGCTTGTGCTCTCTCTCCCCCTCTCTGTCAAATAAATAAATAAAATCTTTAATTAAAAAAAAAAGAATCTTTGCTACCACAAAGAAAAATTCATTAAAGAGCTGAAGGAAAAGAAAAGAGTCAGACTTTATGCCTTTCCATTTATAAATGAACTTGTAGTTAAGGTAACTCTGAGTTCCTATCTGAACGAGAAACTATCACATCTTAAATGTGTCAGGACTCAAATCTTCCTTAGTATCAGCAAACCAGTTTGCCTATTTTATTCCACATCTGTCTTTCCTTCACTGAAAAAAAAAAAAAATCTGACTTTAAATCAGACTGCTTTCTGTATTCCTAAGGGGGAATTCTGACACATTTACCCTTATTTTCCATAGAGGACAACACATGCAATTCAACTCTGTCAATCTAGTGATTATTAATGAGAAAGTATGGAGGGAGGCTGTGTTCACACGTGTGCCCTGGATCCGCTGAATGACCCTTTCAGCCTTTCCTAACGCCAGTGTGATTCCCTAAATGATGCCTGCTGGCATCACTTTTATTCCAAAATTACAGTGGTGCATTTCTTTCATTTTCATGCAAAATAAAGTGCTTATGTGATAACTACTTTTTTATATCAGCTCGCTCTAAATCTGACAAGCTGTGATGAGCCTGAAAATAGTTAAGCCCTCAATAAATATTTATTGAAGGGAGGAAGAATGAATAATCTCTCTTAATAAATGTTTACAACTTGTATGGCATAACCTGTTACCCGCTAATATATTGTACTGCTGAGTCAGGTCAATTTTATGAACTCGGTCTATGGCCTTCCAGAAAAATATTTATATCTATCTGTTTATCTATCTATTTATCATCTATCTATGTTCTAAGAGGGTTTTAATAAAATATATTATTTCCTATTATAAAGATACATAATAGAGATTTAAGAAAGTCTCAAATATTCTGAAATGTACCATTTAAAAAACCAAAATCTTGTCGTACACTACGATTGTGTTTCAGACAATGATATTCCCTCCACTTCAATGATTCCCTCATCCCTAGGCCCCTTACACCCAACAGATGCTGGACTTACAAAAACAAAACAAAACAAAACAAAAAACAATGATGGGAAGTACTAATTTTGGAAAGAAATATCAACACTCTAAAGAAGTTATTTTTCAAAACTTTGAATTGTTTCTTCAGAGGTTTTATGGTGCTTTTAAATTTATACATTAAGGAGTTTCTGACCATGTAACTTTATCCTGGCATATAATACACTTCAAAATGTTGATTAAAGTGCTGTGTTTGGTATCTATGAATATTAACTAGACATTCTCATATGTACATTAAATAACTGGTTCCAAGGGAAAAATATGACCCACAAAATTGACCAAATATGTAAATATTATCTACCAATTCTCAAAAGTTAATTTAAAATGTTAGCAAATTAGCTGACTTAATTAGCTTAATTGGCTGACTTAATAAAATTCTTTGTTTAAACTTGACTAAACATTTGAAATGAATTTAGAGAAGTGTCATATTGAATATAAAATCTGTAATGCAGTCAGGCACAAAATACTGCTTCTACGTTGACTTAGTTGGTACTATGTTCTCAGTACATACACTGGTGCAACTTTGTCTAAGACATATTATTCATATTTACTATTTTAAAAGAAATTTAATATTTCTTAAATACTAATTTATTAATATTAATAATAATATTGTTAATTATTTCTTAAAAATATTACCATTTGGTAAATTTCTTAATATGTCTTGTCTTAGGGCGCCTGGGTGGCTCAGTCGGTTAAGCGACTGCCTTCGGCTCAGGTCATGATCCTGGAGTCCCGGGATCGAGTCCCGCATCGGGCTCCCTGCTCGGCGGGGGGTCTGCTTCTCCCTCTGACCCTCCCCCCCTCATGTGCTCTCTCTCTCTCATTCTCTCTCTCAAATAAATAAATAAAATCTTAAAAAAAAAAATAAATAATATGTCTTGTCTTAAATCCACCTACTCTTTAACGGTTGTATTTTGCGGTGCGTCTCTGCTAGGAAACAATTAGTCCCTCTTTTTAAAAGGGCTTTTTATTAGTTAACTACGATCGTTCCACCCCAGAGAAACTTTCTCCAGTCCTAAGACTGTTAGCTCAATACAGAGTTAAGTTCGGATTGGGTGGAAGAATTACTCAGCTGAACATCTTCTTGGTAGGCCACTGATAGAATTTTCCTGTAAAACCTGGCTTCCAGGTGGCTGCAGAGTAAGAAAGTTAACAGCTTGACGCCAGCAGTTCTCCCAGGGCATGGAGGGGCATCTGCTGGCCCCATACGACTTGCGGTAAGCGGCCTCATATCTGATTAGTCTTCATGCTCATGGTTCAAACCCGTGCCCAGGGGGAGTACATATTCATGTATGTTCATGTTGGGGCTTAAGCAGGAAGGGAGAAAAGGGAGAGGAGATTTACAGACTCATAAAATACTAGTTTTCTTTTTTACTGGTTCCCTGAGGAAGTGGTATCCTGTATTTTATAAAACAGATGCATTGATGCTATTACCTCTCTAAAACTAAAATGCATATTAAGTGATGCAGGAATACTATGCATTATTAGGAGAATTTTTATTCATATTTAAATTTTATTCAAACCTATCTTATTAGTTTATCATTCCACTGGAAAAAAAAATGCTACCTTCATATAAATTAAATATTCAGAATACGGACTCATCCAATAACTTCTTGTAATTTCTTTCTATTTCATTTGCATTTCAAGATGGCATTCCCTTTAGCCCACATGAGATTTACAAAAAGATAGATTTGTACAGTCATTTTAAGGTATTATTTTAAAGAGAAATGCACATTTGTTAAAAGACTGAATTATTCCAGATTCCTGAAACTGAAAGAGGTTTCCTGAGATTACTTCAGTCTCTCATCCTGGCATTGCAGTAAGTCACTAATTTCTGTTTGATACTGCCTCACAGAGGATACTCAAAGGATACAATTTGGCCCAAGTTACAAGCCCTTCTAAATTGTTAAAGGACTTTTAAGCAAAAAATTCTATTTATTTCACACTTGAACTTATACACTAATACACAGAATGTGTTGCAAAGGACTTTTTCCTACTTTGTTTACCTATTTCAGAGGCTAATAAAATAACCAATGGCACTTAAGTAAAGTTGTGGAGGGTCTACACTAACATAGAATGGAGAACAGCTGATCAATACCCTATGACTCATATATTTAAAGGCTGGGTACCTGGCTGGCTCACTCAGTGGAGCATGCAACTCTTGATCTCGGGGTTGTGGGTTCGAGCCCCATGTGGGGTGCAGAGATCACTTTAAAATCTTTAAAATAATAATGATAATAATAATGAAGGCTGGTAAGGAATGTCTGACTCCTTCAAATCTAATTTTGTCTACTTTGTGAAGCTTTTTCTTAGTTACCATTCATGCGACGGCATAATTTTATTGTTTTCCTCAAGTCTCTTTCCCGAACTTAAAATTTATCCAAAAGCAAAACTCTTGGAACCTTCTTGTTTAATATAACTTGATATTTTTTTCTGTGTGTCCTACCTTTAGCCTTAAAATTGATGTTTATTAATACAACAACCCTTTAGAATGACATAAAAAATCCTATTCCACTGTCTCAAATGCCTTTTTTTCTTTTACCTGCTTCAGCATCTTTTCCCTTTCCCCTGACAACCAACAGCTAGTTTTGTCATCATAAGAATCATCCTTAGTACATCTAATGCCTATTTTCAGATGCCTACTTTCTGTGACTTCTCTTTGATCAAAGATAAATGGTTTAAAACTTCAGCATCCAGGTGGCATCAGTAAATATTTTATAATCTAGTTTAACATGGAAAGAAGGCTCCTTGGTTCTTTTCTGACAACAAAACAAAACAAAACAAAACATGGTAAGAGACTTTATCTTTCTTTTTTTTTTTTTTAAGATTTTATTTATTTATTTGAGCCAGAGAGAATGAGAGAGAGAGAGAGAGAGAGCACATGAGAGGGGGGAGGGTCAGAGGGAGAAGCAGGCTCCCTGCCGACCAGGGAGCCCGATGTGGGACTCGATCCAGGGACTCCAGGATCATGACCTGAGCCGAAGGCAGTCGCTTAACCAACTGAGCCACCCAGGCGCCCGAGACTTTATCTTTCATTTTTAATTTAGGCAAACCTATTTTGAAAGAGTATTCATAGTGCTTTGAAAATTTTACTTAGGGTTATAAAATACACTTATTTCAAGGAGGCTCAATATTTTGAAAATTATTTAAAGTTCAATGTTCTCTTTTGGAAAAGTGCTGAATATTATCATTCCCACTTGGAAGACTAAACAACTGGAAAACAATGAATACACAGAAGTTTTAACAGGCAGAAAAAAATCACAGTTCTGAGTAATTAATGGACACCACCAAATGTGGAAGCTATATATTTGCCTAAATTTGAACATAGGGCAAAAGGACACTTGAGGAAAAACTTTCGTAATCAATTATATTTTTCTTTATTAAATGAGCCTGAGGAAGTAATATACACTCTTGTGGCATCTATAATATATAGAGATTTGATACTGAAGGTTTTGAATAAACAGGAGGAAAGGAAGTATAAAAAAATAAGCACATGTTCTGGAGTTTATCCTAATGAGTTCTAAAATGAGAAAATGCGATATACAGTTTGTTATAATTGTTCATGATAGTAAAAAAAAAAAAGTGCAATTCATTCACAAAGATAACTATCACCTATAATCATGCCTTGCCCCAATAAAATATTTTTAAATAGCAGAATTTGCAAAACCATACCCAATGTGCGTGGCGTCTGTCCTTCCCTCACCAGTGAATACACATCTTGCTGCCAATATGTCACCAAAACTAACATCTACTGGGTGTTCCACAGGGTAGAAAGCCTACCAAGAAGATAAACACAATGATTCATTAAAATTACCAATAAAATCCAGAACTACATACTTTCTTAATGTGAGGCTTGGCATACTCTGGGTAGAGAGGAAGAAGACGCAAACATACAGACACAAAATTCACCAGCATGTTTACAAATGTTAAGAGAAACCATCACGTTGGAAGTTGTAAAAGGGAGGTTATACACAGCTTAGATAAATAATAAAGGTAGATTTGGAGATGTTAGGATTCTAGAGAAATTCACAAGGATTCTATGAGGGTTTCTAAGATTATTATCTGTTGATTAATATTTTTTTGTCTCAGAATGAAACCAGTTTCTACATACCTGCGGCAGCTGGGGGCTCTGACGTCCAATCAGTGTCCACTGTCCATTTCTTACTCTGTACCCACTGACTACCTTACCTGTAATGAACATAAATTATAATGATATAATATCATAAAGTATTAGAAAAATAAAAGGCATCATTTGCTTTCCTTTTTCAAAATAAAATTTGAATATTGTCAGAACCCCAAATGCTAGGTATTTTAATGAAAACAGTATGATGAAAAACATACATTTTCAAGGTATTATGCAAAATCTTTCATTGAAACAGATTTAAGGTCAAATATAATTTACATTTATAGCGTTAGCAAGTGCCAAGGTAAATATTTATAATTTAACCTGTAGTTTAAGTTCTTACCTAAATGGTGAGTGTGAACTCTATAGGCAAAGACATGCATTGGATACTTTTTGTAATGGCATGAAATGTCAGAATTCACCACTGTTAGAAATGAAAACACAGAAAAAAAGGTCATTCTCCAACTGGAAAATAACATTATTCTTGTCTAAAAGTATGTATAGGTTATTCACAAGATGCTAGGCATGGGGGTTTTCCTATCAAGTAAACATGCACTTAGGTATTCAGCAGGTGTTAAGGGCCTATTATGTACCAGCCAATGTCCTAAGATGAGTTAATAGCCTCTCGCCCTCACATTTAATTTCTTTAATAAACAAAATGACTAGAGCCAAAACAAGATACCCAGTCAGTGAAAACACGGGCTTCATTTGCTACTTCTATCATGAAAATTTATGCAGTTGAAAAAGCTTAACAATTGGCTGCATACACCTAAGTTAACTGCATTGACAATTCCTGTTGAGAAGGAACCACTTCATTGACTTCTCTTTCCTTTCAGTTGAAAACACTGCAGCTCTTCAATAAATATGTCTTTGATAATAAGTGAACAGTAACAATGAGACCAAACTTGCTGATACCTTTATGAGATTCCCAGTAAAAACAAAGGAGTAATATTTAACATAGCATTTTCATCAGATGATCAGATATACTGGTAAATAATATTACACTTATTCCAATAGCTTTTGTAAGTTTAGGAGAATCAGCTATTATTATCCCCATTTTACAAACAGGGAATTAAGCTCAGTATATCTAACTTCAAAGACTGAGTTGGTCTTGGATTTGCCAGCCTCTTGATTTTGAACCTGATATTCTCTGCAGTAGTTTATGTCACTGTAGGTTATGAGGTTTGTCTTTGGCATCTGAAGGATGGCTGACTGATTTGTAACATACTCAAGATTTATTCTTTCATTTATAGAACCTACTACTTACCCATGGGCCTCAATTCTTAGCATCTCAATAAAAGAATGGATGATAATAAACTACTGGCTTGGAATAATAGAGAAATCTATTTAAAATCTAAGGGTAATAAAGAATTGGTTTAGTTTTCAGAGATATAGGTCATTTCAAAATCTTATTAAAAAATATACTGTAAATCCATTCCTATAGATTAAGTAATGAGATGACGGTAAATACTAAAAGATAATTACCTTTCTCTCCCGGAGGAATAACAGTGTCAACAGACATCATAAGGTACATGCCAGCAATTAAAGGCTGTCTACAGGAAACAGTTAACATTTATATCAACTATTTGAAACATCAAAACAATGGCCTTAGAAAAATAAGATATACTTCAATACACTGATCTATAAAATATGATTCATGTGAAAATGGAAACAACATGGAAAAAGAGGTAGAATATATGTTTTTTCTTAAAATAACTTATTTTCTTGGGCAAATAGCTAAAAACATTTTTTATAGCCTGGTGTATGTGGAAGGCAGTCTCTAAATGGCTCCTGTGACAGTTAATTGTCTTTGTCCACTTGGCTAGGGGATAGAGCCCAGTAGTTTGGTCAAACATTGGTCTAGATGTTGCTGTGAAGGTATTTTTTAGATGTGACCAACATTTAAATTATTGACTTTGAGTAAAGCAGATTACCATTCACAGTGTGGGTGGGTCTCTTAAGAGAAAAGACTGAGGTCCCAGGAAGAGGAAGGAATTCTGCCTCCAGACTGCATTGGACTCAAGACTCCACACTAACTCTTGCCAGAATTTCCAGCCTGCCTTGCAGATCACAGATTTGCCAGCCCCCACAACTGTGTAAGCCAATTCCTTGAAGTAAATCTCTCTCTCTTTCTCTCTGTGTGTGTGTGCACTCACTTGCGCATGTGTGGACATTCTATTGGTTCAGTTTCTCTAGAGAATTCTGGCTAACACAGCTCTCAGTAATTCCTAGCTCTGACATTCATGCCCTTGTATAATCCTCTTCCCTTGGGCATGGGCTGGGCATAGTAACTAGACCTAGGGATTGGTTATTTCTAACAAACAGAATAAGGCAAAAGCAATTTCACTTTTTTTTTTCCCATAGGAGCCAGAGTATGATGATTTGTGGCAACTCTTTTCTTCACCTTTCAGATTTCTATATTATTCACTAACTTCTGACATCTGGCTACAACCAGGCCATGGCTTCCATCTTGCCTGCCCTCTCTTGTTTTCTCTTGCTGGCTGTGATGGAAGCCAACAGCCATATTGTGAGCTGCCCTGTTTCGAGTCCACAAGGCAAGAAATGAGGGAGTCCTCCAGCCAACAGCCAACAAGGAACTAATCCTGTCCATAGCTCTGTGAGTGATCTTGGAAGTGGCTCCACCCCAGCGGAGCCCCCAGATGGCTGAAACCCTGGCTGAGCCTTTGATTGCAGCCTTTGTGTGAGACCAGCCCCAGCCCCCAGCTAAGCTTGTGCCCAGAATACTTGTTGTTTCAAGCCACTAAGTTTAGGGTGATTTGTTATATAGCAATAGATAATGAACAGAGTGGATTTCCCACTTTTAAGTTGTCAAAGATCTTAAAGCTGTCACTCAGCTCGGGTAACTGGAAGTACTTACGGCAAGCGTGTGAGGTGTAAGGACACACCGGAACAGTCTTTGTGATTGTCTGAAAATGCACACAGACAAAATACACATCTTAAACAGGAAAATGTGAAAAGCAGATTTCAAACAACTTTTTTTTTTTTTTAAAGATTTTATTTATTTATTCATGAGAGAGAGAGAGAGAGGCAGAGGGAGAAGCAGGCTCCCAAGGAGCAGGGAGCCCGATGCGGGACTCAATCCCAGGACCCTGAGATCATGACCTGAGCGGAAGGCAGACGCTTAACCATCTGAGCCACCCAGGCGCCCCAAACGACTAACTTTTAAATGATTATAACTCAGTACTAAAAAAAGCCCCAAAACTATGTTTTTGTTTGTATGGTGTTTTATAGTTTACAGAGTATTTTCATATTCATGAATATATTTAATCTCCAATACATCATGACAGCAACAACAAAACTATCATTTCAAGCAGTCTGTGGTTTTTTTCTCAATTCCTCAAACTGACAAATTATCTGCTTTCCTGCAGTCATACTAGATACTAGTCGCAGCTCACAGAAGAAAGTTGTTGCTACTCTCTATGAATGATCTACACTGTTGAAACATCCAGAAAAGTTGATTAACTGAATGGTTTGTTCCATGTTGGCTCTGAACAACTAGCTTCTCTACTTTTCAAAAATGGAAGTAGTCCGTAATTTGAGCTTTCCAGATATGACCACGCTTAGCATCTGTAATGTCTTTGATATATGTATAGGAATCACCCTCTTTGGTTTCTAAGCCTTGCCCATTCCCACGTTCTAAATAGCAACCTGATGGTAATTTTCACCCCAACTTCAGTGGAAAGCCTCTGAGTATCTCTTGATTTTTGCCAAGGACACTTCAGAGACCTCTTACAAATCCTCTCCTTTATTCCTTTGCCTTCCGCAAGTAGAAAGAAGGTAAAAATTTAAATTACCCATCCAAATTTTTATCTCTGTTGAACTTGCTGATTTGTCACCACAGAGACCATGAATAGTAACTCATACTTACTCATTCCTTCTATTTCTGTGTATGCTAAATTCTTTCCACTTCGCACTTTATTCTAAGTTTTAGAAAACATTATATCTCAATTTTGAGAGTTTATTTTAATATAAATAACTAGTGTGTGCAAGATTAACAGATTTATACTTGAAATTAAAAAGTGAAGTGTGATAATAAATAACAGCAGATGGAACAGTTTTAAGGAAATTTCTTCCTTTCAGCTCTAATTCTTACGAGAAAAACAAAGGTAGTTTCATACAGTAATATAAAATAACAGGTAACCTAAGTAACAAGATACACATTTTGATTTACCAGAGATAAAATTTAGAAAGTATAACAAGTCATATTTAATACTTTGGCAATAAAACACAAAGGAAATTTCTCCATTTACTATAAGCTTGATTTTAACAGTGATAGTACAGAAATAAATGGAATGATAAACACTTTATATTTAATCAGGTTGTTTTTTGTCACTTTACAAAGGGATTTCTACCCAATATCCTAAATCAAATTCCAGTGTGGTGCTATTTTCATAATAATTTCAAGTGAGTTGGGGCACCTGAGTGGCACAGTCGGTTAAGTGTCTGACTCTTTGACAGAGACAGAGACAGCGAGAGCAGGAACACAAGCAGGGGGAGTGGGAGAGGGAGAAGCAGGCTCCCCACTGAGCAGGGAGCTCGATGCGGAGCTCGATCCCAGGACCCTGGGATCGTGACCTGAGCCGAAGGCAGATGCTTAACCAACTGAGCCACCCAGGCGCCCCTAAAAAATTATTTTTAAGAATGAGGTTTTCTAAGTGTACTGTATGAGATTTAGTAAATATACCTAGTCTGTACTACTTTCAAAATGATTAGCCAATGAATTATGTAAATATCTATACTGATCAAAAGAGAATGGTTTAAAATATACCATTCATTGATGCCAAATGAATTCTAAACTCCAGAGACTAACTTATTTAGCTTAGTCAGTTTTAGAAAACTTTTCTCATGTGTATGAAAAAATCATATCTATCTTATAAGGTTATTTTGAGAAATGGTAATCATCCATTCATTCAGTTCATATTTATTGAGCAATTGCTATATTTAGACACTATTCTATACACTGGGGATATAGTGAAAAACAATATATTCAAGTCTCTTGTTCTCATGGTAGGAGAAATGAGGTAGGAGAGATAGGGAAAAACAAAACACTGAATATATAAACAAGATAATGTCACACAGTAAACTCAGCAGGATAATGTGATAGTGGGTAGCCATTTTATTGAAAGTGGTCCCAGAAGGATGCAGTGGCCATGAGGCTGGAGATTTTGTACACCATGCAGAGTATGTTAAGAGTTCGGGTTTTATTCTGTCTGAAAGAAGCCATTGGAAGATTTTAAGCAAAGTGACAGGATTATATAAGGTGTTCACCTAGCACAGTACTCGGCACTGACAGATTACTAATTATTGAATGTTAGGCTTTGTAATCTTTTATCTTAATTCACAATAAACCAGGAGAGAGTTTTGCCCCCATACAATGTCCATCCAAGCAAAAGGGCCAATGTGCAATGAGAATTGCTTCTTGGTTTTACATTACGTCTTTGCAGTAAAAGAACAAAGTGAATCACATTTTGATATCCAACTTGGCTAATATTCTTAACCATGACTTTAAAAAAAATTAAATGGGAATAATTAATAAATAAATTAACACGTTTCCAGAATTATTAAAGAAATTTATCATAAAAGATGAACTGTCACCAAATTAAGAGTAGCAGGAATGTTACTAATAGTAACATTCCAGCTATTGCCAGGGACAGTGAATCTTCCCATCAGACAATGTTCTCGATCAGAATTGTCTCAATTGAGTGGCTTTCTACTCAGACTAAAGCTCAAAAATAGGTCAGAAACTTATGTATGTTGGTATATATGTCAAATTTTCATTTGAAGACTTTTTTTTAAAGATTTTATTTGTCAGAGAGAGCAAGAGAGAAAGAGAGAGATACAGAGCACAAGTAGGGGGGAGGGGCGGCAGGCAGAGGGAGAAGCAGACTCCCGGCTGAGCAGGGAGCCTGATGCGGGACTCAATCCCAGGACCCTGGGATCATGACCTGAGCTGAAGGCAGATGCTTAACCGACTGAGCCACCCAGGCACCCTTCGAAAACTTTTTTTAATAACCACACTTAGCAAAGTTCTCTCCAAATTAAATAATAGCCATTGCTATGTTAATTGTTGTATATTTGCTTCACTCTAGAGTTTTAAAAGTGAGTCACAGTCTCACCACTCACTCTGCTGTAAAGACATACTACAGGTTTTCTTTTGATCCCATGTTTATCAACTACATGCTATATCCTGTAAAAAAGTCAAGGATACAACACAATAATAGCAAAACCGCTAAAAACTCATTATGGGTTTTTATATGAGACGGTCAACACATTCTGGAAGAAAATACACTGAACTTCTGACTTATATATTATAATCACTTTAGGAAACACTGAATTTTAGAGACTTTAGAGTTTTTTTCTTATATAATGTAAATCTTATATGGGTAGAGGGCTAGTGAGTATACATACAAGAATCCAAAGTAAAAATCATGTCTGTTTTGTAAAAAGCTCAAGAAATAAAAATATATAGAATGGAAATTAGTTACAAGATCACTTAAAAACAACAGTAGATAGAATTTCTGCATCACTGCTGAAGGAATTTGTTTACATCAAATTTATCTGGTCAATCTGATCCACTGAATCAGCAAGAAACGAGGCATTTCTAAAAACTATGCTGTGTGTGCGCGAGGGTATGTGTGTAAGCACGTAGCTATTATGCTTTAAATTATGGATAACGCTGCAGATTGTCATCATTATTTAATCATGGGATAATTCTGTGTGACTTTAAGGAATTCTGTTAGTAATGGATAAATACACATTTTAACAATGATATTCTAAATTGAACACAATTCTAAAAGTTATTTCCAAGTAAAGACAATACTTATAAAGCGTATTTATATGCATTTTAGACATTAGAGTCAATTGCTCCACATATATTATTTCAAAGTCAAATTTTATTACTATAAATGATTGTGATCTCTTCTAGTACTACTTTTCACAGTTCGACCTGAAGAGCCCATGTGCTTGTGTATATACACAGTGAGAAGCCCCAGGGGGAACAACTTGAACTCCCTCAAACAAGGTGGTCCGGGGGCCTGGAGTGCTCCTGGATCCACTGATATTCCTATAGCAGGTAGCAGCTTTGGAGAGAAGCCTGTTTCAGCCTAGTGTCTGGTGTGAAGATTATGACCTTCTAACTCCCAATGTGATCCTTGCCACAGTGATGCATTATTATTTCCATAACCTCTATTCTGATCTTACTTCTGGTGAACTGAGAAACTTCTGCTAGTTTTGCATATTTTACTGATGATTTTCAGTGTGCTCTGACTTTGTCTGCCCTTCTACTGTAACACAGTGCTTCAACCACAAGATACGAAGCCTCATAAGAATTAATTCATTTCAATTCACTAGGCTGTATATGAAATCTGTCTCTAGCATGCATCCTCATAAAAATGGATGACAACTTATAAGGTTTATTATCATTAAAAACATACATCAGTGCCTCTGCTAATATTTTACTACATAAAATACACAAAAAAATGAAATCAGGGCTGAGATAGTTAAGAAATGTATAGAAAATGAACTCAGATTATCAAAATCATAAGCTAGCTGAAAAAGCTGGTCAGAAAGGCTGATTCTGTGACTAGAATGAAAGTAAACAGGGGAGAGGAGAGGAGAGGAAATAGATGGAAAGGTTAACATAGGGCAGAAGAACAGAGAAATGGAATTCCATAGCTAAAAAATAGATGGGAATGGTAATAAGTCAAATAGCTAAAATGGCCTGAAATTATAGGATTGAATTTGTCTGCAAGAAAGGTAGAATAGGAAATGGACTCTTTCCCCAATTTATATTTCCATATAAATATTGTGTGTTTGTACATGTCCACTGTAAGATTTGTTGGGTGGAAAGTTTGAAATTAATCTGTGTATTTTATTTATTTTTTTTTAAGATTTTATTTATTAATTTGAGAGAGAGAGAATGAGAGACAGAGAGCATGAGAGGGGGGAGGGTCAGAGGGAGAAGCAGACCCCCTGCTGAGCAGGGAGCCCGATCTGTGTATTTTAATCACACACTTACTTGACCCTAGTACCTTATAAGATCATCATCAGTTTCAGCTAGGTGCTCACTGAGTTCCTTAGCCTAAAATGAGTAGGATCTGGAAGGTTATCAATTTTAATATTTGGTAGATTAGTACTTGTGATCAATATTGATACCACTAAGAAACCAGTCTATAAATGAGATAATCTATATAAAGAATGTAGCACTCTAAATGGAACATAGTAAAAATCTAATACATATTAGTTATTATTATCATTATTCTTTTTATTGGTAGATTCCAAAAATCTTCAACACATGAATATTTTCTTTTAAGAAATATATATTCTACTGGGACTCCATCAAGATAAAAAGCTTTTGCACAGCAAAAGAAACAGTCAACAAAATCAAAAGACAACCGACAGAAGATATTTGCAAATGACATATCAGATAAAGGGCTAGTATCCAAAATCTATAAAGAACTTATCAAGCTTAACACCCAAAGAACAAGTAATCCAATCAAGAAATGGGCAAAAGACATGAACAGACATTTCTGCAAAGAAGACATCCAAATGGCCAACAGACACATGAGAAAGTGCTCAATAT
Source organism: Neomonachus schauinslandi (assembly GCF_002201575.2). Taxonomy (NCBI): domain Eukaryota; kingdom Metazoa; phylum Chordata; class Mammalia; order Carnivora; family Phocidae; genus Neomonachus; species Neomonachus schauinslandi. The sequence goes on along the minus strand of NC_058409.1, from coordinate 76,978,896 downwards.
CACTTGGTATCAGGGAAATACAAATCAAAACCTCAATGAGACACCACCTCACACCAGTCAGAATGGCTAAAATGAACAAGTCAAGAAACGACAGATGTTGGCAAGGATGTGGAGAAAGGGGAACCCTCCTACACTGCTGGTGGGAATGCAAGCTGGTGCAGCCACTCTGGAAAACAGTATGGAGGTTCCTCAAAAAGTTGAAAATAGAGTTACCTACGACCCAGCAATTGCACTACTGGGTATTTACCCCAAAGATACAAATGTAGTGATCCGAAGGGGCACCTGTACCTCAATGTTTATAGCAGCAGTGTCTATAATAGCCAAACTATGGAAAGAGTCATTTCAATGTCCATCAACAGATGAATGGATAAAGAAGATGTGGTGTATGTATACACACACACACACACACACGTGCACAAACACACACAGGCACACACACAGTGGAATATTATGCAGCCATCAAAAAAAAAAGAAATCTTGCCACTTGCAATGACGTGGATGGAACTAGAGGGTGTTATGCTAAGCAAAATAAGTCAATCAGAGAAAGACAAGTATCATATGATCTCACGGATATGAGGAATTTGAGAAACAAGACAGAGGATCATAGGGGAAGGGAGGGAAAAATGAAACAAGACGAAACCAGAGAGGGAGACAAACCATAAGAGACTCTTAATCTCAGGAAACAAACTGAGGGTTGCTGAAGAGGAGGGGGGTGGGAGGGATGGGGTGGCTGGGTGATGGACATTGGGGAGGGTATGTACTATGGTGAGCGCTGTGAATTGTGTAAGACTGATGAATCACAGACCTGTACCCTGAAACAAATAATACATTATATGTTAATAAAAAAATAATAACATAAAAAAATAAATATATCTTTATAGTCATAGGTATGGAATTTCTTTAATTGAAGAAACTGGAACACAGAATTTCTTCAACTAATTATACAGGGATAGAAGAAAAGGGGAAAGGAATATGGGAATATTAAATGAGTAAAGAGATGGTGAAAAAAAAGAAATTAGAATTGAAATGGTATTTTAAAAATACCGCACAAAATAGGGATACTCTCAAAGTGGGAATAGAAATACTGATTCAGAAGGGTCTGTACTGGGTAGGTACAGAACAGAGTCATCAGTGAAATACAGAAGTATTAGTAAGACATAAGTACCAAGGTCTGGCTAAAAGAAGTTTTTGGATTGGGTACCACAGGACCATGAAAAAGTTGATAATGCATTGTTTTAAGGTCCCTCCACAACTTTTAGTAATAAAGCTCCCTTGACCAGACCCAAGACAACTTGCTTCTTTCTGAGGTCTAGACTAGAGGTCAGTTCAATAGGATCCTATGTTTGTAGAAAAGAGAGCAAGGCCTTTTTATCCTGATACTGAAATTGTTTTGTTTTTTTTTTTAAAGATTTTATTTATTTATTTGACAGAGAGACACAGAGAGAGAGGGAACACAAGCAGGGGGAGTGGGAAAAGGAGAAGCAGGCTTCCCATGGCGCAGGGAGCCCGATGCGAGGCTCGATCCCAGGACCCTGGGATCACGACCTGAGCCGAATGCAGACGCTTAACAACTGAGCCACCCAGGCACCCTGAAATTGTTGTTTTAATCTACATTTACTCACTTATCCTGCACAACTGTCTTCATGCAAAAATCCTGACAGCTCTTCCTTCCAGCTAGCTTCATTTATCTTATTTTAGTTTTCTTATTCCAAGGTAAATCGTTCTCACTTTCATTGGACTGGGCTACAGGTTCACTCTTTCTCCAAGGTACAGTGGTGAATACTTGACTCTTGGGTATTAATGTTTTGTACTTACTGAGGATTGAACCCAAGACATCCCTGTTAAAGAGATCTTTCATGATTGCTGTTCTCTTTTAGTAAGACATAATTACAGCCCTAATGGATTTCAAGATATGGAGATGAAACCTCATTCACTAGGTAGGTATCAGATGACACTGGGACTAATTTCATTATATGTAATTATATTCCATTATAATGTCACATGTATCTACTAGAAGCTTTTGTAATGGTGAAGACATTAACAGTGGGAAAGTAAAAAGAATTATTTTTAAAAAGAGATATAAAGTAAGAAAGTCTAATAACGTCTTAGAATGTAATGTAGTACCAGTAGTTGAGTGGCAAGACTTCTAAAAGTAGTCTGATAATGGAAGAAACAAGTATTTCCAGACACTGGATGAGACTCGAAAATAGCATTCAATCAGAATCTAATCTTGAGCCAGATGAAAACTGGACAACCACTCCACAAGAGTCTCAAGCTTGCCTTTTTTGAGAAATTGCTCTCCTCTGCTGAGACAGAGATGTATAACCACAGCAAGGTATTTTATCAAATATATAGACTTAGAATTTCAGAATTGAAAAGGAGCCTGAAGATGATGGAGTTCAGTTCTTACACTTTATAGATACAGCGAAAAAGGCTATCAGGATGAAGGGCGTTGGCCAAAGTAATTCAGCTAACTGGGACACACCTGGGTATCAAAACTAATTCTCCTATGTTAATATTTAGTAAACATGACTTACTGTAAAGAAAAAGAATTCTATTTCTTAAACACTTCCAAGGCATTTTATCTATGAAATATCCTAAAGCTAAGATAAAGGAATTAAGCAAGAATGGATAAGTAACCAGTGGTACTTAAGGACATCCACTTAAGAAGGAAATTCATTTCTCTTAATGGGAGGTGAATGCATGGGATATGAGGTTATCCATTCCAAACTATTTAGCTTGCTTTTCTAATAATAGCTTGTTGTTCCTGCTTGGATACATGGCTAAGTAGTAAAGTAACTATGTGGAATAATGCATGATAATAACCTATTAGATTGTAGGTCCTTAGAAGACTGTTGGTCTCTCCTCATCTTTCCCTCTAGAGATAGCCTTCTATACTTCATGAGCTCATCTTGTCCTGGTTGTTTCCTGCTTCAATAAAAAAACAGGTTAACCATCGATCCTGGGGGAACCAATGTATTGTTATAAATAAACTACATCCCATTAATTGGAAAAGTCCTTCAGAAAGACAGTCGTAGAGTGGATTTCAATTCACTGCACTCTCCTAGGAAAGTAAAGGATAAAGCATACCCATTATCTACTATTCCAACCACAGTTTTGGATAATGGATACTTTCCTTATGGAAGTGCTGACAAAGCATGCCTGGAACCATTGGGAAGTCTTATGAAAAACAAAACAATAACATGTTTAATGATAAAAACATATTTCACAAAATTTGTAAGCAAGTAGTCAACTGTATCATACCCTCCCACCCTCTCAGAGTGTTCTGAACATAATAAGTTAAAGTCCACGTTCCTAACTTTCTCCCTGTCTTGAACAAACAAAAATGAATCAAGGAGATCATAGTACACACAAATAATTTCGCAATAATGTATGTACATAGATAATGTAATTGCGTCTGAAGCTGGCTTGATCTTCACCTTATGGTTCTTTGTTCTAAATTAACAATATTAAGTTAATGGGACAGATGAGGTTTTGCTGAGATTACGTCATGGCTCCCAAGGTGACCAAGAATGGGAGATTCTTTGGGGATTCATTTCTAAAGTCAGAAAAATTTTCATGGAGTCAAAATTACTTGGAAAATCCCTTAGGAGAGTAGAGAGTGCAGTCTCAATAGATTCAACACAGCCAGTTTCCTTCACATTGGAACAGATTGCTGTCAGTTTTGTCAGTTGGGCCACATTGTTAAAAAAAAAAGTTATTTCTACACAGTTGGACTGTGTAGTTATATAAAAAAGGTTATTTCTGTACATTTGAAATGCTGCAGCAGATGAGGTGGACTCAAGCACAGGAGGCAAAGAGTTGAGGGAACAGCGGACTGGGGTCTTGTGCTCGCTTTGGTTTTAATGAAACTAATACACAGCTCCTTTATTGTTGTTTTTTTGTTTTTGTTTTTGGTTTTTTTTTTGGTACCACCTGTATTAAAATGCAGGTCTTAAAGTCACTTGACAGTACTCAGTAAAAAGATGATCCTCCAATTTAACCAGAAAATGTGTACCTGGAATTTCTATGTTACAGTTTCTTCCAAACAAAATTCAAGTCACCAGATTTCCCCTAGAGAATTCACTGTTCCTTGAAATCACAATCTCAGAATATCAGGACTCTCCAGTTACAGATACACTGATATAAAATAATTTCTGCTCAAAAAGCACTAACACCTTGAGCTGTCACAGCAAATGTGTATCTGCTTAGCAAATACCAGTGAAATAGGGGCATTGCTAATACAGACGCAACCTGCACAGAGGTTTTCCTGGAGGCTGCTGAAAGCTGGCTTAGCAGACATGCTTCAGTGCTAAATAAACCAGCACTACCAAAAAAAAAAAAAAATCTTCAAAAAAGAATTCCTCTTGAAGCTGTCACTGCAGCGAGTTAGCCTCTTTTGATTTTGTATTCACTGCTATGGGACTAGAAATTACTAGCTTCCATTTGTCCTGTGGCAAGGAAGAGAAAATGCATTTATCCATCTTGCAAGAAGACGACTTTCACAAATGATGGCCTGTTCTGTTCCCAAAAGAGATCAAATGGAAGGCAGGCAGGCAGGCTCACCAATGTGCTTTTATAATCACTCTGTGCGTGGAGAATGTTACGGCATGACTAATGTCAGAGCACCTTCCTGCTTCCATCTTTTATGAATGCAAAAAAAAAAAAATCTATAGTAAAGCTTAGGATTTATACAATTCTCCTCTCAGAGTTATGAACCGGCTCCAGAATCATACTTCTAAGGAAGTAAAATTAAAAGACAAAACCCAGCAATCCTAAGTAAATACAGTATTTTTTTTTTTAAATGGCAGTGAGTTTTTAAATTATTGATTGGTTCTTGAACTTTCTGCTGAACTATAATATACAGAAAAGTGCACAAATCAGAAGGTACAGCTTCAGGAATTCAAAAAAGCTAATATACCCTTGTAAACAACACCCAGGTCAAGAGGCAAAACCCTCCATTTGGGTCCCATTCCTGAGGCATTAAGTTTTAAATCTTTATGTTATGGATATGCTATATGCAAACATTTATTTGTCTTTCTGGAGTTCTCTTTTAGCTAAAACCAGGCACATTTAACTAGTTGTCCATTAGCTTCATGGGCTTTGGTTGGACTATTTTAAATATCACATCTGGTTACTAGGAAATACTTTTTCCCCTTTCTCTCAAGGAAAGTCCTTCAACTTTTTTTTTTTTTTTACTGTATCTCTGTTTTTAATATATATTCATTTTCAAAAGGATACTCTAAATTTTCTTCTGCATTCTCCCAATTATTGTCTGTTCTCCCCACTGAGGGCTGAATGTACCTGCAAAAGTCTAGGAGCCACACAAAAAGTATTAGATAAAATAAATAATGGAATGAAAAGGGACTTTAAGATTTTTATTCAAAGATGCTGTTTTATTATTTTTTTAATTTTTAAAAAGATATTTATTTATTTGAGAGAAAGAGATAGCAAGAGAGAGCATGAGCAGGGATCGGGGGGGGGAAGGGGGAAAGGGAGAGGGAAAAGCAGACTCCCCACTGAGCATGGATCCTGATGCAGGGCTGGAGCCTAGGACCCTGGGATCATGACCTAAGCCCAAGGCAGACACTTAACCGACTGAGCCACCCAGGCGTCTCAAAGTTACTGTTTTAAATTCAACTTGAAACATAAAGCTAAAATTGTTTCTCATATAAAATGCTCTATTACGAATTTTTGAAAAATTTTGAGAGTATTTTTTTATGTATATAAAAGGTTAACCTTTCACTCCCTTTGGAATTCTCAACTCTTGTGCAACACATTCTCCCCCTTTTATTTAACTTAAACCTCTAACTGCTCATGAATGATAAACAAAAAGAGGCAACAAAACTTTGTTTTGAAAATAGGAAGTTTATATTCTGCAAAAGCAGTAATTTAACTGCAGTATACGCCTTTGAAGCTCAATGTAAAATCAGTGGCTACATTTTCCACCAACTGTCTTCATCAACTTAAAATACTATTGTGTATTGTGCGTGGTTCTTCAATGAAAAAATCTGAAGTATCTAATTTACATATAATTATGCGTGCAGGTAGTCCGTGGTATTAATTAGGGAATATATTTAGAACATTATAGCTCATATATTTGATTTAGCATTAATTTTCAGTCATTCAATATGTTTATGTTGTGATGTGAATAAAGTAACATTTATAAAGCACTTGAGTTAAGAGGTGGTATGTAAGTGCTAAGTATCACCTCTACATTAATGAAAAAACACTGAAACCCCTTGGTGACCCAAATTATCTCCCAAAATTCCCTCAGTCCTTAAGCAAGTCTTTTTACTGTAAGATAAAGGGTTAGGGTAGAAGGGACTCTGGTTACTGACCAGATTTTACTCTCCTTTCAGTTATTTCTAGGTGATATATTACACTTAAGTTGGGGAAACAAGAATAAGAAAGACTTGCCCAAAAAATGGGGCTAGGCAAGTGTGGAGAGGAGAAATATTCCTACAGTAAGAAAAACTCCTGAAAGTTTTCAAAGATAGAGAAAATAAGAATTAATAGATAATGAAAAGAAATGGAGAGCAGGAGGAAGGGTTTCCAAATTGGATGAAGAGGAGAGTAATGTTTCTGTTGGCATAAAGAGGGAGATTCGTAGTGTCTCTTCCAGGCCCGGGTAGGCTGGATTATATTTTTCTAACAGAATATTTTGTAAATATCACTAAATATTATAATTGAATCATTTTCATCAAATGTTTTTTTGATCATGTATTTATTTAGGGTTATCTTACATTTTAAAAGTAAGACAGTCAATTAACATACAAGGAAATTAATAGTAAATGGGAAATGGAAGGTGCAAATCTTAGCATACCTCTTTAAGAAATTCTATCATTTGCCAGAATTCCTAGAACACAGTAAACAAATATAAATGTGCTAAGGCAATGAAGGGGAGCAGTGAGGGACAGGGTGAGGGGTAGGAAACCAGCTGGAATATGTATGAAACATGTGAAAAATGCCTTGAAGAGTGTCAGGGCCCTGAACTAGATGACACTGAAACTTAATTGCATCTTCTAATTTTTATGTGAGCCGATGCGCAGGTAACCTTATTCCTCCTCTTAATTTCTTTTGGTTAAATAATGGAATGTTATCTGCTATTAATTTAAAGGGAATTAATTAGTTGGGACTATGTAGCCATGACCAACTTCAAAAGAGGAGTTAATAATTATGAGTGATTACAAAAGCATGAGTTACAAAGGAATAAATGAAGGTAAAGTATAAGGTTTTCTTGAAAAGCAACTAGAAAATAAATTCGAGATACAACAAACTAAATGGTATTAGGGAACGTTCTTTTTTCCTAAAAAAGACATCACTTAAACTAAATATTATATTGTTCAATGTTAAATTGCTTTAAAAAACACATTTCAGGGATAAAAAAATTCTGAATATATCCTTTAAAAAAGAAATAATACTGCAGTGCTTTATAGGTCTTCTCATAACCAAATGAATGAAAATGTAATTCCTGATACTTAATGGCCATATTTGGGTATTAAAATAAACAGGTGCCCCATGGAATGAATGAAGGATCATTAGTCTTCCATACTGAGAATGATTAACAAAGTTGAAATGCAGGAAGCTAGGGAATCAGGGAACTCACATTTGTTTGAAGAGATTGGCAAGACCAAAAAAATATTGCAAATAATAGGCTTCTTTTGGATCATTTGAGAGGTACTGAATAGACCTAAAATCATTCCCATGACTCACATCAAACTGCTTGTGTATAATGAAGGGTAGACAAGAACATGAAGAACATCCGATTACAATTCTTCTGAAAGCAGTGGGATTATCAAGCAACCTGATTTAGAAATATCCCTCCTTGATAAGGGAAGGCTATTACTTCATACATCAGGATGAAAAGGTCTAAATGAGATGAGGTAAGTGACTCCATCTTTATACATATTTATTCTGTTGTGCATGATTGAGTTCATTCCTCCTGGTTCCTAGTGGTTCAAAGGACTGTTTAGAAACACTGACTCCATTATTTGTTTTACATAGTCAGGACATGAACTTTGGCTTATATACCAACTAGAAATCCAATGCAAATTAAACTTTTTTGGTTTTTAATAGCATTGGACTAGTAGCTCTATCACCTTAGGCAAATCACTTAACCTTTCTGAGCATCGATCCCCATTTCTGTAAAATGGAGGGGTTGGGCTGGATGAGCCCTCCCGGCACATTGTTCTTACCTCATCATCCTGAAGACTCAAGTCTCTGGGGTTAAAAACAAGCACTTTAAAAACACCTTAGTATACAACACATAAGGTCTCTGGTTTTTACTCCTTTCTTCTCAGAAGAAAAGAAAGTTATGGTTTTCTTTTCAACAATGCCTTCTCAGCCATATTTCCATCTCTTCTCTTCATCTGCAAAGGTCTAATAGGCTACAGAATTTTGTGCAGGTGGAATGTTACCTGCTTGCCAATCATTTCTCTCTCAGAATTGCTCTCATGGTCTCTGCCTTTCTCTCACTTTCTAGTCCCTATCGCTCCATACATTCCACTTAACAATAAAAATGTAAAAAATGGGGGGGGGGAATATAACTTATTTTTGCTCACCCTTCAAATAGGTTCATCTGAATTAAGTGTAAAGAAGGAACATTTGCAGACCTATATAGAGCAAGGGGGATATCCAAGAAAGTCATCTATTCATTGTAAATGGCTTCTACTATTGCAACTCTTTGAAATCCAAACACCAAATTTTATGAAAAAGTTAAGAATAAACTCTCCTTCAAATTTCTAAGTGAAATCAAGAAAGCGCTAGAATACCAGGCAGTAATTAAATGCAATTTTCCTCTTTCAAAGCTCCCCCTTTCTTAAGAGAATGGAGATTTTTTTTTTTTTTCTTAAAGATTTTATTTATTTATTTGAGACAGAGAGAGCACATGAGAGGGGGGAGGGTCAGAGGGAGAAGCAGGCTCCTTGCTGAGCAGGGAGCCCGATGCGGGACTCGATCCCGGGACTCCAGGATCATGACCTGAGCCGAAGGCAGTCGCTTAACCAACTGAGCCACCCAGGCGCCCGAGAATTGAGATTTAATTATACTTATTTTGGTAAGTGCAAATTATTCTGCTCATGTCCCAAGCCCCAGGAGATTGCCCTGACACACATGTAGTACAGGGGGGAAAAAAATGCAGAAGTCACTTCAATTCTTACTAGGACAATCTGAGCTTCTGTTTTTTTTTTTTTTTTAAGATTTTTGTTTATTTATTTGACAGAGAGAGACACAGCGAGAGAGAGAACACAAGCAAGGGGAATAGGAGAGGGAGAAGCAGGCTTCCCGCAGAGCGGGGAGCCCGATGCGGGGCTCGATCCCAGAACCCTGGGATCAGGACCTGAGCCGAAGGCAGACGCTTAACAACTGAGCCACCCAGGAGCCACCTGAGCCACCTGAGCCTCTGTTTTTAAACTTTAGTTTGCATCAAAATCAACTGGGCAGCTCATTAAAATTCCAGAATTCTGGGCTCACTGGTACTGGTAACATATTGTCTCTGGGGAAAAATATGCTTGTGTGTGTACATATGAATTTATTATAGTTTTTGTTAATATAAATGATGTGTAGCACACAATTAATAAATAATAAAATATATAATATTCTTTTTTTTTTTTAAAGATTTTATTTATTTATTTGACAGAGACAGCAAGAGAGGGAACACAAGCAGGGGGAGTGGGAGAGGGAGAAGCAGGCTTCCTGCAGAGCAGGGAGCCCGATGAGGGGCTCGATCCCAGGACTCTGGGATCATGACCTGAGCCGAAGGCAGACGCTTCACGACTGAGCCACCCAGGCACCCCTAAAATATATAATATTCTTTACTGTAAATTCCATATTACCGGTTGAATGACACAGAATTCTTTCCTCATTTTTTTCTGAACTTTTCCATAGCCAATGTATGGTTTTAACTGATGAGTGAGTAATTCAGACAAGAATGTTTGCTGATGTTCTTGTTTGTTGAAACAACAAAGATAAGTGTTGGAACTGCATTTGCTTGTCAGTGATGTGGGTCAAATATTTGCTGTGCTGGTTAATGGCTTTTAATATTGGAAAAATATTTCCTCAAACTGTAAGACTATTCACAATAATATGCATCACCAACACCTTTTCCATAACTTTCTCTCTTTTTAAAAAGATTTATTTTAGAGAGAGCAAGAGAGAGAGAGAGAGAGAGCAAGCATAAATGGGAGGGGCAGAGGGAGAGGGAGAGAGAATCTCAAGCAGACTCCATGCTGAGTGCAGAGCCCATCCTGGGGCTTGATCTCACGACCCTGGGATCACAACTTGAGCTGAAACCAAGAGTCAGATACTTAACGGACTGCACCACCCAGGCACCCCTCCATCATTTTCTTAAATCTAAACAACCAACAAAATAATTTCTCAAGCTCTGATCTGCAGCATTTGTCAATTTCCATAATGCGACTCTTCCCACCATGGTTGATTTCAAGCTATCGATGTGACAGCACTGAACACTGGGCTGGGAAGAGATGAGCAGTTATTTTTTTACAGTATTTCCACTATATGGATACAAGAGAAATAATAACTTAAATATCCTCAAGAGCAGTGATAGTAAAATGTAGTAAAATAACTAGGAGATGATAATTTTTGAGTATCTATTGCCTTCATTTTTAGTGATGGTTACAAAAAACATCTGAAAATTAACAACTGGGTCTTGTGAGTCAATACAAGCCAGCTCCCATACACCAGGACCTCACCTCTACGTTTTGTGCGTCTGATTCAGTATCTGGTTGGAATCAGGAATTTTCACTTTAAAAAGCACCCCAAGGAGATTCTGGTGCAGGTACTCCTTAGATTAGATTCTGAGAAATCCTGACTTCTCAGGATTTAGTAAAGAGTATGTACTTTAGAGGTAATTCTATTAAGACCTTCCAGCTAGGGCGCCTGGGTGGCTCAGTTGGTTAAGCGACTGCCTTCGGCTCAGGTCATGATCCTGGAGTTCCGGGATCAAGTCCCGCATCGGGCTCCCTGCTCGGCAGGGAGTCTGCTTCTCCCTCTGACCCTCCTCCCTCTCATGCTCTCTGTCTCTCATTCTCTCTCTCGCAAATAAATAAATAAAATCTTTAAAAAAAAAAAGACCTTCCAGCTAATTCCAATCCTATTAATGAAATAATAAGAGGCATTCCTTTGTTTAAGTAAACAATGGGCAAAATTTTTCAAGTGTGAAAACATCTAGTGGATTGTAAATTGGAAAAACTCTTTTTTCGGGTAATTTGGTGGAATCTTAAGGCTTAACCACCACATGACCCAAAAATCCCATTTCTAGAAATCTACCCTGCAGTAGCAATACATCGTTACTTAAAACACTGCTTACATTAAAGTTCACCGCAGCATCGCTTGTGATAGCAAAAAAACTCAGAACTTAAATGTCTTTAATAGGGAACAGGATATATACATTATAGTGTATCTGCACAACAGAATACTAGACAGCCATTATAAATAATGGAAGAGCTTTACATGGTCTGCCTTAGAAATATGCCCAGGGTACATTGTTAAATTAAAAACAACAGCAGATGCAGATCTGTGAAGAGAGTGGTCTGATTTTTGTCCAAAAAAGAAAAAGTGCATATATACACATCTGTGGTTTCTGTGTTTATGCAGAACTGTTAGTTAGGATAAGCATGTGAAAAGTAGGCAGATATAAATGACAGTTACCTGGAGGTGGGAGTCCAGGGAGAAAGGGAGGTAGAAATGAAGAGGGTATCACAGATTTTTCTTTTCCTTTGTAATCTCTATACCTTTTCTTCAATAGCTTCACTGAGGTGTAATTCACATAACATGCAATTTACCCCTTTAAAATGTATAAGTCACAGGTTTTTAGCACATTCATAGAGATGTACAACAGTCACCTTATATAGGTTTTTTTGAATAGTAAGGCATTGTGATTTTTTTACTTTTCTTTTTAATGTTTTTCTGTATTTTCCAAAAGATGAAAAATAAAGTTTGGGAGAAATTATTTTAATGGGAAAATATTCAGATATATCCAGAGTCCTCCAATCCTTGTTATTATTTTAACTGAGAACTCCAGTGTTAGGGAATAGGTTTTTTTGTTCTAATAGAACTTTTTGCAATTCTGAAATCTGAAAAGCTCTGGAAGCCTAAGGTTTTTTTAAATGTTTGGCAGCAAAATTTGGTCTGAACGGATGTGATGCTATATATGATTTTTATTTATCCCTTGTAGTGTGACTATTTGAACATTTTGCTATAGGAATACAAGCATATATGATTAGGGATGGTGCCCCAGACTCCCAAAGGTGATATAATATAATACATGATTTATGTGTTTGAGGACCTTTCTATCAGATTTAAAGTTCTTACTTCCAAACTACATTTGGCCCAAAGCATTGAGTAAAAGTTTGTGCCCTTATATCAAGGAATAATAAAGAAATAAAAAGTGCTATGAATTGTGTAAGACTGATGAATCACAGACCTGTACCCCCAAAACAAATAATACATTATATGTTAATATATATAAAAAGAGAGATAAGTAAAAAGAAAGAAAGAAAGAAAGAAAAAGAAAGAAAGAAAGAAAGAAAGAAAAAGAAAGAAAGAAAGAAAGAAAGAAAGAAAGAAAGAAAGAAAGAAA